>NC_141874.1:131751438-132054468 GCF_056163025.1 Triticum urartu
TATGAACTCGACCTCTTTTTTTGTAAATATGATGAGTCCTTCGTTCTTGATTCAGCTTATTATGAATAAACATGTTTGCAATGACAATTAGAGATCGTAGTTGCTTGTGCCATGCTTGATTAGCTATGAGTTATAATGATTTACCTCGTGTGCTAACATGCTATTGCGATGATTATGATGTGGTATGATGGGGTGGTATCCTCCTTTGAATGATTTAAGTGACTTGACTTGGCACATGTTCACGCATGTAGTTGAAACAAAATCAACATAGCCTTCACGATATTTATGTTCATGATGGATTATATCCTACTCATGCTTGCATCTAATGTTTATTAATTTTAATGCATGTACATGGCTGTTGTTGCTCTCTAGTTGGTCGCTTCCCAGTATTTTGCTAGCCTTCACTTGTACTAAGCGGGAATACTGCTTGTGCATCCAATCCCTTAAACGCCAAAGTTATTCCAGATGAGTCCACTATACCTTCCTATATGCGATATCTACCTGCCGTTCCAAGTAAATTTGTATGTGCCAAACTCTAAACCTTCAAATAAACATTCTATTTTGTATGCTCGAATAGCTCATGTATCAACCAAGGATGTCCTTATCTTCCGTGTTAGGCGGGTTATTCTCAAGAGGAGTGGACTCCGCTCCTCACTCACGAGAAAATGGCTGGTCACCGGGATGCCCAGTCCCATGCTTTATGCAAACTAAATCAAAATTAATTGCAAACAAAACTCCCCCTGGGACCTGATGTATGTTGGAGACACTCGTTGTTTCGAGCAAGTCATGGATTGATGCTTGTTGGTGGAGGGGGAGTATAAACTTTACCATTATGTTTGGGAACCGCCTATAATGTGTTTAGCATGGAAGATATCGCCATCTCTTAGTTGCTACGTTGACAATGAAAGTATACCGCTCAAAATACAATTTATCTCTATTGTAAAACCGAGCTCTGACACCTCTACAAATCACTGCTTCCCTCTGCGAAGGGCCTATCCATTTACTTTTATGTTGAGTTATCACCCTCTTATTAAAAAGCACTAGCTGGAGAGCACAACTGTCATTTGCATTCATCACTATTAATCTATGTTGGGTGTGACTATGATTGGATCTCTTTTACCATGAATTACAATGTCTAGTCAGTCCTTGATCTTTAAAGGTGCTCTGCATTTATGTTTTTCGGTCTCAGAAAGGGCTAGCAAGATACCATCTTGTTATATCATATTATGATTGTTTTGAGAAAGTGTTGTCATCCAAGATTTATTATTATGGCTTGCTATTTGATTATACTATTGATATGAGTAATTATGAGACCTGAGAATTATTGCAAATGTGGTTAGTTATGATATATGCTGAAAACATGAATGCTGGCTTGACATAGTTACAACAACAAGAGCAAACCGAGTTTGTAGAAGTTTTTCTGTAACATCCCAAATTTTCAATTTGGAATGTTATACATTAGGTCATCATTCATATCATATTTTATTTTGCTTTTGGTTTTGATCCTAGAAAATCCTAAGCAACTCAAGGACCCACGGAGAGAGTTGGGGATTTCGTTATTTACATTTTTGAGTTTTCTCAAATTATGTAAACAGGATCCTTTGATTTTATTTATTTTATCATCAATTATTTCTATTACAAAAATATGAGAGAGGGAATAAAATGACTTTCCCAAAATATAGAAATATTGAAGATTTAATAAAAAAATCAAATAAGTTTTATTTCGGAGTTTTTCGGTATTTTTATTTGAATTTAGGAAAAATGCGCGTTTTTCAAAGTTGTAGTTTGGGCCCAGCTAAATGTTCACTTTATCGGGCTTGATTTTAGAAACCCGGCAAAATTTATTTCGTGATTTTTGGAGTCCGTTTAGTATTTCTTTTTATTTTTCTTCCGAGCGGATTTAAAAAAACGCGTAACCGACTCCAGGCCGTACCCGGCCAGGAAACCACTCGCCGGGGGCCTTTATAAGCCGCCGCCCCGGCCCGGGAGAGAGCCAGCGCCCAGCCTAACCCTAACCCTAATCCGCCGCCGCCGCCGCCCGCCGCCGCCGCCTCCGGAGCCGCACGCCTGTCGAGGTTCGCCACCGCCTCGTTTTCCGTGCTGTTTAAAAAAAATTCTGTTCGTTGTTTTTCTTTTTCGTCGGATTTTTCGCGGTTATTTTCTGATCGCGATTTCTGATCTGATTTTCGTTTTAGTATAACTTTTCGCTCGTTTATCGGAATCAGGCGATTCAAGCGCCTGGAGTTTCGTCTCGAAACCCTCTTTCCGAATAATCAACTTAAACAAGTTTTTGCTACTATAAAATTTGCCCTAGATCTAGGTTACTAGAACAAAGTTGTTTTCTTTCGCCGTTTGATTTCTTTTGCTTCGTTCGATTTGATTCTTTTTGCCAACCGGAGTTCTTAAGTTGAACTTTCTGGTTAGATCTTCTATTTGAGTTTTACCTGTGCATTAGATGAGTACTTATTGTATGCTTGTTTGTTTGTCTGCGATAGAATACCCGGAGTGCGCCGCCTGTTACTTCTAGGTTTCGCGGATCATCAGCAAGGCAAGTAACACTTTGATCATACCTTTTCTACAACCCAGTTTTATTGCATTAGATCAACCCTCACACATTGCATGATTAGGATCTAATTAAACTGTGGGATGGGAAGTAGATGAGGTAGTACCTATTACCTGTTTATTATCAAACCTTTGGGAGTTACTTCTACGTTTTCTTATTATGCCATGCTATGCCAGTAGACGTGGATTGGGTGAGTGATATCCATGACAGATGTGAGATTGATAATTAAGGGTTTATCTAAGGTGGCAACCTAACACACATCTGGGTTGATTGAGGCACCTGGGGTTACCAGGACTTGCCTGTTTTCTTTTGGACCGCCACCCAGGCTCAAAGGGATCATGAGATTATTCATACTAGAAACTTCCGTGTGCAGCCACAAGCCATTATGGGCTCTGGCATAGTTGACTAAGTTGTGCGAACTCTTACAGTGGTAGACTAGCAGATGTAGGGGAAAGTAGGTGTACCGGTCTACCCGTCGTAAGGTGCTAGCGCTTCTGAAAGACTGTGTCTCGGTCATCCGTCTTCTCAAACACCATGTAGTGCGAGAAACCAAATGGAGGCGATCGAGTCTTGTGGGGAAAAGTGCGCAAACCTCTGCAGAGTGTAACAAACTAATCATGGTTAGCCGTGTCCCCGGTTATGGACATCTTGAGTATCTAGTACCTGGATTATCATGTGAATCTCAACATGTTACTCTAAAATTAATATTGTTGGGTTTGAAGGATGATTACTTTTAATTGGGATTGAGAATGCTGTCAACCATTCTCAATGTTTAACAACCACCATGATAGTAATTAAATTTATTCCTTTGCAGTAGGGAAAAATTGGCTTTACGCAAAAACTGTAACCATAGAGCTTTCCACCAGCCAAATATGCATATAGTATAGCTGTTGCATTACATTATTCTCTCTTGTGTTACCTTGCCAGCATATTCCATGTGCTGACCCGTTTTCGGGCTGCAACGTTAATGTTGCAGACTTTTCAGACGATGATTAAGGAGTTTTAGGTCGTGGTTCTATACTCAGTGATGCCGTTGGATTTGATGGACTCACTTATCTTCCAAGCCTTCCGCTGTTATCGTTACTAGATGGCCTTAAGCCATATTTATTGTAATAAGTTCTCTTTTGAGACACTCGATGTAATAAGTGTGTGATTGCTATTCTGCTATAAATCCTCCGAGTACTGTGTGGTGTCAGCATTACTGATCCAGGTATGACACCGGAGCACAGAAATCAGACTGTTTGAGGTATGGTCGCTATAGAGATGGTATCAGAGCACACGCTGACTATAGGACACGACCACTAAGCTAAAGACCTAGATCACTACTCACTCTCTTCTCTTCTGACTTCTCATCTTTTCTACTCTTTAGGATGGCGGATGCAAGGAACAAGTTCACACAACCAGATGAAGATACACCCTTTGGATGCCACTTGAAGGAAGTCACTAGATACCTGAACATAGGAGTGCCAAGCTTCACGGGAACCTACAATGCCACTTTACCTGAAGAAGAGCGCTGGATGATTCAAGTTCAAGTTCTAGGGAGGACGTTCATGCCAGTCACTGAGCCCATAGAGTTTTCTTTTGATGCACCAACTTGGAGTCTAGGAAAGAGCATGGCAGCTCACATCGCCATGGGACGCATTGGAGAAGTCTACTGCAAGGATCTCAAGGATACTATCTACCAGATTTGTGGGCGCCGAGATGAACACTGGGAGATGGTCAGCACCAGGAAAGATAGATCAATTGCAGCTTTTATTCAGGAGTTAAACCAGCACACTCGACGACAGGAGAATCAGATGTGCGCCGACATGATAGATCTGAAGAAGTCTAAGACTAGAATCAAGGAACTGGAGGAAGAACTCAAGGCTACACGCGAAGATTATGAAGAAGAAATTGAAGTATTGGTGGAGAAGAATGATGATCTGATTAAGAAGATTGGAATATTTATGGGAGGCCCGACACCAGTAGATGAAGACAAAGAACCCAAGGAGATTAGCCCGGAGGACTACATCATCATTGACGGCACCGACTCAGAACAAGCTAGTAGCGATGATGACTATGTTGATGAAGCAGGAGCAGATATCATGGAGTCTACAACCATAGAATATTTTTAGTAGACCACCTCATTAGTAGTAGTAGTCCACCATGTAAATATAGTAGTCCGAGCACTTTTGCGATAGCTAGATCGATTGTATGTCCTTGTTTGATTGATTGAAGTGAATTGTGTGCTTTTGCCTCATGTGCATATGGGTAGTGTTTTCCCTTTAGACCCCTCTATTCTTATATATCTTCTTTTCTAAACCCTCAGATGCCTCCGAGACGTGACCCCGGATTTACCTTTCCACCGGAGCTCACTCAGTTGATCCAGCAGCAGAACACCTTGATGCAGCTGCTAGTTCAGAATCAGAATCAGGGGAATAACAACAACAACCCACCACCACCACCACCACCTGTTGACCACTTAGCCCGTTTTCTTAGGCTGAATCCGCCGGTGTTTTCCAGTAGCACCGAGCCGATAGTAGCAGATGATTGGCTCCACAAGATAGCTAGGGAGTTGACCACAGCAGGATGCGCAGATGCGGAGAAGGTTAAGTTTGCCGCACATCAGTTAGAAGGACCCGCAACATCTTGGTGGGAGAACTTCACAGCCACCTTCCCAGTCGACACTGTCACATGGGACCAGTTTCAGCAGGCTTTTCGTACTGCCCATGTTTCAGCAGGAGCAATGGCCATGAAGAAGCGTGAGTTTCGTAACTTGCGCCAAGGAGGACGGACAGTTGGCCAGTATGTGGAGGAGTTTAGTAAGCTAGCACGTTATGCCCCAGATGACGTCGCTACAGATGCAGCTAAGCAGGAGAAATTCCTGGAAGGACTGAATGATGAGTTGAGTATGCAGTTGATGGTAGCCACCTTCAACAACTACCAGGAGTTGGTAGATCGTGCTCTTATGATTGAAGGGAAGCAGCAGCAAATTGAGAACCGCAAGAGGAAGTATGGACAAGGAAAGTATAACTCAGGAGCTCAGCAGAAGCCTCATTTTACCCCTAGACCGGGAGGAAAATTTCAGCATACCCATGGAGTAGGTAGCTCGCACAATCACAATGGCACCAAGAATGGTAATGGGAATGCAGGAAGCAATGGCCAGAACCGCAGCACCCCATCAACCCCAGCCAAGAAGGACTTGAGCCACGTCACTTGCTATAAGTGTTCGAAGCCAGGACATTATGCAAATGACTGTCCTGAAGGACAAAACGGCAATGGAAGCTCTGGAAAGAAGCCGAACCCTTTCAACAGGGGACAGGTGAACCACGTTAATGTGGAGGAGGTTAAAGCTCAGTCCGATGCAGTAATAGGTAAGTTTTTGGTTAAGTCATTTACTGCACTCGTTCTTTTTGATATTGGTGCATCGCATTCATACATATCAAGGGGATTTGTGCAAAAGTATAGCCTGCCCACTAGGATTCTTAAAACACCTATGCTAGTAAGCTCACCAGGAGCAGAGTACATGGCCAGTCAAGGATGTTTTCAAGTGCCATTAAGTATAGGAAGGCATGTTTTCCCAACGGATTTAATTATTTTGGAATCCCAAGGTCTGGATGTGATTCTTGGTATGGATTGGCTGTCGATGTATGGAGGAAACATCGATTGCGCCAGTAAGACAATTTTGCTCACAACGCCAGAAGGAAGAAGGATCAAGTATGTATCCCGACATGCGCCAAACAGGACACAAGTAAATTCCTTATCAGGAGTTGTGCAGGAGGAAGTACCAGTGGTAAAGGATTTTCCTGATGTATTCCCTGAAGAGTTGCCAGGCATGCCACCGGATAGAGATATTGAGTTTTTGATTGAGCTTTTGCCAGGCACGGGGCCAATATCGAAGAGACCATATAGGATGCCAGCAAAAGATTTGGTGGAAATTAAGAAGCAGATTAAGGAGTTACTGGATAAGGGATATATTCGCCCAAGTTCTTCGCCTTGGGGATCACCTGTACTTCTAGTAGAGAAGAAGGATGGATCGTTAAGGATGGTTGTTGACTATCGAGGATTGAATGAAGTAACAATCAAGAACAAGTACCCGCTACCAATGATCAATGATCTGTTTGATTGATTGCAAGGAGCTAAAGTGTTTTCCAAGATCGATTTGCGATCAGGATACCACCAGTTGAAGATTCGAGAACAGGATATTCCTAAGACAGCTTTTACCACCAGGTATGGGCTGTATGAGTATACCGTTATGTCATTTGGTCTGACTAACGCGCCTGCCTATTTTATGAACATGATGAACAAAGTGTTTATGGAGTTTTTGGATAAGTTCGTCGTAGTGTTCATTGATGATATCCTGGTATATTCGAAGAATGAAGAGGAGCATAAGGAGCATTTGCGTTTGGTACTTGGAAAGCTCAGAGAACACCAATTATATGCCAAATTCAGCAAATGTGAGTTTTGGTTGAAGGAAGTAGGATTCCTCGGACATGTTATATCTAGAGAAGGTATAGCAGTAGATCCCGCTAAAGTTGAAACCGTGACCAAGTGGGAAGCACCAACAACAGTTGAAGAGATCCGGAGTTTTCTTGGACTCGCAAGATACTACCGGAGGTTTATTGAGAATTTTTCAAAAATTGCGAAACCTATGACGGAGTTGTTGAAGAAGGATATTAAGTTCAAATGGACTGATGAGTGTGAGGCAAGTTTTCAGGAATTGAAGAAACGTTTGGTTACCTCACCAGTGTTGATTTTGCCAGATCAGACCAAGGATTTATGAGGTGTATTGCGACGCTTCACGTCGAGGACTTGGAGCAGTGCTTATGCAGGAAGGAAGAGTTGTTTCGTATGCTTCACGAAAACTGAAGCCTCATGAGTTGAATTATGCTACGCATGATTTGGAGTTAGCAGCCGTAGTGCATGCATTGAAGACATGGAGACACTTCCTCATTGGAAATCATTGTGAAGTGTACACGGATCATAAGAGTTTGAAGTACATTTTCACGCAGAAGGAGTTGAATTTCAGACAAAGGAGATGGTTGGAGCTCATCAGGGATTATGATATGAGATTGCATTATCATCCCGGGAAGGCTAATGTAGTAGCTGATGCATTAAGCCGCAAGAGCCATGTAAATAGGTTAATGACGGGAGTAATACCCAAGGAGTTAGCAAAAAACCTTCATGAACTAAGTTTGGAAATAGTTCCGAGAGGCTATGTAGCATCATTGGAGATTCAGTCAACATTGATGGACAGAATAAGAGAAGCTCAGAAATCTGACAAAGAGATTGCCGCTATAAAGGAGAAACTGAGCAAAGGAAAAGCTAAAGGATTTCGTGAGGATGAGCACGACACCCTATGGTTTGAAGACCGTGTCTATGTGCCCAATGACCCGGAGATTAGAAAGTTGATTCTGCAAGAGGCACATGATTCACCGTATTCGATTCACCCAGGAAATACCAAGATGTATTTGGATTTGAAGGATATTTTCTGGTGGACCGGAATGAAGAAGAATATTGCGGAGTATGTAGCAGTCTATGACGTATGTCAGAGAGTAAAGGCAGAGCATCAGAAGCCAGCAGGATTGTTGCAGCCATTGCCGATACCTGAATGGAAGTGGGATAAGTTAGGCATGGATTTTATCACGGGATTACCAAGGACTCGTTCAGGCTATGACTCGATTTGGGTTGTAGTTGATCGATTGACGAAGGTAGCTCATTTCATCCCAGTAAAGACCACTTGCACTAGTGCTAAGTTGGCAAAGATATACATGACCAGGATCGTATGTTTGCATGGAGTTCCGAGGAGCATCGTATCAGATAGAGGAACCCAGTTTACCTCAAAGTTCTGGAAGCAGTTGCATGAGACTTTAGGTACTAGGCTAGAATTTAGTACAACTTTTCACCCGCAGACAGATGGACAGTCCGAGAGAGTCAATCAGATTTTGGAGGATATGCTGAGAGCTTGTGCACTAGATTATGGATCTAGTTGGGACGATAATTTGCCATATGCAGAGTTCTCTTACAATAATAGCTATCAGACCAGTTTGAAGATGGCACCTTTCGAAGCTTTGTATGGAAGGAGGTGCAGGACACCGTTGTCATGGGACGAAGTTGGAGACCGCCAGTTTTTTGGACCAGATCTGATTAAGGAGTCTGAACAGAAGGTGAAGTTGATTCGCGATAGGCTCAAGGTAGCCCAGTCCAGGCAGAAGAGCTACGCAGATTCTAAACGCAAATAGACAGTTTACGAAGTCGGAGACAGAGCTTATCTTCGAGTATCCCCACTTCAAGGGATTAAGCGTTTTAGAGTTAAGGGGAAGTTAGCGCCACGATTTGTAGGACCATATCGAGTTTTGGAGCGTATGGGAGAAGTGGCCTACAAATTGGAATTGCCAGAAGGATTGGCCGGAGTACATGATGTGTTTCACGTTTCTCAGTTGAAGAAGTGTCACATGGAGATGGCTGACATACCCTTGAGAGACACAGTGCCATTGGAAGCAATTCAGTTGGATAACAATTTGACCTATGAGGAGAAATCAGTCAAGATTCTTGAGTTTGCCAGCCGAGTTACTCGCAGCAAGGTTATCAAGTTTTGTAAAGTTCAGTGGAGCCACCACACGGAGGATGAAGCCACCTGGGAGCGAGAGGAAGATTTGCTCAAAGACCACCCTCACCTATTTTCTAGCCAACCCGAATCTCGAGGGCGAGATTCATCTTAAGGGGGGTAGGTTTGTAACATCCGAAATTTTCAATTTGGAATGTTATACATTAGGTCATCATTCATATCATATTTTATTTTGCTTTTGGTTTTGATCCTAGAAAATCCTAAGCAACTCAAGGACCCACGGAGAGAGTTGGGGATTTCGTTATTTACATTTTTGAGTTTTCTCAAATTATGTAAACAGGATCCTTTGATTTTATTTATTTTATCATCAATTATTTCTATTACAAAATATGAGAGAAGGAATAAAATGACTTTCCCAAAATATAGAAATATTGAAGATTTAATAAAAAAATCAACTAAGTTTTATTTTGGAGTTTTTCGGTATTTTTATTTGAATTTAGGAAAAATGCCCGTTTTTCAAAGTTGTAGTTTGGGCCCAGATAAATGTTCACTTTATCGGGCTTGATTTTAGAAACCCGGCAATTTATTTCGTGATTTTTGGAGTCCGTTCAGTATTTCTTTTTATTTTTCTTCCGAGCGGATTTTAAAAAAAAACGCGTAACCGACTCCGGGCCGTACCCGGCCAGGAAACCACCGGCCGGGGGCCTTTATAAGCCGCCGCCCCGGCCTGGGAGAGAGCCAGCGCCCAGCCTAACCCTAACCCTAATCCGCCGCCGCCGCCCGCCGGAGCCGCGCGCCTTTCGAGGTTCGCCGCCGCCTTGTTTTCCGTGCTGTTAAAAAAAATTCTGTTCATTGTTTTTCTTTTTTGTCAGATTTTTCGCGGTTATTTTCTGATCGCGATTTCTGATCCGATTTTCGTTTTAGTATAACTTTTCGCTCGTTTATCGGAATCAGGCGATTCAAGCGCCTGGAGTTTCATCTCGAAACCCTCTTTCCGAATAATCAACTTAAACAAGTTTTTGCTACTGTAAAATTTGCCCTAGATCCAGATTACTAGAACGAAGTTGTTTTCTTTCGCCATTTGATTTCTTTTGCTTCGTTTGATTTGATTCTTTTTGCCAACCGGAATTCTGAAGTTGAACTTTCTGGTTAGATCTTCTATTTGAGTTTTACCTGTGCATTAGATGAGTACTTATTGTATGCTTGTTTGTTTGTCTGCGATAGAATACCCGGAGTGCGCCGCCTGTTACTTCTAGGTTTCGCGGATCATCAGCAAGGCAAGTAACACTTTGATCATACCTTTTCTACAACCCAGTTTTATTGCATTAGATCAACCCTCACACATTGCATGATTAGGATCTAATTAAACTGTGGGATGGGAAGTAGATGAGGTAGTACCTATTACCTGTTTATTATCAAACCTTTGGGAGTTACTTCTACGTTTGCTTATTATGCCATGCTATGCCAGTAGACGTGGATTGGGTGAGTGATATCCATGACAGATGTGAGATTGATAATTAAGGGTTTATCTAAGGTGGCAACATAACACACATCTGGGTGGATTGAGGCACCTGGGGTTACCAGGACTTGCCTGTTTTCTTTTGGACCACCACCCAGGTTCAAAGGGATCATGAGATTATTCATACTAGAAACTTCCGTGTGCAGCCACAAGCCATTATGGGCTCTGGCATAGTTGACTAAGTTGTGCGAACTCTTACAGTGGTAGACTAGCAGATGTAGGGGAAAGTAGGTGTACCGGTCTACCCGTCGTAAGGTGCTAGCGCTTCTGAAAGACTGTGTCTCGGTCATCCGTCTTCTCAAACACCATGTAGTGCGAGAAACAAAACGGAGGCGATCGAGTCTTGTGGGGAAAAGTGCGCAAACCTCTGCAGAGTGTAACAAACTAATCATGGTTAGCCGTGTCCCCGGTTATGGACATCTTGAGTATCTAGTACCTGGATTATCATGTGAATCTCAACATGTTACTCTAAAATTAATATTGTTGGGTTTTAAGGATGATTACTTTTAATTGGGATTGAGAATGCTGTCAACCATTCTCAATGTTTAACAACCACCATGATAGTAATTAAATTTATTCCTTTGCAGTAGGGAAAAATTGGCTTTACGCAAAAACTGTAACCATAGAGCTTTCCACCAGCCAAATATGCATATAGTATAGCTGTTGCATTACATTATTCTCTCTTGTGTTACCTTGCCAGCATATTCCATGTACTGACCCATTTTCGGGCTGCAACGTTAATGTTGCAGACTTTTCAGACGACGATTAAGGAGTTTTAGGTCGTGGTTCTATACTCAGTGATGCCGTTGGAGTTGATGGACTCACTTATATTCCAAGCCTTCCACTGTTATCGTTACTAGATGGCCTTAAGCCATATTTATTGTAATAAGTTCTCTTTTGAGACACTCGATGTAATAAGTGTGTGATTGATACTCTGCTATAAATCCTGCGAGTACTGTGTGGTGTCGGCATTACTGATCCAGGGATGACACCAGAGCACAGAGATCAGACTGTTTGAGGTCTGGTCGCTACATTTTCTTTCTTTCTTTCAGTTTGTCAACTGAATTGCTTGAGGACAAGCAATGGTTTAAGCTTGGGGGAGTTGATACGTCTCCATCGTATCTACTTTTCCAAACACTTTTGCCCTTGTGTTGGACTCTAAATTGTATGATTTGAATAGAACTAACTTGGACTGACGCTGTTTTCAGCAGAATTGCCATGGTGTTGTTTTATGTGTAGAAAACAAATATTCTCGGAATGACCTGAAACTCCACGAAACATCTTAGAAAAAATAATAAAAAATCCTCGCCAAAGATGAAAACCAGGAGGCCCACACCCCGTCCATGAGGGTGGGGGGCGCCCCCCCTCTAGGGCGCGCCACTTACCTCGTGGGCCCCCTGGATGCCCTCCGACGCCAACTCCAACTCTATATATTTGCTTTCAGAGAGAAAAAAACCAGAGAGAAGAAGTCATCACGTTTTACGATACGGAGCCGCCGCCAAGCCCTAAAACCTCTCGGGAGGGCTGATCTGGAGTCCGTTCGGGGCTCCGGAGAGGGGGATTCGTCGCCGTCGTCATCATCAACCATCCTCCATCACCAATTTCATGATGCTCACCGCCGTGCGTGAGTAATTACATCGTAGGCTTGCTGGACGGTGATGGGTTGGATGAGATTTATCATGTAATCGAGTTAGTTTTTTTAGGGTTTGATCCCTAGTATCCACTATGTTCTGAGATTGATGTTGCTATGACTTTGCTATGCTTAATGCTTGTCACTAGGGCCCGAGTGCCATGATTTCAGATCTGAACCTATTAGGTTTTCATGAATATATGTGAGTTCTTGATCCTATCTTTCAAGTCTGTAGTCACCTACTATGTGTTATAATCCGGCAACCCCGAAGTGACAATAATCGGGACTACTCCCGGTGATGACCATAGTTTGAGGAGTTCATGTATTCACTATGTGCTAATGCTTTGTTCCGGTTCTCCATTAAAAGGAGGCCTTAATATCCCTTAGTTTCCAATAGGACCCCGCTGCCACGGGAGGGTAGGACAAAAGATGTCATGCAAGTTCTTTTCCATAAGCACGTATGACTATATACGGAATACATGCCTACATTACATTGATGAATTGGAGCTAGTTCTGTGTCACCCTATGTTATGACTGTTACATGATGAACCGCATCCGGCATAATTATCCATCACTGATCCGGTGCCTACGAGTTTTCCATATACTAGTTTACACTTATTTACTTTCCCGCTGCTACTGTTACAATCACTACAAAATACCAAAAACATTACTTTTGATGTCTTTACTTTTGTTGCTGCTACCACCACTATCATATTACTGTGCTACTAAACACTTTGCCGCAGATATTAAGTTTCCAGGTGTGGTTGAATTGACAACTCAGCTGCTAATACTTGAGAATATTCTTTGTCTCCCCTTGGGTCGAATCAATAAATTTGGGTTGAATACTCTACCCTCGAAAGCTGTTGCGATCCCCTATATTTGTGGGTTATCACGAACCAGGCAATCGGACTATGTGGCTTTATCACCCTCACTTAGCCATAGGAGTTTGACAATAAAAATGTAGGCGCCGCCCTAGTTAACATTTAATTCGGACAAGGGTGATGTACACACCTGATCGGATGAAGGTCGATTCATCGCAAAATCTGGAAAAAATCGCAAAAGATTTTTAACCACCGAAGAGCTAATCGGCTCACGCCACATCATGATAGTCAGTTTTTGGCTTTCTCTACTGAGGTGCTCATCCGGATAAACCAGGACACAATCGCAGTAGTTCTCCCTTTACTACCCTAGCCGATAGAGCGGAACGTAAGTGTAACACCCTCGATGCGACTATATCTCCCACGTGTCGAGGCACGACTTAGAGGCATAATCGCATTGAAGGCATATGTTGCAAGTTAGGCAATCTTCACAACATCCCATGTAATATAATTAATAAAAGGGGAGATAACATAGTTGGCTTACACTCGCCACGTCAATCAAGTACATAAATAGAATTACATCATTCAAACACTCATGGCCCGACTACGGCGCCAAAATAAAAGACAACCCAACATGCGACACGGTCCCGAATCACCCCAACTGGGCACCACTACTGATCATCAGGAAAATAAACATAGTAACGCTGAGAGTCCTCGTCAAACTCCCACTTGAGCTCAAGCGCGCCATCTGGAGCTGTATCATCAGGCCCTGCATCTGGTGTAATAGTAATCTGTGAGCCACAGGGACTCAGCAATCTTGCACCCTCGCGATCAAGACAATTTAAGCTTATAGGTAAGGCAAGGTAAATATATGTGGAGCTGCAGCAAGCGACTAGCATATATGGTGGCTAACCTATTCGCAAAAGAGAGCGAGAAGAGAAGGCAAAGCGCGAACGCATCACTAAAGAGGGCAATCCTGCGGCAAACATTACTCCAACACCGTGTCCACTTCCCGGACTCCGCCGAGAAGAGGCCATCACGGTAACTCACACAGTTGATTCATTTTAATTAAGTTAATGTTTAAGTTATCTACAACCAGACATTAACAAATTCCCATCTACCCATAACCGCGGGCACGGCTTTCGAAAGTTCAAATCCCTGCAGGGGAGTCCCAACTTAGCCCATGACAAGCTCTCACGGTCAATGAAGGAATAGACCTCCTCCTGAGACGTTCTGATCAAACTCGGTACCTCGGTTCTTCAAGACATTTCGACAGGTTAAAAAAAGACTAGCAACACCGCGCGAATGTGCCGACAAATCCCGATAGGAGATGCACATATCTCGTTCTCAGGGCACACTCATATGAGACTAGCTACAAGTAAAACCAACCCTCAAGTTTCCCTGAGGTGGCCCCGCAGGCAGCTCAGTCGGACCAACACTCAGAGGAGCACTGGCCCGGGGTGGTTTAAATAAGATGACCCTCGGGCTCCGGAAACCCAAGGGAAAAAGGGGCTAGGTGGCAAATGATAAAACCAAGGTTGGGCATTGCTGGAAAATCTTTAATCAAGACAAACTATCAAGGGTTTCCCATTATAACCCAACCGCGTAAGGAACGCAAAATCCGGGAACATAACACCGATATGACGGAAACTAGGGCGGCAAGAGTGGAACAAAACACTAGGCGAGAGGCCAAGCCTTCCACCCTTTACCAAGTATATAGATGCATTAAGATAACATGGCAATATAATGATATCCCAAGAAGTAAATAAATGTTCCAACAAGGAATGGTCTCCAATCTTCACCTGCAACTAGCAACGCTATAAGAGGGGCTGAGCAAAGCGGTAACATAGCCAATCAACGGTTTGCTAGGACAATGGTGGGTTAGAGGCTGAACATGGAAATTTGGGAGGCTTGAAAGCAAGTGGTAGGCATCGTAGCATTGGCATAGCAAAAGAGCGAGCAAACTAGCATAGCAAAGATAGTAGTGATTTTGAGGGTATGATCATCTTGCCTGCAAAGTTGTCAGAGTTGACTGGATCCTCGAAAGAAACTCAACGGGCTCCTCGTTAGCGAACTCGTCTCCCGGCTCTACCCAAACAAGACAAACAAGCAACAAGAACACAATCAACCACGTGCAAGGATCAAACAAGACAAACATGCATTGAAGGCATATGTTGCAAGTTAGGCAATCTTCACAACATCCCATGTAATATAATTAATAAAAGGGGAGATAACATAGTTGGCTTACACTCGCCACGTCAATCAAGTACATAAATAGAATTACATCATTCAAACACTCATGGCCCGACTACGGCGCCAAAATAAAAGACAACCCAACATGCGACACGGTCCCGAATCACCCCAACTGGGCACCACTACTGATCATCAGGAAAAGAAACATAGTAACGCTGAGAGTCCTCGTCGAGCTCCCACTTGAGCTCAAGCGCGCCATCTGGAGCTGTATCATCAGGCCCTGCATCTGGTGTAATAGTAATCTGTGAGCCACAGGGACTCAGCAATCTTGCACCCTCGCGATCAAGACTATTTAAGCTTATAGGTAAGGCAAGGTAAATATATGTGGAGCTGCAGCAAGCGACTAGCATATATGGTGGCTAACCTATTCGCAAAAGAGAGCGAGAAGAGAAGGCAAAGCACGAACGCATCACTAAAGAGGGCAATCCTGCGGCAAACATTACTCCAACACCGTGTCCACTTCCCGGACTCCGCCGAGAAGAGGCCATCACGGTAACTCACACAGTTGATTCATTTTAATTAAGTTAATGTTTAAGTTATCTACAACCGGACATTAACAAATTCCCATCTGCCCATAACCGCGGGCACGGCTTTCTAAAGTTCAAATCCCTGCAGGGGAGTCCCAACTTAGCCCATGACAAGCTCTCACGGTCAACGAAGGAATAGACCTCCTCCCGAGACGTTCCGATCAGACTCGGTACCTCGGTTCTTCAAGACATTTCGACAGGTTAAAACAAGACCAGCAACACCGCCCGAATGTGCTGACAAATCCCGATAGGAGCTGCACATATCTCGTTCTCAGGGCACACTTAGATGAGACTAGCTACGAGTAAAACCAACCCTCAAGTTTCCTCGAGGTCGGTGGCCCCGCAGGCAGCTCAGTCGGACCAACACTCAGAGGAGCACTGGCCCGGGGGGGGGGGGGGGTTTAAATAAGATGACCCTCGGGCTCCGGAAACCGGCTAGGTGGCAAATTATAAAACCAAGGTTGGGCATTGCTAGAAAAGCTTTAATCAAGACGAACTATCAACGGGTTCCCATTATAACCCAACCGCTTAAGGAACGCAAAATCCGGGAACATAACACCGATATGACGGAAACTAGGGCGGCAAGAGTGGAACAAAACACTAGGCGAGAGGCCAAGCCTTCCACCCTTTACCAAGTATATAGATGCATTAAGATAACATGGCAATATAATGATATCCCAAGAAGTAAATAAATGTTCCAACAAGGAATGGTCTCCAATCTTCACCTGCAACTAGCAACGCTATAAGAGGGGCTGAGCAAAGCGGTAACATAGCCAATCAACGGTTTGCTAGGACAATGGTGGGTTAGAGGCTGAACATGGAAATTTGGGAGGCTTGAAAGCAAGTGGTAGGCATCGTAGCATTGGCATAGCAAAAGAGCGAGCAAACTAGCATAGCAAAGATAGTAGTGATTTTGAGGGTATGATCATCTTGCCTGCAAAGTTGTCAGAGTTGACTGGATCCTCGAAAGAAACTCAACGGGCTCCTCGTTAGCGAACTCGTCTCCCGGCTCTACCCAAACAAGACAAACAAGCAACAAGAACACAATCAACCACGTGCAAGGATCAAACAAGATGATGCAAACATGGTATGCTATGCGGGATGCAATACGGGATGCATATGCAAGATGTGACAGGAAATGCAAGAACCTGGCCTCAACTTGGAAAACCAAGTGTGCCACTGCAAATATGAGATGAAATCTCTTGAAAACGATATAAAGATCACCGGAATCGGAGTTACGGTTTGGAAATGGCAAGCGATTCAAAAATGACACCGGTCTGCGATTTACAGCAAGTAGCCATCTAAATGCAATGAGATGAACATGCTACAGCACTCAAACATGGCAACAAAATACATGGCAGGGATGCATTCAGGATGCTTAACAAAAGTCTAGCACTGAGCTATGGCCAATTCATCCATTAACAGGTTCAAACAAGCATGGCAAAAATGCATATGGTAAACAGATCTCAGACTTAGTGAAATTAACACTTGTCTGGAATCTCAGATCAGGTAGCACTCTTCGGAGCAACGAAACTACATGCTACAGGACTTGAACATGTCAAAGTAAAACATGGCATGGAGCTACTCAAATAGCTTAACAAAAGTCCCTTAGTGACCTTGAGCCAAAAGGGATCAGAAAATATAGTAACAAGCATGTGAACATAGCAAAAACATAATCAGTTTTCAGACTTAGTGAAAACTGGCACATGCTGAAACATAACTCAAGTAGGCATGTTTACGAGCTCGATGCACTCACTACGGTGCAAGTCATGACAAGATAAGCATACATCTATCAATAACACACAAAATGCAAGCTAGACATGGTAAGAACAATGGCATAGCATGCACGGATCAACTACAACATCATCGGCAAAATTGCAAACAAGTTGACAATCTGCCCAGATTCACAAAGTAGCAAAAGTAGAGCTCGATTGACTCAAGCTAGGGTGCTCCATAATTTCAAACAAAGACATGGATGGATAGAGCATTGCAAGATTAATAAAACATCCTTACTGATCATCCTCAAAAGAGGCACGGATCACTAGGAAACAACATGAACATATGGCATCATGAGATAAACAGCTCAAGGACTTAGTGGAAATGCTAAGTCCCTGAAAGCAGAATTACCAAGTGCCTCACTTGGCAAGCTTGCACTAGGCACGACACACATCAAAAAAATACATGGGTTGCACCTCTGGAAATATGACAAAACCCTTAACAAAACATATGTAGAGCATCAGGGCATATCATGCATACAATAATCATGGCAAAAATGACAAATGTCTAAATGGAGTAGCAGATCTGACAATTATCTCAAGTAGCCCTCTTCTAATAGCATTTCGGGCATCAAGATGAACTCAAATGAAAATGATGCAATGGAATGAAATGATGTACTCTCTGAGATGAACATTTTGATATGCTATATGCCAAAAACAGAGTTATGGATGCGGAGATACGAGGCTATGAATAAGGGCATATGAGCTAGGGTTTTCTGAGGAAAGTCAACCCTAAAAAAAACAGATCTCAGACCTGGATCGCACTGTAGCGGGTACTGTTCACCGGAGCGCGAATATCGGGGTTCGTCGGAGGTGGCCGGACTTGGCGGGCTCGCCGGCCGGAAGCGACGAGGAGGACGGCGGAGGGCGGCGGGGTCGCGGCGTAGAGGAGGACGGGCGCGGGGCGACGGTGGCCGGGGCGGCGAGCTCGCCTTGGCGCGCGGCGAAGAACGCCGGCGATGGCGAGGCGGCGGCCGAGCGGCGGCTCGGGCACCCGGGGCAGGGGAAGACGGCTCGGGGAGCCCGCGGGGCGGCGGCGGCTTCGCGCGGGCCGGGGAGGGCCTCCCGCAGACCGCGGCGGGCTTCGGCGGCGCCGGTGGAGAGAGAGGGAGGCGGCGTATGGGAGGCTGCCACGTGGCGGCGGATACGGCGGCGGACTCGTCCGTCGGTGTACGGCAAACGTCCGGTGGCGCGAGGGGAGGTTAGGGTAGGGTTTTGATCCGGAATTTCGGGGAGGAGGCTATATTTATAGGTAGAGGGAGCTAGGAGAGTCCAAATGAGGTGCGGTTTTCGACCACGCGATCGTTATCGAACGCTCTAGATGATGGAGCAGGGTTAGGTGGGTTTTGGGCCAAATTGGAGGGGTGTTGGGCTGCAACACACACGAGGCCTTTTCGGTCCCTCGGTTAACCGTTGGAGCATCAAACGAAGTCCAAATGGTACGAAACTTGACAGGCGGTCTACCGGAAGTAAACCAAGGCCGCTTGGCAAGTCTCGGTCCAATCCGGAAATGTTTAATCCCCACACAAAAAAGAAAGGTAGAATTGACCATCGGAGGAGAACGAAGCGCCGAAATGCAAAACAGACAACGGGGAAAATGCTCGAATGCATGAGATGAACACGTATGCAAATGCAATGCACATGATGACATGATATGAGATGCATGACAACGATAACAACACACGGAGACAAAGACCCGAACCCGAGAAAATAAAATAACTTAACGCCGGAAACGGCAAGAGTTGGAATACAAATTGGGAAAGTTACATCCGGGGTGTTACAACACTCCACCACTACGAAAAGATCTCGTCCCGAGATCTAGGATTGAAAGAACGCCGGGTACTCAGAACGGAGGTGATCCTCGCGTTCCCAGGTAGCTTCACGGTCAGAATGGTGTGACCACTTGACTTTGAGGAACTTGATCGACTTGTTGCGAGTCTTGCGTTCAGTCTCTTCAAGGATAGCAACGGGGTGCTCACGATAGGAGAGATCTTCTTGGAGCTCAATGTCCTCGAAGTTGACGGTGCGGTCAAGAGTCTTGAAGCACTTTCGGAGCTGAGAGACATGGAACACATCATGAACATTTGCAAAGTTTGAAGGAAGCTCGAGTTGATAGGCGAGGTCGCCTCTCTTGCTGACAATCTTGAAAGGTCCCACGTATCTGGGGGCAAGCTTCCCTTTGATACCGAAGAGACGAGTACCTTTCATGGGAGAGACGCGGAGGTAAACATGATCTCCGATCTCGAAAGCCAAATCACGGTGCTTACTATCATAGTAGTTCTTCTGGAGGGATTGGGCTGCTTTGAGGTTATCTCGAATGACTTTGCACATTTCTTCTGCCTCTGTGATTAAGTCATTTCCCAAAAGCTGACATTCACCGGTTTCAGACTAGTTGAGATGGGTACGGCACTTGCTCTCATACAGAATTTCAAATGGGGCCTTGCCCGAACTTGCTTGAAAACTGTTGTTGTAGGAGAATTCAGCATAAGGAAGACAATCCTCCCACTTCATGCCGAAGGAGATCACACAAGCCCTGAGCATATCTTCAAGAATCTGGTTGACATGCTCGACTTGACCGCTAGTTTGAGGATGGAAAGCTGTACTGAAGCGGATGTTGGTGCCCATGGCCTTCTGAAAAGAATCCCAAAACTTGGAGGTAAAGATGCTGCCATGGTCTGAAGAGATCACTTGAGGAATACCGTGCAGAGAGACAATCCGAGAGGTATAGAGTTCCGCAAATTGAGCTGCAGTGATTGACTCTTTGATAGGCAGAAAGTGAGCCACTTTGGTGAGTTTGTCGATGACAACGAATATAGCATCATTGCCACGCTTGGATTTTGGAAACCCAGTCACGAAGTCCATCTCAATGTGGTCAAACTTCCATTCTGGAATGGCAAGAGGTTGGAGGAGACCAGCTGGCCTTTGGTGTTCTGCCTTCACTCTTCTGCAGACATCACATTCATTCACGAATTGAGCAATCTCGCGCTTCATTCGAGTCCACCAATAAGCCTGCTTGAGGTCCTGATACATCTTCGTGCTCCCAGGGTGGACGGAGAGGAGAGAATTGTGAGCCTCATTCATGATCACTTTACGAAGTTCACCTTTGGGCACAACAATACGATCCTCGAAGAAGAGAGTGTCCTTGTCATCAAGGCGGTAGCACTTGTACTTGGGTTGACTCTTGGCAATCCCAATCTTCACCTTTTTCACCATAGCATCAAGAAGCTGGGCTTGGCGAATCTGGTGTTCCAAGGTAGGAGAGACTTGAAGGTTGGTGAGGAAACCTTGAGGAACAACTTGCAGATTAAGTTTGCAGAAAGCTTCACAAAGCTCGGGTTGATAAGGCTTGAGAATCAGACTGTTGTAATAAGCCTTCCTGCTCAATGCGTCAGCAATCACATTGGCCTTGCCTGGAGTATACTCGATACTCGGATTATACTCTTGAATCATTTCGACCCATCGAGTCTGCCTGAGGTTGAGATTAGGCTGAGTGAAGATGTACTTGAGACTCTTGTGGTCAGTGAAAATGTCCACTTTTCTTCCCAATAAGAGATGTCTCCAAGTCAAAAGAGCATGCACAACTGCCGCCAACTCGAGATCATGAGTGGGGTAGTTCTTCTCGTTGGGCTTCAACTGGCGAGAGGTATAAGCCACAACTTTCTTCTCTTGCATCAACACTGCACCAAGACCTTGGAGAGAGGCATCACAAAAGACCTTGTACGGCTTGGATTCATCAGGCGGAGTCAGAACTGGAGCAGTGATCAATTTCTCTTTCAAAGTGTTGAAAGCAATGTCACACTCCGGAGACCAAACGTACTTGATGTGCTTCTGGAGAAGATTTGAGAGAGGCTTCGCGATCTTAGAAAAGTTTTCAACGAATCTTCGGCAATAGCTTGCGAGACCGAGGAAGCTACGGAGTTGCTTCGCGTTCTGAGGAGGTTCCCAATTCACAATTGCAGACACCTTCTCAGGATTCACGGCAATGCCCTTGGCAGAGATGATATGACCAAGATAAAGAACCTCATCGAGCCAAAATTCACACTTAGAGAACTTGGCGTAGAACTAGTGTTCCCTCAGCTTATTGAGAACCAAACGCAAGTGCTTGGCATGATCTTCCTTGTTCTTCGACAAAACCAGAATGTCGTCGAGATAGACCAAAACAAAGTCATTGGTGTAGGCATTGAAGATGAAGTTCATCATGCGAGAGAACGTCGGAGGAGCGTTGACGAGGCCAAAAGACATGACAGTGTATTCATATGAACCATAGCTTGTCCTGAAGGCTGTCTTGGGAATATCTTGCTCACGGATTCGAATCTGATGATAACCCATACGGAGATCAAGCTTGGAGAATACTTGGGTGCCTTTGAGTTGTTCGAACAGCTCATTGATGTTGGGAAGTGGGTATTTGTTCTTGATGGTCTTCTTGTTCAATGGGCGGTAATCAACACAAAGTCGGTCTGTTCCATCCTTCTTCTTCACAAAAAGAACACCACAACCCCACGGAGAAGAACTAGGCCGGATGAGACCCATTCTTTCTTGAACATCGAGTTGCTTCTTCAGCTCCTTCAACTCTTCAGGTCCGAACTTGTAAGGACGCTTGCAAACAGGTTCCGTGCCAGGCTCAAGATCAATGACGAATTCAACTGGCCGGTGCGGAGGCATTCCTGGAAGCTCTTCTGGAAAGACGTCTTGATATTCGCAAACGACTGGAATTTGCAAGATAGCATCCAATTCACCCTTCTCATTGAGAGAAAATAGACGGATAGTATTATCCCGAGCGTCAAAGACAATTACATCCTCAGACGAATGAGTCAATTGAATCTGCCTGGTTGCACAATCAAGCTGAGCCTTGTGCTTAGAAAGCCAATCCATCCCGAGAATAAGATCAATATCCGAGTTACCAAGAACCATTGGAGAAGCCAGAAACTTGAAATCACCCATCATGATAGAAATATCCGGAATCATCATACTAGAACTCAGACGCTTAGCCGGAGAGACGACTTGCATAGCTCTAGGTAAAGCCTTAGTACTAAAATTGTTCTTCGATGCAAATGGGAATGACATGAAGGAATGCGATGCACCAGAGTCAAAAAGTACTTTTGCAGGAATATCATTAACAGGAAGGTTACCCATGATGACATCTGACGAATCCTCTGCCTGAGCTGCGTTCATCAAGTTGACCTTGGCGTGCTTGGGGTTATGCTTGACCACAGCTGTACTTGCCGATCTGACAGGAGGAGGAGGAGGAAGACGCCTCTGGTTGAAACACTTGTTGGCATAGTGACCCTTCTGTTGGCACTTGTTGCACGTGACCTCTGAAAGCGGACGGTGGTACGGAGCACTCGATCTTGGAGCTTGAGACGAAGTCTTGTTCTGAAAGCCAGGGTTGGGTGGGTGGGAAGAACCACTGCAACCTTTTCTCTTCTGATACGGCTGACGAAACGGAGGAGGAGGAAGCCAATACTTCTGCTGCTTGGCCACTTGAGTAGAGGAAGAAGGAGTAGTCTCTTTGACTCGCTTCTTGGAAGCATCACACCTCAACTGAGCGGCCTCTTGCTTCAGTGCCATGTTGTAGAACTCATCGTACCTCAAGGTCTCAAAGAGAACAAGAGCTAGCTGGATTTCTTCTCTAAGACCACCCCTGAACTGGTATATCATGCTCTTCTCATCAGGAACGTCCTGCTTGGCAAAGCGGGCGAGCTTCTGGAACAACTTGTTGTAGTCATAGACAGACAAAGAGCCTTGCTTCAGGTTGCGGAATTCCTCACGCTTGCTTTCAGTCACACTCTGAGGAATATGATGATCTCGGAAATCTTGACGAAATTCATCCCAAGTGATCACACGTCCACCTCTGGAATCCTTGTACTGCTGGAACCACTCTGCAGCTTGATCTTTGAGCTGGAAGGAAGCGAACTTGACGAAATCCTCAGGCCTGACGTTACTGCACTCAAAATGCTTGGACAGATCCACAAGCCAATCGTCAGCATCGGTTGCCTCAACACAATTGCTGAAAGTCTTCGGCCCATTAGCAAGGAACTGGTTGAGTGTAGCAAAGTGATTCTGATTGTTGCCTTGGTTCCCTTGGTTGCCTTGATTGCGCTCTTGAAGAATTTGCATGATCAACTGTGTGTTTGCATTGGTTGCGGCCATCACAGCTTGCCATGCCTCCGGAGGAGGTGGAGGTGGTGGCGGATTAGGATTCGGAGTCGTGCGCGTTGGAGGAGCCATCCTAAAGAGGTTGACATCCATTAGCACATTGATAGGCAAATATTGAAGCTGAATCCAACGGAATGAAAATTGCAACATATAGTCTTCACATCCGAACAAAATGAACGAATGCATTCCTCTTGAAATGGTCACATATCCATAAACTAAGAAGCCACGTAGAATTCAGGTAGAAGAAATAAATCAACAAGGTACGGATCAAGAACGAATAATCGGTAAGAAATCCCAATCTCAAACCAATATCCGTGGAAGAAGAACTAGAGCTACAAGAATTCCCACCTATGAATCTCCTGAACCTTTCCGGTTATGCAATCAGGTGTTGGGGATACAGGGGAAGCATAATATCTCACGCAAACTAGCAAATCCTACATCCAGCTGTATCCATCCTTCAACACATAACCGAGAAAAACTTCAGAAACCATCTACCTCAACCTTCGAAAAGCATCCGTTATACAAGTTATGGCGATACTCCCGAACTCCCGCCCCAGTACTGGGTGGCGTCGAGGTTATCTCACCAACGAACTGCATAAAAGAGATTTTCGATGTCGGCGTACTAAACTCAGGTATTCCAGAACTGCAACGTTAAAATTATGATGACAACACCTCAGAGCTCAACTCCCCGGGACACTTCCACTAAACCCCTGACAGGAGGCACCAAGACAATGTTCTCGTCATAAAACCATCGGAACGATTCCAAGATACCCGCGTGATCCTAAAAAAATTAGTGAAATTTGAGAAGAGAAGAGTCAAAACTCTACGTCAGGATGCCTTACCAGAGCGATGAGGAACCTGGGAAGTAAAAAGAATTCCTAAGCTCTTCGATATATAATTCCTAGAAGACTCAAAACATTTTTCTAGACACAACTCGGCCGCTAAAAACGATCAATCAGTGGGTCTCCTAAGGTCGGGGAAGGCTCTGATTACCAACTTATAACACCCTCGATGCGACTATATCTCCCACGTGTCGAGGCACGACTTAGAGGCATAATCGCATTGAAGGCATATGTCGCAAGTTAGGCAATCTTCACAACATCCCATGTAATATAATTAATAAAAGGGGAGATAACATAGTTGGCTTACACTCGCCACGTCAATCAAGTACATAAATAGCATTACATCATTCAAACACTCATGGCCTGACTACGGCGCCAAAATAAAAGACAACCCAACATGTGACACGGTCCCGAATCACCCCAACTGGGCACCACTACTGATCATCAGGAAAATAAACATAGTAACGCTGAGAGTCCTCGTCAAACTCCCACTTGAGCTCAAGCGCGCCATCTGGAGCTGTATCATCAGGCCCTGCATCTGGTGTAATAGTAATCTGTGAGCCACAGGGACTCAGCAATCTTGCACCCTCGCGATCAAGACAATTTAAGCTTATAGGTAAGGCAAGGTAAATATATGTGGAGCTGCAGCAAGCGACTAGCATATATGGTGGCTAACCTATTCGCAAAAGAGAGCGAGAAGAGAAGGCAAAGCGCGAACGCATCACTAAAGAGGGCAATCCTGCGGCAAACATTACTCCAACACCGTGTCCACTTCCCGGACTCCGCCGAGAAGAGGCCATCACGGTAACTCACACAGTTGATTCATTTTAATTAAGTTAATGTTTAAGTTATCTACAACCGGACATTAACAAATTCCCATCTACCCATAACCGCGGGCACGGCTTTCGAAAGTTCAAATCCCTGCAGGGGAGTCCCAACTTAGCCCATGACAAGCTCTCACGGTCAATGAAGGAATAGACCTCCTCCTGAGACGTTCTGATCAAACTCGGTACCTCGGTTCTTCAAGACATTTCGACAGGTTAAAAAAAGACTAGCAACACCGCGCGAATGTGCCGACAGATCCCGATAGGAGATGCACATATCTCGTTCTCAGGGCACACTCATATGAGACTAGCTACAAGTAAAACCAACCCTCAAGTTTCCCCGAGGTGGCCCCGCAGGCAGCTCAGTCGGACCAACACTCAGAGGAGCACTGGCCCGGGGTGGTTTAAATAAGATGACCCTCGGGCTCCGGAAACCCAAGGGAAAAAGGGGCTAGGTGGCAAATGATAAAACCAAGGTTGGGCATTGCTGGAAAATCTTTAATCAAGACAAACTATCAAGGGGTTCCCATTATAACCCAACCGCGTAAGGAACGCAAAATCCGGGAACATAACACCGATATGACGGAAACTAGGGCAGCAAGAGTGGAACAAAACACTAGGCGAGAGGCCAAGCCTTCCACCCTTTACCAAGTATATAGATGCATTAAGATAACATGACAATATAATGATATCCCAATAAGTAAATAAATGTTACAACAAGGAACGGTCTCCAATCTTCACCTGCAACCAGCAACGCTATAAGAGGGGCTAAGCAAAGCGGTAACATAGCCAATCAACGGTTTGCTAGGACAATGGTGGGTTAGAGGCTGAACATGGAAATTTGGGAGGCTTGAAAGCAAGTGGTAGGCATCATAGCATTGGCATAGCAAAAGAGCGAGCAAACTAGCATAGCAAAGATAGTAGTGATTTCGAGGGTATGATCATCTTGCCTGCAAAGTTGACAGAGTTGACTGGATCCTCGAAAGCAAACTCAATGGGCTCCTCATTAGCGAACTCGTCTCCCGGCTCTACCCAAACAAGACAAACAAGCAACAAGAACACAATCAACCACGTGCAAGGATCAAACAAGCTGATGCAAACATGGTATGCTATGCGGGATGCAATGCGGGATGCATATGCAAGATGTGACAGGAAATGCAAGAACCTGGCCTCAACTTGGAAAACCAAGTGTGCCACTGCAAATATGAGATGAAATCACTTGAAAACGATATAAAGATCACCGGAATCGGAGTTACGGTTTGGAAATGGCAAGCGATTCAAAAATGACACCGGTCTGCGATTTACAGCAAGTAGCCATCTAAATGCAATGAGATGAACATGCTACAGCACTCAAACATGGCAAAAAAATACATGTCAGGGATGCATTCAGGATGCTTAACAAAAGTCTAGCACTGAGCTACGGCCAATTCATCCATTAACAGGTTCAAACAAGCATGGCAAAAATGCATATGGTAAACAGATCTCAGACTTAGTGAAATTAACACTTGTCTGGAATCTCAGATCAGGTAGCACTCTTCGGAGCAACGAAACTATATGCTACAGGACCTGAACATGTCAAAGTAAAACATGGCATGGAGCTACTCAAATAGCTTAACAAAAGTCCCTTAGTGACCTTGAGCCAAAAGGGATCAGAAAATATAGTAACAAGCATGTGAACAAAGCAAAAACATAATTAGTTTTCAGACTTAGTGAAAACTGGCACATGCTGAAACATAACTCAAGTAGGCATGTTTACGAGCTCGATGCACTCACTACGATGCAAGTCATGACAAGATAAGCATACATCTATCAAGAACACACAAAATGCAAGCTAGACATGGTAAGAACAATGGCATAGCATGCACGGATCAACTACAACATCATCGGCAAAATTGCAAACAAGTTGACAATCTGCCCAGATTCACAAAGTAGCAAAAGTAGAGCTCGATTGACTCAAGCTAGGGTGCTCCATAATTGCAAACAAAGACATGGATGGATAGAGCATTGCAATATTAATAAAACATCCTTACTGATCATCCTCAAAAGAGGCACGGATCACTAGGAAACAACATGAACATATGGCATCATGAGATAAACAGCTCAAGGACTTAGTGGAAATGCTAAGTCCCTGAAAACAGAATTACCAAGTGCCTCACTTGGCAAGCTTGCACTAGGCACCACACACATCAAAAAAATACATGGGTTGCACCTCTGGAAATATGACAAAACCCTTAACAAAACATATGTAGAGCATCAGGGCATATCATGCACACAATAATCATGGCAAAAGTGACAAATGGTACGAAACTTGACAGGCGGGTACCAGAAGTAAACCAAGGCCGCTTGGCAAGTCTCGGTCCAATCCGGAAATGTTTAATCCCCACACATGAAAGAAAGGTAGAATTGACCACCGGAGGAGAACGAAGCGCTGGAATGCAAACCGGACAACGGGGAAATGCTCGAATGCATGAGATGAACACGTATGCAAATGCAATGCACATGATGACATGATATGAGATGCATGACAACGATAACAACACACGGAGACAAAGACCCGAACCCGAGAAAATAAAATAACTTAACGCCGGAAACGGCAAGAGTTGGAGTACAAATTGGGAAAGTTACATCCGAGGTGTTACAGTAAGGTAGTAAGCACAGGAGCCGGGCAACCCAACTATTGACCAAAGACATGATTCGGAGCTATGCATATAATGCTAAATTCGGGGGCCGAACTATACTGTATAAGTGTTCGGACTTGTTGCCGTAGTATGGAGTGTAATGAAGCCCTTGGTGAATTACGGCATACCAAAGTGTACGGATGTAGTCGATAAGAATAGCGAAATAAAATGAAGTAAAAAGCTAGTGCCACATGAGTTAGGCCGCAAACTGTTTTCATTATAATTTTAATTAATACATCAAAGCTTATTTGTACAAATAGTGCGATAAGCAACAGGGTTGTTTAACATGCCAAGACCAAGGGGGAGATACGTACGGGTCCTGAAAATAGGTAGAATGATCGTTAAGAAGAACATCTAGAGATTCCCCCACACATCTGTGCTACTTGCCACCTGGGTATATCCGTCCTTTGAAAGGACCGATTACAAGCCGTTGAGAGGGGCCTATGGAAAAGAAACCTGAAAAGGATAAAAAGAAAAGTAAAAGTATGTGTGTCCAGGGAAGGTCGAGCCATATTGTGGACCACAGTCTGGTTATGCCTCCGTCTCTGCCCATGGTAGTTTTAGTGTGTAGTTATGTACGCGCGGTACGTATGCCGTCACTTGGTCGAGACCGAGATGGAGGCCGAATTGCTAGTCCAGCTCCTGACGAGCTGGACTGTCCTGCTGCAGAGTAGTCCGGACTCGTTTGACAGTGTCCGAGAGCATGGCCACTGAATTAAGGTTCTGCTTGTGAAGGTCGCTCTGTACTTCTGCTGCCAGGTCCACGGTGTGCTCCTCAGTATGGAGGGAGTCCTCCATGTTTCCATTGACTTTGATGACACCGCATGGTCCGGGCATCTTGAGCTTGAGATAAGCATAGTGTGGCACCGCATTGAATCACGCAAATGTAGTTCGTGCGAGCAGTGCGTGATAGCCACTATGGAAGGGGACGATATCGAAGATTAACTCTTCACTTCGGAAGTTTTCCGGAGATCCGAAGACAACCTCCAATGTGATTGAGCCCGTGCAACGGGCCTCTACACCTGGTATAACTCCTTTAAAGGTAGTTTTGGTGGGCTTGATCCTTGATGGATTGATTCCCATTTTGTGCACTGTATCCTCATAAAGCAGGTTGAGGCTGCTGCCACCGTCCATGAGGACTCGTGTGAGGTGGAATCCATCAATTATTGGGTCGAGAACCAGTGTAGCTGAACCGCCATGACGGATATTGGTCGGATGGTCCCTGCGATCAAAGGTGATCGGGCAACCATGGGTTGAATTTTGGGGCGACTAGCTCTATCGCATAGACGTCCCTGAGCGCGCGCTTGCGCTCCCTCTTGGGGATATGGGTAGCGTATATCATGTTTATTGTTTTGACATGAGGGGGAAACTTCTCATGTCCCCCTGTGTTCGGCGGACGGGACTCCTCATCGTCATTCTCACTTTGTGACCCCTTCTCCTTGTCTTCGGCATTTAACTTGCCTGCCTGTTTAAAGACCCAACAGCTCCGGTGGGTATGATTGGTTGGTTTATCAGGGGTGCCGTGGATCGGACATGGACGATTGAGTATGCGGTCCAAGCTGGAAGAGCCATGATTATTCCTTTTATATGGCTTCTTTCGCTGACTGGACTTGGAGCCACTAAATCCGGCGTTGACCGCCGTGTCATCAGTATTGTCACCATTGTTTCAACGCTTATGCCTGTTGCGTCGGGTCTTGCCGTTGCTATTTCTGGCTTCAGAGGTGCCAGGTTCGCTTGCATTGTTATTACTACGGGCTAGCCAGCTATCTTCGCCCGCAAAAAACGGGTCATGAGTGCCGTGAGGGCTGCCATGGACTTCGGCTTTTCCTGGCCGAGGTGTCGGGCGAGCCATGTTGGGGAACGTAGCAGAATTTTAAAATTTTCTACGCATCACCAACATCTATCTATGGAGTCATCTAGCAACGAGGGAGAGAGGAGTGCATCTACATACCCTTGAAGATCACGAGCAGAAGCGTTCAAGAGAACGGGGTTGATGGAGTCGTACTCATCGTGATCCAAATCACCGAAGATCCTAGCGCTGAACGGACGGCACCACCGCGTTCAACACACGTACGGAGCGAGGACGTCTCCCGCACCTTGATCCAGCAAGGAGGAGGGAGAGGTTGAGGAAGAGGGCTCCAACAGCAACATGATGGCGTGGTGGTGGTGAAGCTGCAGTACTCCGGCAGGGCTTCGCCAAGCTCTTACGGAGGAGGAGAGGTGTTGGGGAGGGGAGGGGCTGCGCCTTGGATGTTGTGTGCAGCCCTCCCCTTGCCCCTCTATTTATAGGGGAAGGAGGAAGGGGTCCGGCCCCCTCCAGATGAGATCTAGAGGGGGGCGGTGGCCAAGGGGAGGGGGCTTGCCCCCCAAGCAAGGGGGGCGCCCCCTTTAGGGTTTCCCCCCAACCCTAGGCGCATGGGCCCAAGGGGGGGATGCAGCCAGCCCATGTAGGGCTGGTTCCCTTTCCTCTATAGACCATTAGGCCCTCCGAGAGAGGTGGCCCCTCCTGGTGGACCCCCGGAACCCCTCCGGTGGCCCCGGTACAATACCGATATGCCCCCGAACCTTTCCGGTGACCGTATGACAACTTCCTACATATAAATCTTCACTTCCGGACCATTCCGGAACTCCTCGTGACGTCCGGGATCTCATCTGGGACTCCGAACAACATTCGGTAATCACATACAAGTCTTCCTAACAACCCTAGCGTCACTGAACCTTAAGTGTGTAGACCCTACGGGTTCGGGAGACATGCAGACATGACCGAGACGACTCTGCGGTCAATAACCAACAGCGGGATCTGGATACCCATGTTGGCTCCGACATGCTCCTCGATGATCTCATCGGATGAACCACGATGTCGAGGATTCAATCAATCCATATACAATTCCCTTTGTCAATCGGTACGTTACTTGCCCGAGACTCGATCATCGGTATCCCAATACCTTGTTCAGTCTCGTTACCGGCAAGTCACTTTACTCGTACCGCAATTCATGATCCCGTGATCAACCACTTGATCACATTGAGCTCATTATGATGATGCATTACCGAGTGGGCCCAGAGATACCTCTCCGTCATACAGAGTGACAAATCCCAGTCTCGATTCGTGCCAACCCAACAGACACTTTCGGAGATACCTGTAATGTACCTTTATAGTCACCCAGTTACGTTGTGACGTTTGGCACACCCAAGGCGCTCCTACGGTGTCCGGGATTTGCACAATCTCATGGTCTAAGGAAATGATACTTGACATTCAGAAAAGCTACAGCAAACGAACTACATGATCTTTGAGCTATGCTTAGGATTGGGTCTTGTCCATCACATCATGCTCCTAATGATGTGATCCCGTTATCAATGACATCCAATGTCCATAGTCAGGAAACCATGACTATCTTTTGATCAACGAGCTAGTCAACTAGAGGCTCACTAGGGACGTGTTGTGGTCTATGTATTCACACATGTATTACGATTTCCGGATAACACAATTATAGCATGAACAATAGACAATTATCATGAATAAAGAAATATAATAATAACCATTTTATTATTGCCTCTAGGGCATATTTCCAACAGTCTCCCACTTGCACTAGAGTCAATATTCTAGTTACATTGTGATGAATCGAACACCCATGCAGTTTTGGTGTTCATCATGTTTTGCTCTAGGGAGAGGTTTAGTCAACGGATCTGCTACATTCAGGTCCATATGTACTTTACAAATCTCTATGTCTCCATTTTGAACACTTTCACGAATGGAGTTGAAGCGACGCTTGATATGCCTGGTCTTCCTATGAAACCTGGGCTCCTTGGCAAGGGCAATAGCTCCAGTGTTGTCACAGAAGAGAGTCATCGGGCCCGACGCATTGGGTATGACTCCTAGGTCGGTAATGAACTCCTTCACCCAGACTGCTTCTTGTGCTGCCTCCGAGGCTGCCATGTACTCCGCTTCACATGTAGATCACGCCACAACGCTTTGCTTGCAACTGCACCAGCTTACTGCCCCACCATTCAAAATATACACGTATCCGGTTTGTGACTTAGAGTCATCCAGATCTGTGTCGATGCTAGCATCGACGTAACCCTTTACGACGAGCTCTTCGTCACCTCCATAAATGAGAAACATTTCCTTAGCCCTTTTCAGGTACTTCAGGATATTCTTGACCACTGTCCAGTGTTCCATGCCGGGATTACTTTCGTACCTTCCTACCAAACTTACGGCAAGGTTTATATCAGGTCTGGTACACAGCATAGCATACATGATAGACCCTATGGCCGAGGCATAGGGGACGACACTCATCTTTTCTCTATCTTCTGCCGTGGTCGGGCATTGAGCTGTGCTCAATCTCGTACCTTGCAATACAAGCAAGAACCCCTTCTTTGACTGATCCATTTTGAACTTCTTCAATATCTTGTCAAGGTACGTACTCTGTGAAAGACCGATGAGGCATCTCGATCTATCTCTATAGATCTTGATGCCTAATATATAAGCAGCTTCTCCAAGGTCCTTCATTGAAAAACACTTGTTCAAGTAGGCCTTTATGTTTCCAAGAATTCTATATCATTTCCCATCAATAGTATGTCATCCACATACAATATGAGAAATGCTACAGAGCTCCCACTCACTTTCTTCTAAATGCAGGCTTCTCCATAAGTCTGCATAAACCCAAACGCTTTGATCATCTCATCAAAACGAATGTTCCAACTCCGAGATGCTTGCACCAGCCCATAAATCGAGCGTTGGAGCTTGCACACCTTGTCAGCATTCTTAGGATTGACAAAACCTTCTGGCTGCATCATATACAATTCTTCCTTAAGGAAACCATTTAGGAATGCCGTTTTGACGTCCATTTGCCATATCTCATAATCATAGAATGTGGCAATTGCTAACATGATTTGGACGGACTTCAGCTTCGCTACGGGTGAGAAAGTCTCATCGTAGTCAACCCCTTGAACTTGTCGATGACCCTTAGCGACAAGCCGAGCTTTATAGATGGTCACATTACCATCCGCGTCTGTCTTCTTCTTAAAGATCCATTTATTTTCTATGGCTCGCCGATCAACGGGCAAGTCAGTCAAAGTCCATACTTCATTTTCATACATGGATCCTATCTCGAATTTCATGGCTTACAGCCATTTGTCGGAATCCGGGCCCGCCATCGCTTCTTCATAGTTCGAAGGTTCACCGTTGTCTAATAACATGATTTCCAAGACAGGGTTGCCGTACCACTCTGGTGCGGAACGTGTCCTTGTGGACCTACGAAGTTCAGTAGCAAATTGATCTGAAGTTTCATGATCATCATCATCAACTTCCTCTCTAGTCGGTGCAGGCACCTCAGGAACATTTTCTCGAGCTGCGCCACTTACCGGTTCAAGAGGTAATACTTCATCAAGTTCTACCTTCCTCCCACTTATTTCTTTTGAGAGAAACCCTTTCTCTAGAAAGGACCCATTCTTGGCAACAAAGATCTTGCCTTTGGATCTGAGGTAGAAGGTATACCCAACAGTTTCTTTAGGGTATCCTATGAAGACGCATTTTCCGACTTGGGTTCGAGCTTTTCAGGTTGAAGTTTCTTGACATAAGCATCGCATCCCAAAACTTTTAGAAATGACAACTTAGGTTTCTTCCCAAACCATAATTCATACGGTGTCGTCTCAACGGATTTTGACGGAGCCCTATTGAAAGTGAATGCGGCAGTCTCCAAAGCATAGCCCCAAAATGACAGCGGGAAATCGGTAGGAGACATCATAGATCGCACCATATCTAATAGAGTGCGATTACGACGTTCGGACACACCATTACGCTGAGGTGTTCCAAGCGGTGTGAGTTGTGAAACTATTCCACATTTTCTTAAGTGTGTGCCAAATTCGTGACTCAAGTATTCTCCCCCACGATCTGATCGCAAGAACTTGATTTTCCTGTCACGTTGATTCTCAACCTCACTCTAAAATTCCTTGAATTTTTCAAAGGTCTCAGACTTGTGTTTCATTAAGTAGACATACCCATATCTACTCAAGTCATCAGTGAGGGTGAGAACATAACGATAGCCACCGCGAGCCTCAACACTCATTGGACCGCACACATCAGTATGTATGATTTCCAATAAGTTGGTTGCTCGCTCCATTGTTCCTGAGAACGGAGTCTTGGTCATTTACCCATGAGGCATGGTTCGCACGTGTCAAATGATTCGTAATCAAGAGACTCTAAAAGTCCATATGCATGGAGCTTCTTCATGCGTTTGACACCTATGTGACCAAGGCGGCAGTGCCACAAGTATGTGGGACTATCATTATCAACCTTACATCTATTGGTATTCACACTATGAATATGTGTAGCATTATGCTCGAGATTCATTAAGAATAAACCATTCACCATCGGAGCATGACCATAAAACATATCTCTCATATAAATAGAATAACCATTATTCTCGGATTTAAATGAGTAGCCATCTCAAATTAAACGAGATCCTGTGACAATGTTCATGCTCAAAGCTGGCACTAAATAACAATTATTGAGGTTTAAAACTAATCCCGTAGGTAAATGTAGAGGTAGCGTGCCGACGGCGGTCACATCGACCTTGGAACCATTCCTGACGCGCATCGTCACCTCGTCCTTCGCCAGTCTCCGCTTATTCCGCAGCTCCTGCTTTGAGTTACAAATGTGAGCAACCACACCGGTATCAAATACCCAGGAGCTACTACGAGTACTGGTAAGGTACACATCAATTACATGTATATCACATATACCTTTCGTGTTGCCGGCCTTCTTGTCCACTAAGTATTTGGGGCAGTTCCGCTTCCAGTGACCACTTCCCTTGCAATAAAAACACTCAGTCTCGGGCTTGGGTCCATTCTTTGGCTTCTTCCCGGCATCTTGCTTACCGGGCGCGGCTACTCCCTTGCTGTCCTTCTTGAAGTTCTTCTTACCCCTGCCTTTCTTGAACTTAGTGGTTTTATTCACCATCAACACTTGATGTTCCTTTTTGACTTCTACCTCTGCTGATTTCAGCATTGAATATACCTTAGGAATGGTCTTTTCCATCCCCTGCATATTGAAGTTCATCACAAAGCTCTTGTATCTCGGTGGAAGCGACTGAAGGATTCTGTCAATGACCACGTCATCCGGGAGACTAACTCCCAGCTGAGTCAAGCGGTTATGCAACCCAGACATTTTGAGTATGTGCTCACTGACAGAACTATTTTCCTCCATCTTACAGATGAAGAACTTGTCGGAGACTTCATATATCTTGACCCGGGCATGAGCTTGAAAAACCATTTTCAGCTCTTCGAACATCTCATATGCTCCGTGTCTCTCAAAACGCTTTTGGAGCCCCGGTTCTAAGCTGTAAAGCATGCCACACTGAATGAGGGAGTAATCATCAGCACGTGACTGCCAAGCGTTCATAACATCTTGGTTCTGTGGGACGGGTGTGTCACCTAGCGGTGCTTCTAGGACATAATCTTTCTTGGCAGCTATGAGGATGATCCTCAGGTTCCGGACCCAGTCCGTATAGTTGCTGCCATCGTCTTTCAGCTTGGTTTTCTCTAGGAACGCGTTGAAGTTGAGGACAACGTGGGCCATTTGATCTACAAGACATATTGTAAAGATTTTAGACTAAGTTCATGGTAATTAAGTTCATCTAATCAAATTATTCAATGAACTCCCACTCAGATAGACATCCCTCCAGTCATCTAAGTATAACATGATCCGAGTTAACTAGGCCGTGTCCGATCATCACGTGAGACAGACTAGTCAACATCGGTGAACATCTTCATGTTGATCGTATCTTCTATATGACTCATGCTCGACCTTTCGGTCTTCTGTGTTCCGAGGCCATGTCTGTACATGCTAGGCTCGTCAAGTCAACCTAAGTGTATTGCGTGTGTAAATCTGGCTTACACCCGTTGTATTCGAACGTTAGAATCTATCACACCCGATCATCACCTGGTGCTTCGAAACAACGAACCTTCGCAACGGTGCACAGTTAGGGGGAACACTTTCTTGAAATTATTACGAGGGATCATCTTATTTAAGCTACTGTCATTCTAAGCAAAAAAGATGTAAAACATGATAAACATCACATGCAATCAAACAGTGACATGATATGGCCAATATCATTTGCTCCTTTTGATCTCCATCTTCGAGGATCCATGATCATCGTTGTCACCGGCATGACACCATGATCTCCATCATCATGATCTCCATCATCGTGTCTTCTTGAAGTTATCTCGTCATCTATTACTTCTACTACTATGGCTAACGCTTTAGCAATAAAGTAAAGTAATTACATGACGTTTATCTTGACACGCAGGTCATAAATAAATAAAGACAACTCCTACGGCTCCTGCCGGTTGTCATACTCATCGACATGCAAGTCGTGATTCCTATTACAAGAACATGATCATCTCATACATCACATATATCATTCATCACATCCTTTGGCCATATCACATCACAAAACACTTGCTGCAAAAACAAGTTAGACGTCCTCTAGTTGTTGTTGCAAGTTTTTACGTGGCTGCTATAGGATTCTAGCAAGAACGTTTCTTACCTACGCCAAAACCACAACGTGAATTGCCAATTTCTATTTACCCTTCATAAGGACCCTGTTCATCAAATCCGATCCGACTAAAGTGGGAGAGACAGACACCCGCCAGCCACCTTATGCAACTAGTGCATGTCGGTCGGTGGAACCAGTCTCACGTAAGTGTACGTGTAAGGTCGGTCCGGGCCGCTTCATCCCACAATGCCGCCGAATCAAGATAAGACTAGTAACGGGAAGCAAATTGACAATATCGACGCCCACAACTACTTTGTGTTCTACTCGTGCATAGAAACTACGCATAGACCTAGCTCTGATACCACTGTTGGGGAACATAGCAGAATTTTAAAATTTTCTACACATCACCAAGATCTATCTATGGAGTCATCTAGCAACGAGGGAGATAGGAGTGCATCTACATACCCTTGTAGATCACGAGCGGAAGCGTTCAAGAGAATGGGGTTGATGGAGTCGTACTCGTCGTGATCCAAATCACCGAAGATCCTAGCGCCGAACGGACGGCACCTCCGCGTTCAACACACGTACGGAGCGAGGACGTCTCCTGCACCTTGATCCAGCAAGGAGGAGGGAGAGGTTGAGGAAGAGGGCTCCAACAGCAGCACAACGGCGTGGTGGTGGTGAAGCTGCAGTACTCCGGCAGGGCTTCGCCAAGCTCTTACGGAGGAGGAGAGGTGTTGGGGAGGGGAGGGGCTGCGCCTTGGATGTTGTGTGCAGCCCTCCCCTTGCCCCTCTATTTATAGGGGAAGAAGGAAGGGGGCCGGGCCCCTCTAGATGAGATCTAGAGGGGGGCGGCCAAGGGGAGGGGGCTTGCCCCCCAAGCAAGGGGGCGCCCCCTTTAGGGTTTCCCCCCAACCCTAGGCGCATGGGCCCAAGGGGGGATGCGGCCAGCCCATGTAGGGCTGGTTCCCTTTCCTCTACAGCCCATTAGGCCCTCCGAGAGAGGTGGCCCCTCCCGGTGGACCCCCGGAACCCCTCCGGTGGCCCCGGTACAATACCGATATGCCCCCGAACCATTCCGGTGACCGTATGACAACTTCCTACATATAAATCTTCACCTCTGGACCATTCAGAAACTCCTCGTGACGTCCGGGATCTCATCTGGGACTCCGAACAACATTCGGTAATCACATACAAGTCTTCCTAACAACCCTAGCATCACCAAACCTTAAGTGTGTAGACCCTATGGGTTCGGGAGACATGCAGACATGACCGAGACGACTCTCCGGTCAATAACCAACAGAGGGATCTGGATACCCATGTTGGCTCCCACATGCTCCTCGATGATCTCATCGGATGAACCACGATGTCGAGGATTCAATCAATCCGTATACAATTCCCTTTGTCAATCGGTACGTTACTTGCCCGAGACTCGATCGTCGGTATCCCAATACCTTGTTCAGTCTCGTTACTGGCAAGTCACTTTACTCGTACTGTAATGCATGGTCCCGTGATCAACCACTTGATCACATTGAGCTCATTATGATGATGCATTACCGAGTGGGCCCAGAGATACCTCTCCGTCATACGGAGTGACAAATTCCAGTCTCGATTCGTGCCAACCCAACAGACACTTTCGGAGATACCTGTAATGTACCTTTATAGTCACCCAGTAACGTTGTGACGTTTGGCACACCTAAGGCACTCCTACGGTGTCCGGGAGTTGCACAATCTCATGGTCTAAGGAAATGATACTTGACATTCAGAAAAGCTACAGCAAACGAACTACACGATCTTTGAGCTATGCTTAGGATTGGGTCTTGTCCATCACATCATTCTCCTAATGATGTGTTCCCGTTATCAATGATATCCAATGTCCATAGTCAGGAAACCATGACTATCTTTTGATCAACGAGCTAGTCAACTAGAGGCTCACTAGGGACGTGTTGTGGTCTATGTATTCACACATGTATTACGATTTCCGGATAACACAATTATAGCATGAACAATAGAAAATTATCATGAACAAAGAAATATAATAATAACCATTTTATTATTGCCTCTAGGGCATATTTCGAACAAGCCATTTGTCACGGATGCTGTGTTTAAAGGCTGCTAGGGCTTCAGCATCTAGACAGTCAACGATCTAGTTCTTTTTAGTTAAGAATCTGGTCCAGAATTTCCTGGCTAACTCTCCGGGCTGTTGGACTATGTGACTTAGGTCATCGGCATCCGGAGGTCGGACGTATGTGCCTTGGAAGTTGTTGCAGAAGGCGTCTTCCAGGTCCTCCCAGCTGCCAATAGATTTTTTAGGTAGACTGTTTAGCCAGTGTCGGGCCAGTCCCTTGAGTTTTAGGGGGAGGTATTTGATGGCATGAGGATCATCACCACGGGCCATATGAATATGGAGAATAAAGTCTTCAATCCATACCGCGGGATCTGTTGTTCCATCATATGATTCCATATTCACGGGTTTAAACCCTTCTGGGAATTCATGCTCCATTACTTCATCAGTGAAGCAGAGGGGGTGTGTGGCGCCTCTATATCGGGCCAGATCACGACGTAGTTCGGATGGAGTCCGTCTGCGGTTTTCAGCCTGAACGTGATTGTGCTTGTCATGTCCGGCTTGATAGCCGTCGTCGCGCATCGGGGCACGCCCCCGCGATCCGTAGATCGATCTGGCCGGACCTGCTTTATTCTTCAGGTGGTCGTCCACCATGTATACGTCATACGAGGAGGTGGTCGTCCAGTGTCCGGTAAATGGCGGGTTTTTGGCTTGCTCCTCTCCGGCATCTCGTCCATAACGTCGATGTCTTCAGAGCCATAATCAAGCATGTCAGTTAAGTCCTCGACTGTGGCGATGAAGTGGGTGGTGGGTGGGATGTAAAATTCCCCGCTCTCAGCCCCTAGTCCGGGTTGGGTGTAGTTCGAACGTTGCTCCTCTGTAATCATGAGGGATCGCATCAAGTCCAGAGCCTCGCTTAAAGGCGAGGTTTGGCCCGAGAGAAGAGAGCCCGTGGAGTACGGCGAGAGGGAGACTCGTTGGTCGAACTCACACGATGTCGGAGAAGGGTCCGGCTCCAAGATGGCTGCCAACGACACTACTTCTCCCCGGCTCTCCCACAATGGGTTTGGTGGCCGTAGATAGTCCGACGAGCTCAGGGAGCCTGTCTTCGGACCTGGCGATACGCTCCAAATCTAAGGTCGGAGCGGAGATTGAGGGCACGAATAGTTGGAGGATCAAGTCTCCTCGAATATCCGTGACATAGTCCAAATTTCCAAAACTAATCTGGTGACCTGGGGCGTAGCTGTCGATCTGCTCTAGATGGCCAAGCGAGTTGGCCCGCAGTGCGAAGCCACTGAACACAAAGATCTGGCCGGGGAGGAAAACCTCCCCCAGGGCAGCTTTGTTGTAGATGATTGATGGAGCCATCGAACCTTCTGGTGACGACACAGTGGAACTCTCAATTAAAGCACCAATGTTGGTGTCAAAACCGGCGGATCTCGGGTAGGGGGTCCCGAATTGTGCGTCTAAGGTTGATGGTAACAGGAGACAGGGGACACGAAGTTTCACCCAGGTTCAGGCCCTCTTGATGGAGGTAATACCCTACGTCCTGCTTGATTGATATTGATAAGTATGAGGGTTACAAGAGTTGATCTGCCACGAGATCGTAATGGCTAAAACCCTAGAAGTCTAGCCTGTAAGATTATGATTACCTCTACGGACTAAACCCTCCGGTTTATATAGACACTGGAGGGGACTAGGGTTGTACAAAGTCGGTTACAGAGAAAGGAATCTTCATATCCGAACGCCAGGCTTTCCATCCACACCAAGGAGAGTCCCATCAGGACACTGGAGAGAGTCTTCTGTCTTGTATCTTCATAGCACATTAGTCCGGCCCATGTCCAACAGGTCGGACGCCCGAGGACCCCTTAATCCAGGACTCCCTCAGTAAGTAAGAACTTTGCATCCATCTTTTTACTGCCCATAATGAGTTGTGTTAGATGACAATGTTTGAATATTTTTCCTTTGCAGTGGTTGCCAAAGCAGCTTACTCAAGATTACCTCTCAAACTACATGATTGGTGGGCATGCAAAGGTTAAAGTATTTCTATCAGAACACGATGATTATCTAGATGTTTTCATGAAGACCATGAAGGATGGTCGGTCGGCTATCACAAGGGGTTGGACTAGAGTTGCGCGTGCCTTCTGCATGGAGGAGGGCACAATATGGGCATTCTGCTTCAACTTGTTCAGCAACCAGAATATATTTCGCCTCTTTCTTTACCGTCTTTAATAGTACAAGTATACAACTGTGTTTCATCATTCTTTATTTGGTTCTTATGTAATTCTTGAACATATGTACCTATGAATCAAATAATGCATTGTTTGAACCTGATGGATATGAATAAAGTTGTAGCATACATTCAAATTCAAATCCAAATCCGGTACAATTGGAAAAGAAACAATTAAATTACGGTGAAATTATGCTCTCCAGGTTATTACGGCACACACGGTTGGTAAAACACAAACGTTTGCGATATGCACCATAATCGGAGATGGTTCACAGAGAGGAAACGTGTGCAAGCATGCACACAGTTGCCATTTGCAAAGCGTGTGCGATGTTAGACAAAATCACAAACGGTGCGGGCAAACTAAACATTTGTGTTAGTTTCCTTATCGTACATGATTAGCAACCATGAACTGTTTCTGATGAAGTATGCATCGTAAATGTTGCACCACATAATAGCATGTGCGATAGTTGTCGTGTACGACGATGTTACAATGTTCCGGCGTTTCGTAATCCTGTTGACACTCGTATGATGATTAGCTAATCTTCTTAACAGTGAACCGTTTGTGATGGGCCGCGCATCATACACGTTTTATAATAGTGAACCGTTTGTGATGGGCCGCGCATCGTAAACATAGCACCACAGAATACCGACTGCGATGGCAATGCGAGCAGAAACAAGTAGGAGTACTATAGGGGCCCTATCCCCGATGGTTTTTGGGTCATGTGGGAACGACCCCCCTATCACCCACACTCACTTGGCGACGGTTCCCAATGCCATCGCGGAAAGGGGTTTTAAACCGTTTGTTCAGGACCGACGTGCACCAATGGTTAGTGTTATGCCTTTCTCCTTATATAAAAGACTTGACTTGAATAAACTTACGCCTACTGAAATATCTTTGCAAATGGGTGACAAATCAACTGCCATACCTATCGGTATCTGTGAGGATGTGCCCGTTGTTGTTGCTAATGTTACTATTTTGACTGACTTTGTTATACTTGAGATGCCCGAGGACGACAACATGTGGATTATCCTTGGTGAACCCTTCTTGAATACTGTAGGGGCTGTTATTGATTGCAATAAAAGTAAGGTCACTTTTCATATTAATGACAATGAGCATACGGTGCACTTTCCGAAGAAACAATTCCAAGTGAATGGTATTAATGTTATTGAAAAATATTCGACAATCACTATTGGAAGTTTTCAAATACCTCTACCTACTGTCAAAAAGAAATATGAAATGCTTATGTTGGGGAAATGCATATCCCCATTGAGGTAACTTAGTGATTTACGAAAGTTCTTCTATTTCATGCTAATCGAAAGTGGTTGTTAATAAGACTTGATCAACCTTATTAATGGATCATTTTTCAACGGTATGAAGTTGATGAATTTAGTAAGCACTACTTTCTATCCCCACTTTTTATCCCCTGTTTTTATTAGTTAAATAAAATAAAATTCCATGTTTTGTCTGTTTTCTGAATTTCCCGTGCAATAAAAATGACCCAAAAATAAAAGTTCTCAGAATGCCCTGAAAATTTAATACGATTTTTTCTGAATATTTGAGAATTTTTGGTGCAAATAACATCAGAGGGAGGTGCACCAGGTGGGCACAACCCACCTAGGCACACCAGTACCCCCAGGTGTGCCCTGGTGGGTTGTGGTCCCCGCGTGGGCCCCCTCACTCACCTCCTCATACCACATCATCACTTACCTCCAGAAAAAAAATCCCCATTGCTCTCTCTCTCCCGTGTTCTTAAGCTCAAACCCGCGGATTTCGATCTCTTTGCTCGAAGCTCCGTTTCTGAAACTGTTTTGGGGGATTGTTGCTTGGTATGTGACTCCACCATTTGTCCAATTAGTTTTTGTTTTAGTAGTTTATACTTTGAATAATTAGCTACTCTTGGTGTTGTTGTAGATGTGCTTGCATGTTGAATTCTTAGTGTTCTAAGTTGTTTGAATGCTTGCTATGGCCTCTATGTATCCCTATGAGTAGTTGCTATCAATCTTACAAAGTTTTGTTGACAAATTTTTGTCACTCAATTTTTTTTATTTTCAGAAAATTGTACGTGGACATGAATATCTTCAGGAAGTTTGGCTCTAAGAAGAACTCCAAGGGTGTTATTGGGGAGTCTTCTGATAATGATCTCCACCCTCGGAGGTTGGCGCAAGTACGGCCATGCGAATGGCCGCATACCCCGTTCCTGCAAGAGGCTGGAATTCTTGAGGAGTTCATGCAATATATTGCTAATGTCGTCCTCACCGACTTCATCGCAGATGAGTGTGACCAGCACCATATCCTCACAAACATATTTGTTCAGAGCTTTACTTTCTTGCCTAGAAATAATCCTGCTCAAGTGAGCTTTGATTTATATGTTGAAAACTATCAGATACCACTTACTGAATTTTGTGACATATGCTTGATCCCATCTGATGGGAGCTTGGTTGAGCCTAGGCCGGCTGTGCTTGAGGATTTTTATCGCACTCTGACAATGGGTGATGAGAGAGGAGTGTTAGCCACTACGGCTGCTAGCATACACTTTCCTGCCGTACATTATTTTGCTTTATTTGTTGCTAAGTGCTTGCTTGCTAGAAAGAAAGTAGGTGCGCTCAGTGCACCAGACTTTGCTGTTTTGCGCCGAGCACTAGAGGGCGACAACACCTTTAGCTTGGGAGCTATTGTGGCTCGTCGCATCCATCTTAATAAATCACGGGGTGAAATACATGGTGGGATTTATGCTACTAGTTTGGCGGCTCATTTCGAGGTTGACATATGCCCTCGTGATTCCCCTCTAACCAAAGTTTACCTAGACCATGCAGCCATGGATCACCACCATTTTACTGATATCGAATCTCCTCACATCCCTATTCCGTATAACCTGGTTTTTAGTGTGAGGACTCGTGAAGTTATTACATTGCCTGCTCCTGCTTTGTTTGATTCTGTTGCCAGTGGCAGATATAGGATTATGCCAGCAGATATCATCGCCTACCGGAATGCTCAGGCTGCTGCTGAGGCATCACACTGATACGTCTCCAACGTATCTATATTTTTTGATTGTTCCATGATGTTTTATTATCAATATTGGATGTCTTATAATCATTTTATATCATTTTTTGGTACTAACCTATTGACATAGTGCCAAGTGCCCGTTGCCGTGTTTTCCATGTTTTTTACATTGCAGAAAATCAATATCAAACAAAGTCCAAATGCCACGAAACTTTACGGAGATTTTTTACAGACCAGAAGGATATTGGGCCCTGGTTGCACCTGGGGGAGTCCCGAGGAGGGGACAACCCACCAGGGCGCGCCAGGAGGCCCAGGAGCGCCCTGGTGGGTTGTGCCCACCTCAGGTGCCCCCCGGACCACCTCTTTGCTCTATAAATACCCCAATATTCCCAAAACCCTAGGGGAGTCGATGAAATATTCATCCAGTCGCCGCAGAGTCCAGAACCACCAGATCCAATGTAGACACCATCACGGAGGGGTTCACCACTTCCATTGGTGCCTCTCCGATGATGCATGAGTAGTTCTTTGTAGACCTTCAGGTCTGTAGTTAGTAGCTAGATGGCTTCATCTCTCTCTCTTGATTCTCAATACAATAGTCTCTTGGAGATCCATATGATGTAACTCTTTTGCGGTCTGTTTGTTGGGATCGATGAACTTTAAGTTTATGATCAGATCTATCTTTTTATATCCATGAAAGTATTTGAGTTTCTTTGATCTCTTTTATGCATGATCTCTTATAGCCTCGTATTTCTTCTCCGATATTTGGGTTTTCTTTGGCCAACTTGATCTATTTATCTTGCAATGGGAAGAGGTGCCCGGTAGTGGGTTCGATCTTACGGTGCTTGATCCCAGTGACAGAAAGGGAACTGACACGTATGTATCGTTGATACTAGGGATGAAAAGATGGGATCTATATCTACCGCCATAGATAAACGGATCTCGTCTACATCATGTCATCGTTCTTATTGCATTACTCCATTTTTCCATGAACTTAATACACTAGATGCATGCTGGATAGCGGTCGTTGTGTGGAGTAATAGTAGTAGATGCAGGCAGGAGTTGGTCTACTAATCTTGGACGTGATGCCTATGTAATGATCATTGCCAGGATATCATCATAATTATTTGAGGTTCTATCAATTTCCCAACAATAATTTGTTCACCCACCGCTTTGCTATTTTTCTCGAGAGAAGCCACTAGTGAAACGTACGGCCCCCAGGTCTCTTTCTCATATTATTTGCCTTCGCGATCTATTTTTATTTGCTTTTATTTTCAGATCTATTAAACCAAAAATCTAAAAATACCTTGATGCAATTTATTTCATTTGGCGTTCGATCTATCAATATTTACAACTCTCTCCCGTCAAGACGCCATTTCTGGCGCCGTTACCCAAAAGGGATTGACAATCCCTTTAACACGTCAGGTTGCGAGTGGTTGTTAATTGTGTGCAGGGGTTGTTTAAATTGTGTTGCTTGGTTCTCCTACTGGTTCGATAACCTTGGTTTCATATCTGAGCGAAATACCTACCGCCGTTGTGCTGCATCATCCCTTCCTCTTTGGGGAAAAACCGACGTAGCTTCAAGCGACATCAAAAGGAATTTCTGGCGCCGTTGTCGGGGAGGATCTTCATCATAACCAGGTTCCTAATCACAAATCTCATCTCCTCGCAATTTACATCATTTGCCATTTGCCTCTCGTTTTCCTCTCCCCCACTTCACAAAAATTTGTTGTTTTATTTGCCTCTATTTTTCTGTTTTCCGTTCTCTCGCTTCCTAGTATCGATGGCTAGAGCCCCTACTCCTCCTTTGTCACAAGATTTTCAAGTCCTTTACTTCAAGCAAGGACAAGGAGAAACCTTGAAAGATGCCTGGTATAGGCTTATGGAATCGTATCGTATTTCCAACTTAAAGGGGGATGCTAAAGTTTTGCTTCGAAACTTTTACATAGGATTGGCTTTGCATCATAGACAACTTCTATATTTTGCCGCTAAAGGAAACTTCATTGATCTTGATGCCAATGTTGCCTATGAAATCTTAGAGGGAATTTTGGGAATACCACCTCAAAAGAAGGGGTTTCCTTTTACCCCTGAGGGAGCTCAAATGTTGGAAAAACTTGGTGATTTGCATAAGCATATGGTTGAAATACAAAAATATAATGAACCCCTCAAACCACTCAATGGTAGTATCAATCGCATGAATGCCTTGATTACTCTTTGTAATAAGCGATTGTATATTTTGGATCTTAAGATGGTTTCTTTTCCGGAGAATTTAGGGAACCGTAAAGAGCCTCCCAGGGTTGATAAAACCCTTACAAAAATTGTCAAAACTTCGGAAGACAAAACTTAGATCCTTGCTTTATGCCGAGCTAAGGGCGTAAAACTATAACGCTTGTTGGGAGGCAACCCAATGAAAAAATTTATTTTTGCTTCCTGGTTTTGAGTGTTAGCACAATTATGGTATGATACGTCTTCGTCGTATCTACTTTTCCAAACACTTTTGCCCTTGTTTTGGACTCTAACTTGCATGATTTGAATGGAACTAACCTGAACTGACGTTGTTTTCAGCAGAATTACCATGGTGTTATTTATGTGCAGAAACAAAAGTTCTCAGAATGACCTGAAACTTCACGGAACAACTTTTTGGAAAATATAAAAAATCCTTGCAAAAGATGAAGGCCAGGGGGCCCACCACCTGTCCACGAGGGTGGGGGCACGCCTGCCCCCCTAGGGCGCGCCCCCTACCTCGTGGGCCCCCTGGAGCTCCTCCGACCTCAACTCCAACTCTATATATTTGGTTTCGGGGAGAAAAAAATCAAGGAGAAGAATTCATTACGTTTTATGATACGGAGCCACCACCAAGCCCTAAAACCTCTCGGGAGGGCTGATCTGGAGTCCGTTCGGGGCTCCGGAGAGGGGAATCCATCGCTATCGTCATCATCAACCATCCTCCATCACCAATTTCATGATACTCACCGTCGTGCGTGAGTAATTCCATCGTAGGCTTGCTGGACGGTGATGGGTTGGATGGGATCTATCATGTAATCGAGTTAGTTTTGTTAGGGTTTGATCCCTAGTATCCACTATGGTCTGAGATTGATGTTGCTATGCTTAATGCTTGTCACTAGGGCCCGAGTGCCATGATTTCAGATCTGAACCTATTATGTTTTCATCAATATATGAGAGTTCTTGATCCTATCTTGCAAGTCTATAGTCACCTATTATGTGTTATGATCCGTTAACCCCGAAGTGACAATAATCGGGATACTTACCAGTGATGACCGTAGTTTGAGGACTTCATGTATTCACTATGTGTTAATGCTTTGTTCCGGTACTCTGTTAAAAGGAGGCCTTAATATCCCTTAGTTTCCGTAAGGACCCCGCTGCCACGGGAGGGTAGGACAAAAGATGTCATGCAAGTTCTTTTCCATAAGCACGTATGACTATATTCAGAATACATGCCTACATTACATTGATGAACTGGAGCTAGTTCTGTGTCACCCTAGGTTATGACGGTTACATGATGAACCACATCCAGCATAATTCTCCATCACTGATCCATTGCCTACGAGCTTTCCATATATTGTTCTTTGCTTATTTACTTTTCCGTTGCTATTGCTATCATCACTACAAAATCCCAAAAACATTACTTTTACTACTGGTACCTTTTGCTACCGTTACCACTACTATCATATTACTTTGCTACTAAATACTTTGCTGCAGATACTAAGTTTCCAGGTGTGGTTGAATTGACAACTCAGCTGCTAATACTTGAGAATATTCTTTGGCTCCCCTAGTGTCGAATCAATAAATTTGGGTTGAATACTCTATCCTCGAAAACTGTTGCGATCCCCTATACTTGTGGGTTATCAAGACTATTTTCTGGCACCGTTGCCGGGGAACATAGCTCTATTCTTTGAGTCACTTGGGATTTATATCTGCTTCTCATTATGAAGAACTTGAGAGATCCAAAAACCAAGATTTATCCCTCAACTATGAGGGGAGCTAAGGAACTGCCATCTAGCTCTGCACTTGATTCACCTTCTGTTTTGAGTAAGCTTGCGACACCTAAACCTGCTTCTGCTATTCGTTTTGATATGTCGCATGTTATTGATGATGCCACTTCTGCTATACCTGATACTTATGATGAAACTACTTCTATGCTTGAAACTACTGTGCCACTTGGTGAATTTCTTGATGAACAACTTGCTAGGGGTAGAGAGAATGAAATTATTGAATCTGATAATGCTGATAAATGTTATGATGAAGACTCACCTGTTATTCCTGAGGGTTATGTTTTTGATAAAGAAGCTTCTTTAGCTATTTTAGCTTGCAAAGATAGATACGAACTCAAGAGGTTATTAGCTAAATGGAATAAGCAATCTCTAAATGCTAGGATGAAACCTGACCCTGCTTTCGCTACTTCACCTATCTGTGTTACTGATAAGTATTATGAATTCTCTGTTGATCCTGGTATTATTACTTTGGTTGAATCTGATCCTTTTCATGGCTATGAATCTGAAACTGTTGTGGCACATCTTACTAAATTAAATGATATAGCCACCCTGTTCACTACTGATGAGAGAACTCGTTACTTTTATATCCTTAAAATATTATATTTCTCATTAAAGGGTGATGCTAAGATATGGTTTAATTCTCTTGATCCTAGTTGTGTGCGTAGTCCCCAGGATATGATTTATTACTTCTCTGCTAAATATTTCCTTGCTCATAAGAAACAAGCTGCCTTAAGGGATATATATAATTTTGTGTGCAAATTGAAGAAGAGAGTCTCCCACAAGCTTGGGGGAGGCTTCTCAAGTTACTTAATGCTTTGCCTGATCATCCTCTTAAGAAAAATGAAATACTTGATATCTTTTATAATGGACTAACCGATGCTTCCAGAGATTACCTGGATAGTTGTGCTGGTTCTGTTTTCAGGGAAAGAACACCGGATGAAGCTGAAATTCTATTGAATAATATGTTGACAAATGAAAATAATTGGACACCTCCGGAGCCAATTCCTGAGCCTATTCCTAAACCAACTCCGGAGAAGAGGGGTATTCTCTTTCTCAGTCCTGAAGATATGCAAGAGGCAAAGAAATCTATGAAATAAAAAGGTATTAAAGCTGAAGATGTTAAGAATTTACCTCCTATTGAAGAAATACACGGTCTTAATTTACCGCCTGTTGAAGAAACATATGATCTTAATCCATTACCTATTGAAGAAATACATGGTCTTGATAACCCGACACAGGTAGTAAAGGTAAATTCTCTCTATAGATTTAATGAAGGTGATATCCCTCATTATAAGTCTGCTAGACAATGCTTAGATGAGTTTGACAATTTCATTGTTAAACAAGAAAACTTCAATGCTTATTTTGGTAGACAATTGAAATACAATTCAAATATGCTTGAACACTTGGGTGATTATATGGATAATGTCAAAGGTGAACTTAAACTTATTAGTAAACATGCTTCTATGGTTACCACTCAAGTAGAACAAGTACTATAAAGCTCAAAATGATTTGCTCAATGAATTGAATAGTAAGAATAACGATAATGTTGTTAGAGTTATGACTAGAGGTGGTAGAATGACTCAGGAACCTTTGTATCCTGAAGGCCACCCTAAGAGAATTGAGCAATATTCTCAAAGAAATAATGTGGATGCACCTAGTCCTTCTAAAAGGAAGAAAAAGAAAAATGATAGGACTTTGCATGCTTCTAGTGAACCTGTTATTGAACCACCTGAGAATCCAAATGATATTTCTATTTCTGATGCTGAAACACAATCTGGTAATGAACCTGAAACTAGTGATAATGCTAATAATAATTTTCATGATGATGCTCAACCTAGTAACGATAATGATATAGAAATTGAACCTGCTGTTGATCTTGATAACCCACAATCAAAGAATCAACGTTATGATAAGAAAGACTTTGTTGCTAGGAAACACGGTAAAGAAAGAGAACCATGGGTTCAGAAACCCATGCCTTTTCCTCCCAAATCATCCAAGAAAAAGGATGATGAGGATTTTGAGCACTTTGCTGAAATGATTAGACCTATCTTTTGCGTATGCAATTAACTGATATGCTCAAAATGAATCCGTATGCTAAGTATATGAAAGATATTGTTACAAATAAAAGAAAGATACCGGAAGCTGAAATTTCCACCATGCTTGCTAATTATACTTTTAAGGGTGGAATACCTAAGAAACTTGGAGATCCAGGAGTACCCACTATACCATGCTCCATTAAAAGAAACTATGTTAAAACTGCTTTATGTGATTTTGGAGCCGATGTTAGTGTTATGCCTCTCTCTTTATATCGTAGACTTGATTTGAATAAGTCGACACCTACTGAAATATCTTTGCAAATGGCTGATAAATCAACTGCTATACCTGTCGGTATTTGTGAGGATGTGCCTGTTGTAGTTGCAAACGTTACTATTTTAACGGACTTTGTTATTCTTGATATTCCTGAGGATGATAGTATGTCTATTATTCTTGGAAGACCCCTTTTGAATACTGCAGGGGCTGTTATTGATTGCACTAAAGGCAATGTCACTTTTCATGCTAATGGTAATGAGCATACAGTACACTTTCCGAGGAAACAACCTCAAGTTCATAGTATCAACTCTATTGGAAAAATCCCATCGATTATATTTGTAGGTTTTGAATTTCCTCTTTCTACTGTCAAGAAGAAATATGATATTTTTATTATTGGGATGTGCATATCCCCATTGAGGTAACATAGTGTTATTCGAAATTTCTCCGGTTCCATGTTATTCGGAATGAGTTCGTTAACAAGACTTGATCAACCTTGTTAGTGGATTCCTTTTGATAATCATGAGATGGATGAAACTAGAAGGCACAACCTTCTGTACCCCACTTTTACTTTCTGTTATTTATATTAAATAAAATAAAAATAGTATTTTTTGTCTGTTATCTGATTATCCATGCAATATAAAAATACCCCGAAAATAATAGTTTTCCAAATGCCCTGAAATTTAAATATGATTTTTTCTGGAATATTTGAGAATATTTGGCACTGAGAACACAGCAGGGGGGTCACCCCCTGCCTCGTGGGCCCACGGTGGCCCTCCTCCACTTATCCTTTCACCCACACACTCCTTCCTCCCCCAAACACGAATATCCAGCTCAAACCCGAGTCCAAGCTCATTTTGCTGCCATTTTCGATCTCCTTTCTCAAAGCGCCTCTCACAAAACTGCTTGGGGAGATTGTTCCTTGGTATGTGACTCCTCCATTGGTCCAATTAGTTTTTGTTCTAGTGCTTTATTCATTGCAAATTTTTGCTGCTTAGGTGACCCTGTTCTCGAGCTTGCATGTCAAATTTATATGGTTCCAAGTAGTTTTGATGCATGATATAGGCCCTAGGCACTTGTAGGAGTAGTTGCTATCAATATTATTGAGTTCGGTTTACTTTTATTTTGAAGTTACTAATTTTTTTTAGAATTTTTCAGAGGAAGAAATATGCTTAGGAAAATGTTCCAAGGTGGTTCTTCAAGGAAGCAAGGACCCAGGCTTGTAATGTGTGATGCTGATGAAGAGCCACCAAGAGACGCTCCAGTGCATCCTTGTGAATGGCCTTTGGAAAATTTTATGGATCGAGCGGGAATTAAAGAAGAATTTAACGCATATTTGCGTAACACTGATCTTGAGAGCTTCGAGGAAGAAAAGTGCAGCCAGTATCATTATCTCACTAGTTCCTTTGTGAGGAGGTTTGAATTTTCATCTTCACGTAACTCTCCAACTGTCCTGTTTGGTCTTTATGAAAATTCTTACACTATGGACTTAGAGGATTTTACCACTGCTTGCAAACTTCCACAATGGGGTAGTATCAGGGATCCTCGCAAATCTGAATTTAGAGATTTTCTTGCTAGTACAACTGTGGGAGAATCTAGAGATATAACACAAGCTACCAAAGGGAGCATTCACTTTCCTGCTATACATTATTTTGCTCATTTCATAGGTAGATGCATTAATGGTAAAGATGAGGCATGTCACATGTGTGTCCCTGACCTCAGTATTCTTAGGAGTGCTGTGTTAGGAGATAAATCTTATAATTTGGGAGCCATTGTTGCACGTAGGTTGCATCTTAATAGATTTAATGGAGATTTCTTTGGTGGAATTTATGCAACCCGCATAGCTAATTTTCTCGGTGTAGCCATACGCGAAGATGATATTGAATTACCCCCTACTTACCTAGACTTTAATGCTATGGTTCACCACCAGTTTGTCAAGAGGAGTGAATCACCTCTCCATTATCGACTAATCTTTGACAGACGTCGTGCTGTCCATATTACTTTCCCTGCTCCTGCCTTCTTTGATTATCAGGCAAAAGGAAGATATGTTATTACCAGAGAGGAGGCAGATGAGTACGATAGGAGGGCAGAGGCCGCTGGTCGCCACGCTGCAGCTCAGGAGGCGATAGCCGCTGCATCTCAGTACGACCCCAACTTTTACTATGGATATCAGCCAGGCCAACCGTGGCCATAGACCAACTTAGGACAAAAGCCTAAGCTTGGGGGAGTACGTATTTCTCATCGACATTACATTTATGTTCACACACTCATTGCTAGATGTCGGTGCTCATACTTTTTCATTGTATCATCCATGCTAGTTTATTTCCTTTTATGCTTTCTTCTTGTGTGTTTGATAAACTTTAAGAAAAACCAAAAAAATAGTTGTAGCCTTTAATTAGTTTACTTTCCATGCTTGTAGTAGTAATTAAAAAGAAAACCCAAAAAGATTTCTTGTTCTTCTTTTACTTGTTGGGAGCTCTCCCGTGTAAATAGTTTCATTTCTTTTCTTTTCTTTTGGGGGTCGATAGGAGAAGACCATAATTTAATTGTTGAAGTGGCTCTTGTATGCATTATTGTTGATCTGACAAAAGAGCCCATATTGCCTTGTCTTCTCCTGTTTATTAAATGCTTGCAGATTCCAGCTTAGTCCAATGCACGTGCACTATTATTATTATTCACATCATTCGGTCATGCAAGTGAAAGGCAATAATTATGATTATATGATGGACTGACTGAGATGAGAAAAGCTGGTATGAACTCGACCTCTTTTGTTTTTGTAAATATGATTAGTTCATCATTCCTGATTCAGCCTATTATGAATAAACATGTTTGCAATGACAACTAGAGATCATAGTTTCTTGTGCCATGCTTGATTAGCTATGAGTTATAATGGTTTACCTTGCGTGCCAACATGCTATTAAAATGGTTGTGATGTGGTATGATAGGGTGGTATCCTCCTATGAATGATTTAAGTGACTTGACTTGGCGCATGTTCACGCATGTAGTTGAAACAAAATCAACATAGCCTTCACGATATTTATGTTCATGGTGGATTATATCCTACTCATGCTTGCATTCGGTGTTGATTAATTTTAATGCATGTTCATGACTGTTGTCGCTCTCTAGCTGGTCATTTCCCAGTCTTTTGCTAGCCTTCACCTGTACTAAGCGGGAATACTGCTTATGCATCCAACTCCATAAACCCCAAAGTTAGTCCATATGAGTCCACCATTACCTACCTATATACGGTATCTACATGCCGTTCCAAGTAAATTTGTATGTGCCAAACTCTAAACCTTCAAATAAATATCCTGTTTTGTATGCTCGAATAGCTCATATATCAACTAGGGTTGTCCATATCTTCCATGTTAGGCGGGTTATTCTCAAGAGGAGTGGACTCCGCTCCTCACTCACGAGAAAGTGGCTGGTCACCGGGATGCCCAGTCCCATGCTTTATGCAAACTAAATCAAAATAATTGCAAACAGAACTCCCCCTGGGACTCTTGTTAGTTGGAGGCACTCGTTGTTTCGAGCAAGCCATGGATTGATGCTTGTTGGTGGAAGGGGGAGTATAAACTTTACCATTCTGTTTGGGAACCGCCTATAATGTGTGTAGCATGGAAGATATCACCATCTCTTGGTTGTTATGTTGACAATGAAAGTATACCGCTCAAAATATTATTCATCTCTATTTCAAAACCAAGCTCTGGCACCTCTACAAATCCCTGCTTCCCTCTGTGAAGGGCCTATCTATTTACTTTTATGCTGAGTCATCATCCTCTTATTAAAAAGCACCCGTTGGAGAGCACCGCTGTCATTTGCATTCATTACTGTTAGTTTACATTGAGCACGACTTGACTGGATCTCTTTTACCATGAATTACAATGTCTAGTCAGTCCTTGATCTTTAAAGGTGCTCTGCATTTATGCTTTGCGGTCTCAGAAAGGGCTAGCGAGATACCATCTTGTTATATCATATTGTGATTGTTTTGAGAAAGTGTTGTCATCTGAGATTTATTATTATTGCTCGCTAGTTGATTATGCCATTGATATGAGTAAACTTGAGACCTAAGCGTTATTGTAAATGTGGTTAGTTATAATCTTTGCTGAAAACTTGAATGCTGGCTTTACATATTTACAAAAACAAGAGCAAACAGAGTTTGTAAAAGTTTTTCTTTATCACTTTCAGTTTATCAACTGAATTTCTTGAGGACAAGCAAAGGTTTAAGCTTGGGGGAGTTGATACGTCTCCGTCGTATCTACTTTTCCAAACACTTTTGCCCTTGTTTTGGACTCCAACTTGCATGATTTGAATGGAACTAACCCGGACTGACGCTGTTTTCAGCAGAATTACCATGGTGTTATTTATGTGCAGAAACAAAAGTTCTTGGAATGACCTGAAACTTCACGGAACAACTTTTCCGAAAATATAAAAAATCCTTGCAAAAGATGAAGGCCGGGGGGGCCACCACCTGTCCACGAGGGTGGGGGCGCGCCCCCTACCTCATGGGCCCCCTGGATCTCCTCTGTCCTCAAATCCAACTCTATATATTTGGTTTCGGGGAGAAAAAAATCAAGGAGAAGAATTCATCGCGTTTTACAATACGGAGCCGCCGCCAAGCCCTAAAACCTCTTGGGAGGGCTGATCTGGAGTCTGTTCGGGGCTCGGGAGAGGGGAATCCGCCGCCATCGTCATCATCAACCATCCTCCATCACCAATTTCATGATGCTCACCGCCGTGCGTGAGTAATTCCATCGTAGGCTTGCTGGACGGTGATGGGTTGGATGGGATCTATCATGTAATCGAGTTAGTTTTGTTAGGGTTTGATCCCTAGTATCCACTATGTTCTGAGATTGATGTTGCTATGACTTTGCTATGCTTAATGCTTGTCACTAGGGCCCGAGTGCCATGATTTCAGATCTGAACCTATTATGTTTTCATCAATATATGAGAGTTCTTGATCCTATCTTGCAAGTCTATAGTCACCTATTATGTGTTATGATCCGTTAACCCCGAAGTGACAATAATCGGGATACTTACCGGTGATGACCGTAGTTTGAGGAGTTCATGTATTCACTATGTGTTAATGCTTTGTTCCGGTACTCTATTAAAAGGAGGCCTTAATATCCCTTAGTTTCCGTAAGGACCCCGCTGCCACGGGAGGGTAGGACAAAAGATGTCATGCAAGTTCTTTTCCATAAGCACGTATGACTATATTCGGAATACATGCCTACATTACATTGATGAACTGGAGCTAGTTCTATGTCACCCTAGGTTATGACTGTTACATGATGAACCGCATCCGGCATACATCTCCATCACCGATCCATTGCCTACGAGCTTTCCATATACTGTTCTTCGCTTATTTAATTTTCCATTGCTATTGCCATCATCACTACAAAATCCCAAAAACATTACTTTTACTACTGTTACCTTTTGCTACCGTTACCACTACTATCATATTACTTTGCTACTAAATACTTTGCTGCAGATACTAAGTTTCCAGGTGTGGTTGAATTGACAACTCAGCTGCTAATACTTGAGAATATTCTTTGGCTCCCCTTGTGTCGAATCAATAAATTTGGGTTGAATACTCTACCCTCGAAAACTATTGTGATCCCCTATACTTGTGGGTTATCATGGTACTGTTATGATTGTATTTTTTACCTTTTAATTAGCATTTGTGCCAAGTAAAGCCTTTAGGATCTTCTTGGGCAATAGTTGTTTGATCTTGCTGAAAAAAACAAAAACTTTTACGCTCACGAAATTAATTTTAGTTTTTTACCAGAGAGCGATAAAATACCTATTCCACTTGCAGTAGATCAATATAAAAATTTCTCAGGTCGTCCTAATTTTTCAGAGTTTTTTGAGTTAAAGAAGTATTCCAAAGAGTCAGATTGCTACAGACCGTTCTGTTTTGACAGATTCTGTTTTCTTTGTGTTGTGTGCTTATTTTGATGGCTCTATGTTTTTTTGATGATTTTTTGCCATAGAAAAGTTGGAATACAGTATATATAATACAAAAACAAAATATGAATTGTTTTGATAGAGCACTTATAGTAGTGATTTATTATTCTTATACTAATGGATGTCACGAAGGCTTTGTTGAGTTTTGTGTGATTAAAGTTTTCAAGTTTTGGGTTATCTTACGATGGATGAAGGAAGGATGTAAGAGCGTAAGCTTGGGGCATGCCCCGGCATCCCAAGCTATTATCCAAGAATGAGCAACCAACTAAGCTTGGGGTTGCCCCCGAGTGGCATCCCCGCTTTCTTCCAACAACTATCGGTATTTTACTCGGGACTATATTTTTATTCATCACATGATATGTGTTTTGCTTGGGGCATCTTGTATGATATGTGTCTTTACTTGTTTTATTTTGTGTTTTAAGTCATCAATCTTTGCTGTACACACCTATTTGAGAGAGCCAAAATTATGTCATGACTTGTTAGAATTGCTCTCTATGCTTCACTTAAATCTTTTATGAGCTAGGGCTTGCTCTAGTGCTTCACTTATATCTTTTTGAGCACGGTGTGCTTTGTTATTTTTGAAGAAATGATCTCTTGCTTCACTAGATTTATTTGAGAGTTAGTAAAATTTTGAAGAAATTCTCTCTTGCTTCACTTAAATTATTTTGAGAGAAAGAAAATTTGTTATGCTCATGATCTTCACTTATATTTGGTTGAGCTTATGAAAAGCAACACATGAAAATTAGTCCCAAAATGGTAAATATCCAAGAAGGATAAGGAAAAGGAAAAAATGTCATGAAGATCGTTGGACAAAATAAGCTTGATTCTTAGTAATAGTTTTGAGATATGATGATGTAATATGTGAGTCGTCTTGATGAGAAATTATGCTTTAGTAAGAATATTGATGTTAAGGTTTGTGATTCCCTATGCATGCACGAAAGTCAATAATCATGAAATGAAAATTATATCCTGCTTGTGGTGCATTATTCAGTGTTAATTATGCTTAATCCTTGCTTATGAGATTATTCGTTTCTTCGTTGGTCGCTTCTCAATCTTTTGCTAGCCTTCATTTTGCACTAAGTATGATCACTACTTGTGCATCCAAAATCCTTTAAACCAGTTTTGCCACATGAGTCCACTATATCTACCTATATGTGGTATTATTTTGTCGTTCTAAGAAAAATTGAATGTGCCATCTCTAATTTTCAAAATAAACATCTCTTTTGTGTGTTTGTTTCGCTCATGGAGCGGTGAGGGGTGGCTAATATTTTCCATGCTATATGTGTTATTCTCAAGATGAGTGTTTATTCACTTGTCATTGCACGAGAGTAAGGCAAAGGTATTAGGGATGCCCAATCTTGAAATGCAAAAACAAATGAATTTACTTTATGTTATCAAATAATAAATTCCTTGGGAAGTGTTGGTATGGAGGGCACCCGTCGATACAGTTAGCCATGGAAAGTGAAAGTTATGGTGGAAAAAGGAATGAACTTTATTTTCTGTTTGGGAGCCGCCTATGATATATCTATGCATGGAAAGTATTGGGAACTCTAAGTCGTTTTCGTTGGTGGGATGGATACACCTCCCAAAATGTTTTTATCTCAAATTTTTCGCTTTGAGCTCTGGCACCTCTACAAATCCCTACTTCCCACTGTGAAGGGCCTATCTTTTACTTTATGCATTTTTTATTTTGAGTCTCCATCTTCTCTTATAAAAGCACCAACTAGGAGGCAATATGATCGTGCTTAAGTATTGGATGTAGTTAACATTCGAGTGTGTTTCATGAATGGATCAATGTTTCAGCATGATGGGCTAGGGATAACTTATTTTAGCGTTGATATTTTGAAAGACATGGTTGCTTGTTGATATGCTTAAGTATCTAAGTTATTATGTCAATACTATACTATTGCTTTGAATCACATAAAAGTCCAAATGTCCACGCTATAAAGAAAAGAATATGATATGACATGATGAACAACACTCCACATCAAAAAAAATTATCACTTACCTACTCGAGGACGTGTAGGAGTTAAGCTTGGGGATGTTGATACGTCTCCAACGTATCTATTGTTTTTTATTGTTCCATGCCGTTTTATTATCAATCTTGGATGTTTTATAATCATTTTATATCATTTTTGGTACTAACCTATTGACATAGTGCCAAGTGCTAGTTGCTGTTTTTCCATGTTTTTACATCGCAGAAAATCAATATCAAACGGAGTCCAAATGCCACGAAACTTTACGGAGATTTTTTATGGACCAGAAGGAAGATATTGGGCCCTGGTTGCACCCAGGGGGAGTCCCGAGGAGGAGACAACCCACCAGGGCGTGACCTGGTGGGTTGTGCCCACCTCGGGTGCCCCTCAGACCACCTCTTTGCTCTATAAATACCCCTATATTCCCAAAACCCTAGGGGTGTCGACGAAATATTCATCCAGCCGCCATAGAGTCCAGAACCACCAGATCCAATCTAGACACCATCTCGGATGGGATTCACCACCTCCGTTGGTGCCTCTCCGATGATGCGTGAGTAGTTCTTTGTAGACCTTCGGGTCCATAGTTAGTAGCTAGATGGATTCCTCCCTCTCTCGCTTGATTATCAATACAATGGTCTCTTGGAGATCCATATGATGTAACTCTTTTTGTGGTGTGTTTGTTGGGATCGATGAACTTCGAGTTTATGATCAGATCTATGTTTTTATATCCATGAAAGTATTCGAGTTTCTTTGAACTCTTTTATGCATGATCTCTTATAGCCTCGTATTTCTTCTCCAATATTTGGGTTTTGTTTGGCCAACTTGATCTATTTATCTTGCAATGGGAAGAGGTGCCCGGTAGTGGGTTCGATCTTACGGTGCTTGATCCCAGTGACAGAAAGGGAGCCGACACGTATGTTTCGTAGCTACTAAGGATAAAAAGACGAGATCTATATCTACCGCCATATAGATAAACGGATCTTATCTACATTATGTCATCGTTCTTATTGCAGTACTCCGTTTTTCCATGAACTTAATACACTAGATGCATGCTGGATAGCGGTCGATGTGTAGAGTAATAGTAGTAGATGCAGGCAGTAGTCGGTCTACTAATCTTGGACGTGATGCATATGTAATGATCATTGCCTGGATATTGTCATAATTATTTGAAATTCTATCAATTGCCCAATAGTAATTTGTTTACCCACCGTTTGCTATCTTTCTCGAGAGAAGCCACTAGTGAAACCTACGGACCCGGGGTCTTCTTTCTCATATATTTGCCTTGCGATCTACTTTTCCTTTGCATTTTTATTCAGATCTATTAAACCAAAAATCCAAAAATACCTTGCTGCAATTTATTTTATTTGGCGTTCGATCTATCAATATTTACAACTTTATCTCCCGTCACTCGCCGTTTCTGGCGCCGTTACCCGAAAGGGATTAACAACCCCTTTAACACGTCGGGTTGCGAGGTGTAGTTATTTGTGTGCAGGGGCTATTTATGTTATGTTGCTTGGTTCTCCTACTGGTTCGATAACCTTGGTTTCATAACTGAGGGAAATACCTACCATTGCTATGCTACATCATCCCTCCCTCTCCATGGAAATACCGACGTAGTTCCTGCTACTGTCAAGGAGAATTTCTGGCGCTGTTGCCGGGGAGGATCTTCAACAAAACCAGGTTCCTAATCACAAATCTCATCTCCTTGCGATTTACATTATTCGCCATTTGCCTCTCGTTTTCCTCTCCCCCACTTCACAAAAATTTGCCGTTTTATTCGCCTCTCTTTCCCCGTTCGCCGTTCTCTTGCTTTCTAGTCTCGATGGCTAGCGTCCCTACTCCTCCTTCGTCACCAGATTTTGAAGTCTTGTATTTCAAGCAAAGACAAGGAGAAAATTTGAAAGATGCCTGGTATAGGCTTATGGAATCATATCGTATTTCCAACTTAAAGGGGGACGCCAAGGTTTTCTTCGTAATTTTTACATAGGATTGGCTTTGCATCATGGACAACTTCTTGATTTCACCGCTAAAGGAAATTTTATTGAACTTGATGCCAATGCTGCCTATGAACTCTTAGAGGGAATCTTGGGAATTCCACCTCAAAAGAAGGGTTTCATTTTACTCCCGAGGAAGCTCAAATGTTGAACAAACTTGGTGATTTGCAGAAGCATATGGTTGAAATACAGAAATATAATGAACCCCTCATACACCTCAATGGTAGTATCAACTGCATGAATACCTTGATTACTCTTTGCAACAAGCGGTTGGATATTTTGGATCTTAAGATGGTTTCTTTTCCAGAGAATTTAGGGAAGCATAAAGAGCATCCCGGGTTTGAGAAAACCCTTACAAAAGTTGTCAAACCTTCGGAAGACAAAACTTAGATCCTTGCTTCATGCCTAGCTAAGGGCGTAAAACTATAGCGCTTGTTGGGAGGCAACCCAATGAATAATTTATTTTTTCTTTTTGCTTTCTGTTCTTGAGTGTTAGCACAATTATGCTACTGTTATTATTGTGTTTTATGTTTTAATTAGTGTTTGTGCCAAGTAAAGCCTTTAGGATCTTCTTGGGCAATAGTTGTTTGATCTTGCTGAAAAAACAGAAACTTTTACACTCACAAAATTAATTTTCATTTTTTACCAGAGAGCGATAAAATACCCACTCCAATTGAAGTAGATCAATATACAAATTTCTCAGGTCGTCCTAATTTTTCAGAGTTTTTTGAGTTACAGAAGTATTCGAAATAGTCATATTGCTACAGAATGTTCTGTTTTGACAGATTCTGTTTTCTTTGTGTTGTGTGCTTATTTTGATGGCTCTATGGTTTTCTTTGATGAGTTTTTGTCATAGAAAAGTTGGAATACAGTAGATATAATAGGAAAACAAAATATGAATTGGTTTGATACAACACTTATAGTAGTGGTTTATTATTCTTATATACTAATGGATCTCACGAAGGCTTTGTTGAGTTTTGTGTGATTGAAGTTTTCAAGTTTTGGGTTATCTTACGATGGATGAAGGAAGGATGTAAAAGCCTAAGCTTGGGGATGCCCCGGCGTCCCAAGCAATTATCCAAGAATGAGCAACCAACTAAGCTTGGGGATACCCCCGAGTGGCATCCCCACTTTCTTCCAACAACTATCGGTATTTTACTCGAAACTATATTTTTATTCGTCACATGATATGTGTTTTGCTTGGAGCGTCTTGTATGATATGTGTCTTTGGTTGTTTTATTTTGTGTTTTAAGTCATCAATCCTTGCTGGACACACCTATTTGAGAGAGCCAAAATTATGTCATGACTTGTTAGAATTGCTCTCTATGCTTCACTTAAATCTTTTATGAGCTAGGACTTGCTCTAGTGCTTCACTTATATCTTTTTGAGCACGGTGTGCTTTGTTATTGTTTGAAGAAATGCTCTCTTACTTCACTTAGATTTATTCGAGAGTTAGTAAAATTTTCAAGAAATTCTCTCTTGCTTCACTTAAATTATTTTGAGAGAAAGAAAATTTGTTATGCTCATGATCTTCACTTATATTTGTTTGAGCTTATGAAAAGCAACACATGAAAATTAGTCCCAAAGTGATAGATATCCAAGAAGGATAAAATAAAATAAAATGTCATGAAGATCATTGGACAAAATAAACTTGATTCTTAGTAATAGTTTTGAGATATGATGATGTGATATGTGAGTCATATTGATGAGTAATTGTGCTCTAGTAGGAATATTGGTGTTAAGGTTTGTGATTCCCTATGCATGCACGAAAGTCAATAATCATGCAATGAAAATTATATCCAACTTGTGGTGCATTATTCGGTGTTAATTATGCTTAATGCTTTCTTATGAGATTATTCGGTTCTTGGTTGGTCGCTTCTCAATCTTTTTGCTAGCCTTCATTTTGCACTAAGTATGACCTCTACTTGTGCATCCAAATTCCTTTAAACCAGTTTTGCCACATGAGTCCAATATATCTACCTATATGCGGTATTCTTTTTCCGTTCTAAGCAAATTTGCATGTGCCATCTCTAATTTTCAAAATAAACTTCTCTTTTGTGTGTTTGTTTCGCTCGCGGAGCGGTGAGGGGTGGCTAATATTTTCCATGCTAGATGTGTTATTCTCAAGATGAGTGTTTATTCACTTGTCATTGCATGAGAGTAAGGCAAATGTATTAGAGATGCCCAGTCCCGAAATGCAAAAAGAAATGAATTTACTTTATGTTGTCAAATAATAAATTCCTTGGAAAGTGTTGGTATGGAGGGCACCCGTGGATACGGTTAGCCATGGAAAGTGAAAGTTATGGTGGAAAAAGGAATAAACTTTATTTTCCGTTTGGGAACCGCCTATGATATATCTAAGCATGGAAAGTATTGGGAACTCTAAGTCGTTTTCGTTGGTGGGATGGATACACCTCCCAAAATGTTTTTATCTCAAATTTGTTCGCTTTGAGCTCTGGCACCTCTACAAATCCCTACTTCCATCTGCGAAGGGACTTTCTTTTACTTTATGCAATTTTTATTTTGAAATTTGAGTCTCCATCTTCTCTCATGAAAGCACCAACTAGGAGGCAATATGATCATGCTCAAGTATTGGGTGTAGTTAATATTCGAGTGTGTTTCATGAATGGATCAATGTTTGAGCATGATGAGCTAGGGATAACTTATTTTAGCATTGATATTTTGAAAGACATGGTTGCTTGTTGATATGCTTGAGTATCTAAATTATTATGTCAAAAATAGACTATTGCTTTGAATCACATAAAAGTCTAAATGTCCATGTTATAAAGAAAAGAATATGATATGACTTGATGGACAGCACTCCACATCAAAAATTCTATTTTTATCACTTACCTACTCGAGGACGAGTAGGATTTAAGCTTGGGGATGCTGATACGTCTCCAACGTATCTATAATTTTTTATTGTTCCATGCTGTTTTATTATCAATCTTGGATGTTTTATAATCATTTTATAGTCATTTTATATCATTTTTTGGTACTAACCTATTGACATAGTGCCAAGTGCCAGTTATTGTTTTCCATGTTTTTACATCGCAGAAAATCAATATCAATCGGAGTCCAAATGCCACGAAACTTACAGAGATTTTTTATGGGCCATAAGGAAGGCAATGGGCCCTGGTTGCACCTAGGGGGTGCCCCAAGGGGGGCACAACCCACCAGGGTTTTGGAGGCCCAGGCGCGCCTTGGTGGGTTGTGCACACCTCTAGTGCCCCCGGGACCATCTCTTTGCTCTATAAATACCCCAAAAAATACCAGAACCCTGGGGGAGTCAACGAAATATTCATCCAGCCGCCGCAGAGTCCAGAACCATCAGATCCAATCTAGACACCATCTCGGATGGGGTTCACCATCTTCGTTGGTGCCTGTCCGATGATGCGTGAGTAGTTCTTTGTAGACCTTCGGGTCCGTAGTTAGTAGCTAGATGGCTTCATCTCTCTCTCTTTCTTGATTCTCAATACAATGGTCTCTTGGAGATCCATATGATGTAACTCTTTTGCGGTGTGTTTGTTGGAATCGATGAACTTTGAGTTTATGATCAGATCTATGTTTTTATATCCATGAAAGTATTTGAGTTTCTTTGATCTCTTTTATGCATGATCTCTTATAGCCTTGTATTTCTTCTCCGATATTTGGGTTTTGTTTGGCCAACTTGATCTATTTATCTTGCAATGGGAAGAAGTGCTTGATCCCAGTGAGAGAAAGGGAACCGACACGTATGTATCGTTGCTACTAAGGATAAAAAGACAAGATCTATATCTACCGCCATATAGATAAACAGATCTTGTCTACATCATGTCATCGTTCTTATTGCATTACTCCGTTTTTCCATGAACTTAATACACTAAATGCATGCTGGATAGCAGTCGATGCGTGGAGTAATAGTAGTAGATGCAGGCAGGAGTCGGTCTACTAATATTGGACATGATGCCTATGTAATGATCATTGCCTGGATATCATCATAATTATTTGAAGTTCTATCAATTGCCCAACAGTAATTTGTTTACCCACCATTTTCTATTTTTCTCAAGAGAAGCCACTAGTGAAACCTACGGCCCCCGGGTCTTCTTTCTCATATATTTGCCTTGCGATCTACTTTTTCTTTGCATTTTTATTCAGATCTATTAAACCAAAAATCCAAAAATACATTGCTGCAATTTACTTTATTTGGCGTTCGATCTATCAATATTTACAACTTTATCTCCCGTCACTTGCCGTTTCTGGCGCCGTTACCCGAAAGGGATTGACAACCCCTTTAACACGTCGGGTTGCGAGGTGTTATTATTTGTGTGCAGGGGTTGTTTACGTTGTGTTGCTTGGTTCTCCTACTGGTTCAATAACATTGGTTTCATAACTGAGGGAAATACCTACCATCACTGTGCTACATCATCCCTCCCTCTCCAGGAAAATACCGACGTAGTTCCAGCTACCATCACATTACTCTGTTTTTCCATGAACTTAATGCACTAGATGCATACTGGATAACAGTCGATGTGTGGAGTAATAGTAGTAGATGCAGGCAGGAGTCGGTCTACTAATCTTGGAAGTGATGCCTATGTAATGATCATTGCATGGATATCGTCATAATTATTTGAGGTTCTATCAATTGCCAACAGTAATTTGTTCACCCACCGCTTTGCTATTTTTCTCGAGAGAAGCCACTAGTGAAACCTACGACCCCGGGGTCTCTTTCTCATATTATTTGCCTTCGCGATCTATTTTTATTTGCTTTTATTTGCAGATCTATTAAACCAAAAACCCAAAAATACCTTGCTGCAATTTATTTTATTTGGCATTCGATCTATCAATATTTACAACTCTCTCCCATCAACACGCCATTTCTGGCGCTGTTACCCGAAAGGGATTGACAACCCCTTTAACACGTTCGGTTGCAAGTGGTTGTTAATTGTGTGCATGGGCTGTTTACGTTGTGTTGCTTGGTTCTCCTACTGGTTCGATAACCTTGGTTTCATATCTAAGGGAAATACCTACCGCCGCTGTGCTGCATCATCCCTTCCTCTTTGGGGAAAACCGACATAGCTTCAAGCAACATCACACACCAGGCACCTCCACAGTGGGATGAGTGGATGTCCGCTCCTTAGGATCCCTACTACCCTCCGGGCTACTGATTCACTATCGAGTTAGGCCAAAAGCCTAAGCTTGGGGGAGTTCGTGTCCCTCACCGACATTACATATAAAAATATCCTTCTATTTGTCGGTGTTCACACTTTTTCATTGTATCATCCATGCTTAGATTTATTTTCTTGCTTTCTTCTTGTGTGTTTGAAAAACTTAAAAAAACCAAAAAATTAGTCGTAGTTAATTTACTTTCTATGCATTCTTAGTAGTAGTACTAAAAAGAAATCCAAAAAGATTTCATTGTTCTTCTTTTGCTTGTTGGGAGCTTCCCCGTGTAAATACTTTTTCTCGTTTTTGATTTTCCCTTTTATTTGCTTGTTGAAAAAAAAACCAAAAACCCCAAAAATATTTCAGTGTGTTTCTCTGAAACTCTTTTCTTTTATTCGAGTTGTACCGAGGAGAAGACCACGATGAAAATGTTGAGTGGCTCTCATATGAATAATTGTTGAACTAATAAAGAGCCCATTTTACCTTGTCTTCTCCTGTTGAATAAAATGTTTCCAGATTCTAGCTTAGTCCATGGCACTCTTGCACTATTATTATTTTCACATCATTCGGTCGTGCAAGTGAAAGGCAATAATGACGACATTCGATGAACTGGCCGTGGCAAAGAGAAACTGGTATGAACTCGACTTGTCTTGTCTGTGTAAATATGTTTAATCTAGTGTCCACGATTCAACCCGTTATGATTAAACATGTTTGCAATGACAATTAGAGATTATAGCCAATCATGCCATGCATAAGTAGCTGGGAGTTAATAATGATTTAGCTTGGATATCAACATAGCATTAAAATGATTGTGATGGAGTATGATGACATGGTATCCTCCTCTGAATGTTCAAGTGGCTTAACTTGGTACATGTTCATGCATGTAGTTGAATCAAAACCAACATAGCCTCTATAATGTTTATGTTCATGGTGTTCATATCCTACTCATGCTAGTGTCCAATGTTACTTACGCATAATGCATGGTTATGATCGTTGTTGCTCTCTAGCTGGCCGCTTCTCAATCTTAATTGCTAGTCTTTGCCTGTACTAAGTGGGGACTCTGCTTGTACATCAAAACCTTGAACCCAAAGTTATTCCATATGAGTCCACCATACCTACCTATATGCGGTATTACCCTGCCGTCCTAAGTAAATTTGCATGTGCCACCTCTAAAAACTTCTAAAAATTTATCCATTTTGTGTGCCTGGATCGTTCATGGAACGACAAGAGGTGGTCGATATCTTCCGTGCTAAGCGGGTTATTCTCAGGTCAAGTGTTTATTCACTTGCCATCGCACGAGAAAATGGGCGGTAATAAGGATCCCCAGTCCCAAACTACAAACATGAAAAAGAGTTCATCTCTGAAATAATTAAACAAAACTTCCAATGGAGTCAAAACCTTTACTTTTACCGCTTGGGAACCGCCACTAGCGTTCTTAGCATGGAAGGTGTTGATAACTGATGGTCGTGAAGTGAATGAGAAGGGTGCATGTCTCAAAATATCATTTATCTCTATTTTAAAAACTGAGCTCTGGCACCTCTGCAAATCACTGCTTCCCTCTATGAAGGGACTTTCTATTTATTTTTATGTTGTGTCACAACCTTCTAAAACAAGCGCCAGAAACTGAGTAGAGCACATCAATCATGATTTATGCATTGTGTGTAGCTAATGTTGGGTGCATCATGACTGGATCTTTTCTACCATGAATTACAATGTTTAGTCGCTGCTTGAACTTTGGAGGTGCTCTGCATTTATGTTTTGCGGTCTCAGAAAGGGCTAGCGAGATACCACTATTGTCATATTATATCATGGTTGTTTTGACAATGTGTTGCCATTTGAGATATCTTATTATTGCTCACTAGCTGATTATGTCATTAATATGGATCATTATAATCTTTAAGTGTTATTTTTGACATGGTTAGTTATAATGCAGGTTGAAAACCTGGGTGCTGTTTAAGCTTATTTATGCAAACTAGAGCAAAAGAGTTCATAAAAGTTTTTCTTTCTCACTTTCAGTTTATCAACCGAATTGCTAGACGACAAGCAAAGGTTTAAGCTTGGGGGAGTTGATACGTCTCCAATGTATCTACTTTTTCTCATGCTTTTCCTCTTATTTTGGACTCCAATTTGCATGATTTGAATGAAACTAACCCCGGACTGACGTTGTTTTCAGCAGAACTACCATGGTGTTGTTTTTGTGCAGAAATAAAAGTTCTCGGAATGGAACGAAACTTTTTGAGGATTTTTTTTATATCAATAATAAGAATTACTGGAGCCAAGACCCACCAGAGAGGGGCCCCTGGGTGGGCACAACCCACCAGGGTGCGCCCCCTCTCCTAGCGCGCCCAGGTGGGTTGTACCCACCTGGTGGCCCCACTAACGACCCCCCTAATACTATAAAATCACATATTTCCAGTGAAAAATCAGGGAGAAAGAATTATCACGATCCACGAGACGGAGCCGCCGCCAAGCCCTGTTCTTCCTCGAGAGGGCAGATCTGGAGTCCGTTTGGGGCTCCGGAGAGGGGGATCTTCGTTCTTCGTCATCACCAACCCTTCTCCATCGCCAATTCCATGATGCTCCCCACCGGGAGTGAGTAATTCCTTCGTAGTATCGATGGTTGGTGAGGAGTTGGATGAGATTCATCATGTAATTGAGTTAGTTTTGTTAGGGCTTGATCCCTAGTATCCACTATGTTCTTAGATGGATGTTGATATGACTTTGCCATGCTTAATGCTTGTCACTTTGGGCCCGGGTGCCATGATTTTAGATCTGAACTGTTTATGTTATCATCATTATATCCATGTTCTAGATCCGATCTTGCAAGTTATAGTCACCTACTGCGGTTATGATCCGGCAACCCCGGAGTGACAACAACCGGGCCCACTCCCAGTGATGACCGTAGTTTGAGGACTTCATGTATTCACTATGTGTTAATGCTTTGTTCCGGTACTCTGTTAAAAGGAGGCCTTAATATCCCTTAGTTTCCAATATGGACCCCGCTGCCACGGGAGGGTAGGACAAAACATGACATGCAAGTTCTTTTGATAAAAGCATGTATGACTATTTACGGAATACATGCCTACATTATATCGATGAACTGGAGCTAGTGTCATATCGCCCTAGGTTATAACTGTCTCATGATGAATATCATCCAACAAGTCATCAATCCAATGCCTACGAACTTTTCCATATTGTTTCTGCTAAGTTACTATTGCTATCATCATTGTTACACTTGCTACAAATTACTGCTATCACTATTACTGTTACTATTGCTGCCGTCACTACTATCAAAATTATCAAACTACTTTGCTACTGATCACTTTGTTGCAGATAATTAATCTCCAGGTGTGATTGAATTGACAACTCAGCTGCTAATACCTTCAAATATTCTTTGTCTCCCCTTGTGTCGAATCTATAAATTTGGGTTGAATACTCTATCCTCGAAAACTGTTGTGATCCCCTATACTTGTGGGTTATCAGCCCCCAACGGTTCTTGAGCAAGTTTCCCCCATCATTGTTGACCTCTTGGAGCTTGCTTTCTGTCTATTCCTCTCATGATTCTTGCATCTATTTGAGGGAAACAGAGAGCATGCCTAGATCTACATTTCCACCAGTTTATCTCTCCTCTAAGTGAGGGAAACCCTTTGCATCTAGAGCTTGGAGTTCTTTGTGTTATCTTCTTCATTCTTCCTCTCACTTTCCCCAATGCATTAGTGGTTGTGGTGGGATTTGGGAGGGAAGGACTTGAGCACTTCGTGTGCTCTTGCCATTGCATTTGGTGCATAGATTTGAGTTCTTCATGGTGATACGTGGAAGTGAAAGTTGAAGAGTTGATTACTCTTGGGTGTTTGGGCACCCTAGAGCTTGTTCCTCTTGGGTGCTTTGGCTTCCTAGACGGTGGGTGTTGTCGAAACTCAATCATTGTTGTGTAAAGCTTCGGGAGACTCTAATTAAGTTGTGGAGAGTGCCATGTGCAATGTGTATGGGTTCGGTGATCGCCCCTAACGGTTGCCAATTGTATGGGTTCGATGACCGCCCTCAAGGGTCCCTTAGTGGATTCATGACATCTTGCATTGTGCAAGGGCTTGAGGAGATTACGGTGGCCCTAGTGGCATTTCGGGGAGCATTGTGCCTCCACACCGCTCTAACGGAGATTAGCATCCGCAAGGGTGTGAACTTCGGCATACATCGTCGTCTCCGCGTGCCTCGGTTATCTCTTATCTGAGCCCTTTACTTATGCACTTTACTTTGTGATAGCCATAGTATTTCATATTATATATCTTGCTACCACTTAGTTGTTTATCTTGCTTAGCATAAGTTGTTGGTGCACATAGATGGACCTAGTTGATTTAGGTTTTGTGCTTGACAAATTAAATGCTAGTTTTATTCCGCGTTTATTCAAGCCTAAACCGTAATTATTTTAAAGCGCCTATTCACCCCCACTATGCGACATCCATGATCTTTCAGACGCCGGCTCCTCCGATGGTGTGGGACGAGGGTGACGAGGGAGGGCGCGATCTTCACGGTCGATGCCCCATCTAGCCACGGGTCTATCCAAAATTGGCATTTGGCACCATCGCCCAGTGTCCGTGATGTCAAACCTCGGTCTCATAAGGCAGATGAACGTAGACTTGTCCTCAGTCCAGATGGCGTGGCAGCGGCATCCTCGTAGTGGACTTGTCCTTGAGCTCCGTTGTTGCGAAGGTGTTTGCTCCAACACAGACACGAAGTTTGAGAGGTTGTCCAGAAGTGGATGCAGATTGTGGTTTGCATCGGTGTCATATGAAAGATGTGTGGATTGTATGTTTGGTTCGTGGTTCGTGGCTGGCATGCATGGTTTCCTCCTCTGACATCTTAGTCATGTTGGGATATCAGATCTGGAGTTCGAAGGCATGTCCGAGGTGTTGTCCTGGCCTGATTCGTTCAACGTTAATAGCTTCGTCTTTGGTGAGACAACTTGGATGTCCACAAAGTTGTATATCAACGATGGAGCCGCGTTGAGCTCGGGTGAGGAGGTGATCCGTCATTTCCCCTTTGGTGGCTGGTATGATGATGTCGGCGGCAGGTAAGAGGTGTGGGTGTCAAGCTCGGGGGATTCTTCGACTTCGATTGTAATTTTCCTATTGATTGGTGATCTTTGTGCAAAGCTTGACGTTTGCTGTCTTTTCAGTTTTGTCAGGGCGACATCAATATGGCTTGTACTATGATTTTTAAGATGTATTGTAAATGAGACACGCATTATCATGAATCCCACTAGACCAGTACACATAGAATCGCGACAAATTTATAAAAACTACAACTGTGAGCTCATTATGTTCTTTCTTTGCCATGCTTTTTTAACTGTTTTCTTTGCCACCCTTCGTCCCACACTAGTGTCAAAAAAGTCTTTGCCTATGGGACAGAGAGTAGTTCTTTGCTAGGACGTGGAGTTTCTACACCCAGGAGCAAATGCTCCTGGTGTGAACAGTAAAATCAAATAAATTAAAAAATAATTCAAAAAAATCTGAATTTTTTTTGTGCCATACTTTCACAAATGTTTGTTGTGACTGCAAAATTTCATTGCAAATTCACATTGGTGGAAGGCATGGTAAAAAAACAAAATTGATGCTCTGAAAATATTACTTACAAAAGCATTTTGGAGCTCTATTTTTTTGACACACCTTCCACCAATGTGATTTCCCAATGAAATTTTGCGTGCAAAACAAACATTTATGAAAGTATATCACAAAAAAATTTCAGAATTTTTTGAACATTTTTTCTATTTTACTATTCATACCAGGAGCATTTGCTCTTGGGTGTAGAAAGGTACTTCCGTCGCTGACTGAACTTCGTAGCGTACGGGCATGTGCAACGGTTGATTAAGATGGTCTTATCTTAAGTCTTGCATGTAATTTAGAGATGACAAAAAAACATGTTTACAATGGGTCATCTCTTAATCTTATCTCTAATGACTAGTTACTCCTAAAAGCATGATAAAACATATTATGCTAAAAGATCATCTCTTGTCTTCTCTTAAATAAGAATTTTCTTATGATTTCTCTTTTCTCCACCTCATCATTTATCTCACGTGGCATTTTTAAGATACAACTTAGAAGTGCCACGTAGAATAAATGATGAGGTGGGGAGAGAAAACTCATAGGAAAATGTTTGTCTTCTCTTATTTAAGAGAAGACAAGAGATGATCTCTTAGCACAATACGACTTACCATATTTTTAGGAATTGCTAGTTATTGAAGATAAAACGAAAAGATGACCCATTGTAAACTTTTTTTTACTATCTTTAGATTAGATGCAAAACTTGAAATAAAATTAACTTATCAATCATTGTACATGACCTAACAAAAACCAACGGCAGGGTATAAGTCTCTACATTAGCGTGTTATACACTATCCCCTGTGCTCTGCATGTACGTTCTTAGTGACGTGAGTCATACGGCACACGAGATCGCAACCGAGGAGCTTAATTAGACTCGCTTGTCCTCTTCGCCGGCCTTGGCATACACGCCGGAGTCTGTCCTGAGGATGATCTTGGCGTCCTGCGTCACGTAGCACGCCCAGTTCTCCACGTACGAGAGCGGCCCAGTCCTGAGCATCAGCGGCCGCGCGCCGTCCTCCACGTCGTCGCCGTCGTCGTCGTCGCCGGCCTCGTCCGAGCACGCGAGCCTGCCCAAGACACATATAAATAAAAGATCGTAAGTAGCTAGTTTCTCCGTGTATCTCGAATCTCGGTCAGCTAATGAGCTGGAGCCATGAGCAGGCCATGGGGGAGGAATGGGAGCGTTTACCTCGCTGAATCGTGGGATGGCGCCCACACGAGGCAGACGGCGCAGAGGAGCGCGAAGGAGATGAGCTGCCACACCGCCGGGATCACCCACGCCACGCGCCACCGCTCGCTCTGGTACCCGTCCGTCGACTTGAAGTGGACCTCGAACGCGATCCAGCCGAGGGACACCGCCACGGCGATCGTCAGCGAGGTTGCCAGCCTCCGGTACGTCTCCACCTTCGCCGTCATCCGTCTCGCCTTGAGCTTGCTGATGGTCCGCGACAGCGCGCTGAATATCCAGCAGATGAACACCGCGTCGAGGGCGGCCACGGTGAGCACGAGGAAGAGCCTCCTCGTCGGCGAGTGGTCGTGGTCGCTCACGGCCCCGACGTGCTCGCTGACCTCGAGGGCCTCGGACGCCGCGAAGAACGCCGCGCCGAGCCCGGCCACCCTGGCGCCGGCGCTGGCGCCTCCTCCCAGAGTGGGCCGCACCACGCCGTACCCCTTGGCGACGAGGAGCACCAGCACGCGCGACACCGTGCGGCGCACCGCCCCGGACGTCGCCGCCCAGAAGGTCGTCCCCGCCGGCCGGACTCCGGACTCGCTGAACTCGGCGAGGTCCAAGTACCACGTGGTCACCTCCACCATTCCGAGCGCGATGACGACCGTGACGAAATTCTGGAGCGGCACCACCTCCCGCCAGAACCGGGCGTACCGCAGGAACCAGAACGCGGCGAGGGCGACGAACGCCAGCGACATGACTCCGTAGAAAGCCAGGAGCGGGGCCATCCGGCCGGGGAGGTAGCCGTAGCCGCGGCTGTTCTTCCATATGGTCTTGCCCTCCGCGGCCACGTCGAGGGGCGCGTCGCAGTGCACGAAGCGCAGGCTGTACATGCCGGTCCGCGCAACGGCGACGGTCTCGTCAGGGAAGATGGCCTCGAGGGCACCCGGCAAAAAGGAGGCGGCGAGCACCCTGGGCCAGCCCGCGGCGGCAGTGCTGTTGGGCGCGCGGTAAACTAGCGACCCCTCGGTGCACGCGCCCCGCTTCGCCATGTCCGGCGTGCAGCAGAGCGCGCGAGCGCCGGCGGCGACGACGTCAGAGCCCCCGACCGCGCCGCGGTCCGCGGCCTCGAAGATGACCGCCGTGATTGTGGCCGTGCGGTTGCCGTCCTTCCCGGCCGCGGCAGCGGACTCCGGCGTCCTCTTAAACGCGACCTTCTCGAATCTGCACCGACAAACGCCACGCGCGTCACTCCCCAAACAAGAAAAACAGACAAAAACAATGTCGATGACGAAATCAACCGAGACAAGCAACAATTTGTGGCCGCCGGGGCTCAGAAATCAGAAGTTCATACATACCGGATGAAGGAGTCCGCGGCGGGGGAGGCGTAGACACCCTCGCTGCCGCCATTGAGGACGAAGGCGTTGCCGAGGCCGGCGAACCGCTCGCCGGTATAGTCGTGCACCGACGCGTCGGCGCAGAGGAGGATGGCGCAGCACAAGGCGGACACCAGGAGGTGGGCGAGTCTCACGGAGGAAGACCCTGGCATTGGCATCGAGGAGAGGAGAAGAGCTTCGATTCTTGCGTGTGGCAGCGTGCTCGTGGAGTTTACTAGTACTAGAGCATTGAGTACGATCTCGATCAGTGATGTGGAGTGGAGTGGAAGAAGAACGGAACGGAAGCGACGACTTTGACGTGGAGATCGGCCGGACGAAATGTTAGGTCCACACCCCCAAACCCTCTTGACCGGCAGCATCAGGGAACTGTGGAAGAGTGGGATGGAATTAGGCAAGCATGCACGACAAATCGGACAGAAAGTGAGGGGAACCAAATTTGGGGGCGGATTATTAAATGAACTATATACAAACAGGCATTTTTTTATAGAAATTTTCAATCTACACATCAATCACGGCACTACAGAGAACACTAGAGGTAATAAAAATTACAACCAGATTCATGGACCACTTAGCGATGACTACAACCACTAGAGCAAGTCGAAGGCGCGCCGCCGTCATCGCCCTGGAGTCGGGCAAACCTTCTTGTAGCAGATGGTCGGGAAGTTATCGTGCTAATGCCTCAAAGGACCAACGTACCAGAGGAGCAACCATCTTCGATGAAGAGAGTTATAGATCGGAAAGATCAAACCTGTAACCACATGAACAAAGACGAACAAAAACTGGATCCAGATAGATCCATCAAAGACCAGCACCGACCGAATCTCACAAGATCCAACGAAGACACGCCTCGACACATCCTTCAACGATGCTATTCGCATCATCAGGATGGAGATAGCACGTGGGAGACATTATTTCTACCGAGGGACATCACCAACCGTCACACAGCCCCAACCAAGATATTGAAACTAACAGAAACAAGAACAGGGTCCCTCCTGGGAGGAGGGCAAGATCCTTCGCACCTCCACAGACCACAGCCCAAAGCCATCAAAGGTGGGGCGGATTGGCGGATCCGGTCCCCTATACGCTCGCGGGCGCGTCCGTAGAAAGGGTCGGGCAGCTCCTCATATGGGTTGCCGCACATCCACATGCCTCAAATGTGAAGTCTTAAATCCATGTAATCCATGCACATCGATCATACGATACAGATTGTCTGAATTCAATAGTTTAAAACAAAGCATAGTTTAACAATCCAGACATGCCAAAATGAAATCAATTTATGAGCGTGTCGGATGCCTTGCTTGCTGGCCGGATCACTCGCCAGATGCCATCTATACCGCCTGCTTCGAGGTCATCCTTGCGTCCTGCTCCCTTGCATCCGGGCCGCATGCTCTACTGCTGTCATCAGTCGCCCTCGCCGCCTTGTACTTCCTACGGTCATTGATCTCCTTCTTCTACTTCGCAACCCACTTCTTTGCATGGTCATCCAAGAAGGTTTTGTCCGTCAACATGGTCTTTGCATCCTCCGCATCTCGTGTGAGTTGCAACCTCTCCTTCTCAAGCTCAATCTCTCCAAATGTCTTGGTCTTCTCGAGCTCCCATTTAATCGTCGCCTCTTGCTTCTCCAATTCGATCTTCTCCCTCTCAATTTCCAACTTCTTCTCCGTCCTCTTTCGGTCCCAATTCATCTTCTCCTTTTGCGCATCCAACATGAGCTTATACCTCTCTTCTTTCTTGTTCTCCCTCGCTGAAAAAATGCCCGTCCATGTGAAGGTGGCCTTTGCCTTCTCCCACTTGTTTCCCATGACTTGCCGGTTATTCTTTGGCACGGTGGATCTCCCATTCTCGATGATAATATCCTCCTCTTCATCGTGCAACCCAATTGATTGGTGGGAGATTGAGTCATCATTCCTCTTCTTGCCGGCCTTGAGATCGACCACAAGTTTCGGGCGCGGCGTGCGGGACAGCTGCTCGTCCATGTCCGCATCCGCTCCCCGCAACGCTGCTGCTTCCCTCTCTCGCTGTCGGCGTCATCGATTCCTCCGAGCGATGTTCCTTGGCTTGCACGACGAAGCCGAGGATGGGACACCGATGAACGAGGCGGACGCACCCTCTGTTGCGGCGGTCAGGGATGGGCTGGACGACATCTAGTAGGGCAGCGGATTGGGACCGGCGATGATGATGGGGACCAAGGGTGGCGGACGGCGAGGGCTCGGATGTGGAAAAGGTAGGAGGGAGGAGGGAGGAGGAGGAAGGTTTTGATGATTTTGGTGCAAATTGTGGTAGGGTAGGGCTGTCGGGTCCGACATGACGGACGTGCCCGAGCGTTCCCATATCCTTCTCATATTTGAGTTGGACATGAAGGGTGCCAATCAGTCCGGACATTTGAGGCCCGTTAAAGAAGCCCGTCTGAGTCGCATTTTTGTGACTGGTCGGTGACCGTGCCGTCCATCCGGATTTTCAGGCGGGTTTGGGGCGCCTGGTGTAGATGTTCTGACAACTCTGATGTGGAGATCGGCCGGACGAAATGTTAGGTCCACCCCCAAACCCTCTTGACCGGCAGCACGAGGAAACTGTGGCTGAGTATGCAAATGAGGCAAGCATGCACGGCAAACCGAACAGGAAGTGAGGGGAGCCAAATTTGTGGGAAATAGGGAAAGACAATTGTGATATTTCTCAGCGTCGCCTGACCGGCTGAGTGTACTTTTTGCACTCTAAACTAAAGTGGGTTTGCACGATGTGATGCCGCTTCACGTCCACATCGTCCACACAGAGCAACTAAAAAAGTGGAGGACATCGTATTTTGCAATGTGTTTGCTGTTCTGAAAAGAAGTCTGTCCTCTTTTTCATAGTAACAAAAATACAAATTTAGGAGTTTATCACTGTTTTAAACCAAAAATATTCGGCCAACTAGCATTTGGTACCCGCTTTCCGCAATTGAAAAAAAATCACCTTTTCTTTTCCTTCTTAAAGACTATAGGATCATGTAGAATCCAATGTGATTTTTTTTCTTTTTGCGAGTGAGAGCAAACGTTTGTGTATATTTTTCATGTAGAATCCAACGTGATTGACTCATTGTGCATATTTTTCGTGTGTTAGGGAGGCCAAAACAGAGCGGGAGCAAATATTTGGTCACTATAATAAGGTGAATAAAGAATTCAAAGAAAAACTATAAAGCGAAAAGGCGTAACTCTTGGAGTACTCCAACACGGTTATTATCTCTACTCCTAAATCCTAATGTTTAAGTTGGTTAAATAGTATGGTTTATTTTTGTCCCACCATTTTCAACCGTTTTCACCACCCCCTCCCATCCTGGTTCATCGGTTTATATTTCTCTCCATTTTTTATTACAACCAAAACTTTCCTAACGTATAACAAATCACGGATCTAACTTTCTTAAGTTATGCAAATCAATCGACCCCTTTTATTGGTGCAATTTGTTTTAGAAAACAAATAACAGATTTTCAGAAAACAAATAATAGATTTTAATCTAACTTTCCTATCTTATTCAAATCAATCGATTTCTCTTATTAGTGAATTTTTTTAGGAAACAAATAATAGATTTTCCGGGAACAATGAACTGATTTTAAGGAAATAAACAAATAACATATTTGTGGTCCTACGCTGACCTCTGAGACTGCCGGCGTTGGTGCCATCACGAAGAGAAAACGGACGATCCCATCTACAACCACGCAATGAGGCCCACTCATGGGAAAAAACGAACCACGACCATGTAGCGACGCCCCCTCGCACGAAAAAAGATCAGACGAACCAGGGAAACGAGACCACCCCGCACGAAAAAATATCGGGTGAACGAGGCTCCCTCTCTCCATCCCTCGATCTCGTCCTCCTGTCGCTCGACCATATTTTTTCTAGGGTTCCCACCTCCGCCGCCCACCGTCTTCGCCAACTCGCTGCCGCCCCTCCCCTCGACCTGCCTCCGCTGGTGAGGCCTAACCAAACCTCAGGGTTCTCCTCCACTGCTGTCACGAGTGGTCAAGGTCGACAAGGAGGTGATGAATCTGCACGCCGGCCTTCTTCCACTCCCATCCCCATCTTCCTCGGTACTCGATTTAGAACATCACCTGTGGAGTGTTTACATGGTGAAGGGGACCTAGCGAGGTGTCCGTGTAAGAGGACCTGGTGTTCCCGGCTTCCCAGGCGGCGCGGTCCATGATAGGGCAAGACCTAGCGGTGGCCTTCTTCGGCGACTTCTTGGGCTCCGTTGGCCCCAACCCCCGCTTCGTCATCGACGACAGGTACGGCCATGACCCCTCCGCCGTTCATGTCACATGGCACCTCAAAACACAAATTAAATTCATGTCATCTATTTGTCACCGTTGTACGTCAGGTAGAGCAGCTCTGCGGAAGCTGCCAGCCACCAGGATCAGGTACGTGAGTAGCTGCATCCATCCATCTTGCGAGTTAATTAGCATAAATAAATGCCCAACTGATTCAGTTACTTTGCAGATTCTGTAGTGCAGCCTTATGTGTGAAGCAAGAAAGTTATGACCTGGTGACAATAGTCCTTTGAACGTGGACAAATCAGTACCAAAATTGATTTGGTTCTTCCAATCTGTGTGTACAATGTTTTTTCTGAGGAGCAAGTAGGTGGAGCACATGAGTGACGTGATACCCCAAACTCTCACTAACTCTTAGCATCTCATAATGTGATGTCTATAGGAGATGGAGCAGTGCCTCGTTGATGCATGAGCTGATGCGGTCTGAATCAAGCCTATGCGCATCTTGGTGAGAATCGTTGGTCTAGTTTGACCATATTTTTGGACTCCATTTTGTGGTTGTGTGGGAAATTGTGTGCGGTGTAGGATCTGTACTGTACGTGGATTGCAATTGCAGGACTGATGGTAAGGTTTGATCAATGAACATCGACATAATTTACAGTTTAATCTTGATTAATCACCTGCGATGGCGTAGTCACTCTCTGTGTCGCTGAAAGGCACTTGGTGGCAAGGGCGCACGCGGAGATGGGTTTAGTAGGGGTCCGACGTGTGGGTAAGGGACGGCGTGAAGATCACTATTCCTATGTCAGCGAACATACTGCAAGGGTGTGTGACGAGGACGAACTTGGCACATGCAATGGTGGGGAGTGGCGACGACGGTCAGGTGGAGGAGAACACGAGAAACAAAGCCATGCGGCTGCATCAGGCATGTATAGCTGATCAATGGCTATGCATATTTGTGCCCAAATGGTTTAGATGGTCTTAACTAGAGGTATGTATGTGCTTTCTTTGGATGCATGTATTCTCTTTTGATTATTGCAAAGAAGAGATCTAACTAGGTTTGCAATGGGACAAACAAAATATCTGAGTCTTGGTTTCTCATGTTCATGTAGTTAATAACACAACATATGGATTAAAGTAAAGATCGCCTGCATTAATTCGTCACTATGTATTTGCTGTAAGAGGAAATAAGTGAGTACGACGACATTGACTTTCAGAGTACAGTGTTATGTATTGTATTCGTCAGTATATGGTCCTCCGACATGCATGTGCTGCTTTAAATTGTTTATTACACAGAACCCTTCAAAATTATCTTATAATCAGCTTATGCAAGACATGATTTCAATTTGAACCGTTTCTGTTCTCTTGTCTCAACACAAACAGTTCATCAGTGTGAACCGCATGCCGTATATCGCACACACCTTGAATCTGGCTGACCGTTTCTTTTGTTATGCCTAATCACAAACAGTTCATTCGAGTGAACCGTATGCTGTATATCGCACACACCTTCATCTAGCTGCCCATTTCTTTTGTTCCTCCTCATCGCAAACAGTTAAGTGGACTGAATCATATGCCCTGCATCACACATGCAACTTAAATCTGAACCGTGTTTGATGCATCCTCCATCGCAAATGTTTTGCACCTTTCTGACGGTTTTTACACCATTGTTTGCAATTATAGCATCGCACACAGTTTCATCGAAGAGTCTCTGATCGTAGTGTCGCGTTAGCAGCATCCTGCAGTAGTGAATGCACGAGCAAAACAAAGCATTTGGAAACATAGGATTTCTGTCAACCTGTGTGTTTGGTTCACATGAATTGGAAGAACACAGGAATGGAGAAACATGGTAAAATTAAAGTCAAACCACGTGAAAATGAAAAAAAATAAGAATCTTATTATGCCAGTAATGCAATTAGTCCTGTTCTTCATGCATATTAATTTGAAAAGGACGTCCAAGTGGATATTAAAATTTCTACGTTTTTTCTTTGAAAGAGACACCAAAGGAAAAAAAATCCTCCAGTTTTGCTTTGCTCCACTCCTTCTAACCAAATGCACGAATAGTAGTTCCATAGCAAAGGATCCCTGAGGGATCAACATGAATGCAGAGTAATAAAGTGATGCAACAAGTGTACAACCTCTTTGGCATAGCCTTGTCGACCTCAACATCATTGGGTTGGACGTGGAGGATGGTGATGCTGGTGTGACTGTTGGAGGCGGGGAAGAAGATCTGAGGCCTTTGGAAACGGCGCCGAGGGTACTGCTCCGCTGTGATGGACGGTTCCGTCGTTGGAGCAGCTCCGATGAGGTGTACGGCGGCGAGGCTAAAGCAGGACAAGACAGACAACATTAATCTCAAGTGGGACTCTAATATCATTTGCAATAGATGATGTAAAATATATCACCAAAAAGTGCTAGATGTAAAACGCATCAGCTGCGCCACGGTCGCTCCGACAGATGCTGTAAATTCTGTTCACTCTGAACTTAACTGAAGAAACTGAACTTTACAGTCGAAACTGAATTTTACTGTCGAAACTGATTGAACTAGTAGCAGAGCATTGCAATAGATGTTTAGGGCGTTCGAGCACTAGTAGCAGAGAAGCAGTGATCTAAATCAGCAAACGCTCTAGCAGGGAATGCACTAGTAGAGAGCAAGTCATGCAGCAGCACCACGAGCGAGTGCTAAAGCAGCAACTCCTGTAGCTGCCGGAGGTCGTGCAGCAGCAGCAGCGTGAGCGAGCGAGAGCAAGAGCAGAGCAGCAGCACGAACGAGAGCGAGAGCGGAGCAGCAGCGGTGACTGACAGCAATAGCAGAGAAGAGCAGCAGCACGAACAAAAGCAAGAGCAGTGCAGCAGCGCGACCGACGGCAAGAAAAGAGCCGCAGCGCGAGCGAGAGCCGGAGTAGCAGCAGCGCGAGCGAGAACCGGAGCAGCTGCAGCTAGTGCCGGTGTGGAAGTCGCCGCCGAGTAATCAATGAAATGGGGGAGAGACGTCGTGGATGAAGTAGCCGGTGATGGCGCCATCGATGGAGACCCGCCATGGCTACTCGGTATCAAGCACCGGCAGCCCCGTGAGATCGAATAAAAAATAAAATGCAGCGGTGAGTGTAGAACCTCCTTGGTGGCACCGAGTGGGCCTCGGCTTCATCCGATGAATTGGTGAGGGTGATGCGGTTCCGGTGGGGCAGTTCAAGACGGTGATGTGGGGATGGAGGTGGCGCGATAGACGAGGCGAACATCGGGGTAGCTCCTTGGAGGTGGAGGACAGGGTGGCTAATCCGGCGGGACGACGAGATTGACGACGGATCCTCATCCGGTGCGGTCGATGAGGGACGGCAAGATGTTGCGGTGGATGACGTCGTCGGAGAAGAGTCTCCGGCTGGGCGGCGATCGGGAGGCCGACAGAGGAGCGTGGGGTTTCACAGGTTTTGGCGGCCTCGGTGTACGAATGGGGGGGATGAAGGGGAAGGTAGGGAGAGCCATGGCTTAGGTACGCACTTGTCCGAAATGTAGGGTAAGTTACCAGCGTACCCCCACCGGTTTTGACACCGCGACGTTGAGCCAGCATTTCCGGCTGAGGGGTAGAAGGGGGATTTCGTGTGTCTGGGCTGCGGGACCAATTTTGGATGAGGAGGGAGTTTTCACGCGGGTCGAAATTTCAGGATAACAAGGCGCGGAGCGGGTTGAAGTGGCGGGGGTTTCAAAGCAGATGAGACAAAAGATATTCAAGCTTGAAAATTTTCTGATAACAAGGCGCGGATTCCTTGTTCGGCAGAACAAACTTAACATGTACAAAAAAACAATTCATACAAGACACCCGAGAGTCATGTCCCCTTTTACTATATTGCTATAGATTTCATTGAAAAAACTACAAGAAAAATGTAAAAAAAATCGGGAGAACAAGATTACCCTGTACAGTACCAAATCGATTCGCACTTCCCTCAACTACAACAAAAAACAAATCAATTCCCACCAAAAGAAAGAGTCATGTCCCTTTTTATATGATTACAAAAGCCAGTATCTCGAATTTCAATTTTGAATCCACATTATGTTGAATTCGAATATATCGTTAGGTGACCTTGTGGTTTATAATGGATGTAGTCCTACATTTTGATCCTCCATCATATATGAACATTTTACTCCACCCGATGAACATATATATTTTTGTCTACCATATGAACTAAATTTGAATCAATTTTCCTTCTTTGGATATGATTGTTGTCAAGTTATACAATAATTTAAATATTATCTTGATAACAAAAAAACATGCATATAGCAGTAATCATATTTCACTATGAACTACATGTACCATACGATCTCCAATTCAAACATTTGTATCCATTTTATGTTGAATTCAAATCAGAGTACATTGGTCTAGGTAGCGAGATGTTTGGGATAATCTAAATGCTGTTTTCATATGTATATTTTTTGGCTGAATTGGGACAAGTTTTGGTATAAGCTTCTTGCAAAACCGGAGATTCTCTCAACAAGCCTCGTGGTTCTGAGAGGGAACGTGTCACCTTTGTGTGCGAAACGATATATGCTACCTCCCCCCTAATTTTGTTTACAGAGGCAACATAGAACTATATGAGTGCCCTATTAAATTTTGGAATTATTCTGGGTTCGTTTGGCCTTTTTATACATTAATTGAGTTTTTGGACATTTAATGTGCATAGTCCAAATTTGAACTACAAGCACATGCTCCGGTGCACCAAAGTTGGTTGAAAAATCACATGTGTGTCCTTGGGTGAATTTCTAGGTCCCATGTAAGAAATGGGAATCAAATTCAAACATCTTGGCATCGTGACTCGGCCGAGAACATCAAGAAACTTGGTTTTAAAATTCATGTAAATCCAAAACTGACTTGGAAATCATGGAACTTGGCATGGTGTCATGTCATGGCACTAACATGATGTGGTAAAAAATTGGGCCGATTTGGAACAAGTTTTGGTATAAGCTTCTTGCAAACCGGAGCTTCTCTCAAGAAGGCTCGTGGTTCTGAGAGGGAACATGTCACCTTTGAGTGGGAAATGATATACGCTGCCCCCCTTGAGTTTCTTTACAGAGGCAACATAGAACTACATGAGTGCCCTGTTAAATTTTGGAATTATTCCGGGTTCGTTTGCCCTTTTTATACATTAATTGAGTTTCTAGTCATTTAACGTGCATAATTCAAATTTGAACTACAAGCACATGCTCCCATGCACCAAAGTTGGTTGAAAAATCACATGCGTGTCCTCGGGTGGATTTCTAGGTCCCATGCAAGAAATGGGAATGAAATTCAAACATCTGGGCATCGTGGCACGGCCGAGAACATTGAGAAACATGGTTTTAAAATTCTTGTAAATCCAAAACACGCCTAAAAATCATGAAACTTGGCATGGTGTCATGTCATGGTACTACCATGCTGTGGTAAAAAAATTGGCGGAATAGGAACAAGTTTTGGTATAAGCTTCTTGCAAACCAGAGCTTCTCTCAAGAAGGCTCGTGGTTCTGAGAGGGAACGTGTCACCTTTGAGTGCGGAACGATATACGCTGCCCCCCCTTGAGTTTCTTTACAGAGGCAACATAGAACTACATGAGTGCCCTGTTAAATTTTGGAATTATTCTGGATCGTTTGGCTTTTTTATACATTAGTTGAGTTTCTAGTCATTTAATGTGCATAATTCAAATTTGAACTACAAGCACATGCTCCCGTGCACCAAAGTTGGTTGAAAAATCACATGTGTATCCTCAGGTGAATTTCTAGGTCCCATGCAAGAAATGGGAATGAAATTCAAACTTCTGGGCATCATGGCTCGACCAAGAACATTGAGAAACTTGGTTTTAAAATTCTTGTAAATCCAAAACACGCCTGAAAATCATGAAACTTGGCATGGTGTCATGTCATGGTACTACCATGCTGTGGTAAAAAAATGGCCGAATAGGAACAAGTTTTGGTATAAGCTTCTTGCAAACCGCAGCTTCTCTCAAGAAGGCTCGTGGTTCTGAGAGGGAACGTGTCACCTTTGAGTGGGAAATGATATACGCTGCCCCCCCTTGAGTTTCTTTACAGAGGCAACATAGAACTACATGAGTGCCCTGTTAAATTTTGGAATTATTCCGGGTTCATTTGCCCTTTTTGTACATTAATTGAGTTTCTGGTCATTTAACGTGCATAATTCAAATTTGAACTACAAGCACATGCTCCCATGCACCAAAGTTGGTTGAAAAATCACATGCGTGTCCTCGGGTGAATTTCTAGGTCCCATGCAAGAAATGGGAATGAAATTCAAACATCTGGGCATCGTGGCACGGCCGAGAACATTGAGAAACATGGTTTTAAAATTCTTGTAAATCCAAAACACGCCTGAAAATCATGAAACTTGGCATGGTGTCATGTCATGGTACTACCATGCTGTGGTAAAAAAATTGGCGGAATAGGAACAAGTTTTGGTATAAGCTTCTTGCAAACCAGAGCTTCTCTCAAGAAGGCTCGTGGTTCTGAGAGGGAACGTGTCACCTTTGAGTGCGGAACGATATACGCTGCCCCCCTTGAGTTTCTTTACAGAGGCAACATAGAACTACATGAGTGCCCTGTTAAATTTTGGAATTATTCTGGATCGTTTGGCTTTTTTATACATTAGTTGAGTTTCTAGTCATTTAATGTGCATAATTCAAATTTGAACTACAAGCACATGCTCCCGTGCACCAAAGTTGGTTGAAAAATCACATGTGTATCCTCAGGTGAATTTCTAGGTCCCATGCAAGAAATGGGAATGAAATTCAAACTTCTGGGCATCATGGCTCGACCAAGAACATTGAGAAACTTGGTTTTAAAATTCTTGTAAATCCAAAACACGCCTGAAAATCATGAAACTTGGCATGGTGTCATGTCATGGTACTACCATGCTGTGGTAAAAAAATGGCCGAATAGGAACAAGTTTTGGTATAAGCTTCTTGCAAACCGGAGCTTCTCTCAAGAAGGCTCGTGGTTCTGAGAGGGAACGTGTCACCTTTGAGTGCGGAACGATATATGCTGCCCCCCTTGAGTTTCTTTATAGAGGCAACCTAGAACTACATGAGTGCCCTGTTAAATTTTGGAATTATTCTCAGTTCATTTGGCCTTTTTATACATTAATTGAGTTTCTGGTCATTTAATGTGCCTAATTCAAATTTGAACTACAAGAACATGCTCCCGTTCACCAAAGTTGGTTGAAAAAATCACATGTGTGTCCTCGGGTGAATTTCTAGGTCCCATGCAAGAAATGGGAATGAAATTCAAACATCTGGGCGTCGTGGATCAGCAGGAAACATTGAGAAACTTGGTTTTTTAATTCCTGTAAATCCAAAACACGCATGAAAATCATGAAACTTGGCTTGGTGTCATGACATGGCACCAACATGTTGTGGTAATTTTGCTGTCCGATTTGCGAAGGCGCACACATTAACAATCAACAAAGTCATTTTGAAACAAGTGCTGTCACGTTACAATCGGAAACACAAGTATTATTGAAACCGTGGGCATTCTATTTACCATTTACATGCAGCCATGCATCCCCTTTTTTGTTAACTAGGAGGCGCCGTGCAAGGTAGCTATTTGAGTACGGGAGGCGTGCGATGAGACCCCTGCACGTGCTTATCGGGAGGAGACCCTTTGACCTCCATCTGCCATCCACCTCTCTCCCAAGGTCTGTTTAATGGCGTGGCTATGTCTCCCTCGCTGAGATTTAAGAGAGAGAAAAGAAAATCTGAAAAGAAATTTTTGCACGGATCTTGATGTAAGATCCAACGGACCTATATAGCATCTACTGCGACTTATAGCAAGACAGATGAATATATATAAGGACAACGAGAGTGGATAATAATTGTTTTACATAATTATGAAGATAATTAAAAAAGCCACATGCGGCTACGCCCGAAATACACAAGGGAAAAAGAAGAAGGAAGACACATACAATGATCTGGCTCGCTGATCTCCACTTTCTTTATGCGCTGCAGGTCGTAGAGACTAGTTCTCGCGGCGAGCGGCGATGATCTCTTTCATCAGTTTCATGTCCTTAATACGCTGCTTGGTAGTTGTCAGTGTCAAAACCTACAGATCTCGGGTAGGGGGTCCCGAACTGTGCGTCTGAGGTCGATGGTAATAGGAGATAGGGAACACAATGTTTACCCAGGTTTGGGCCCGCTCGATGGAGGTAAAACCCTACGTCCTGCTAGATTAATATTGATGAGTATGGGGGTTACAAGAGTTGATCTACCACGAGATCGTAATGGCTAAAACACTAGAAGTCTAGCATGTATGACTATGAGTATGATTGTGCCTACGGACTAAGCCCTCCAGTTTATATAGAAACTGGAGGGGACTAGGGTTATACAAAGACAGTTACAAAGAAAGGAATCCTCATATTGGGACGCCAAGCTTGCCTTCCACACCAAGGTGAGTCCCCATCCAGACACGGGAGAGAGGCTTCGGTCTTGCATCTTCATAGTCCATCAGTCCGGACCACGTACCATAGTCCGGACGCCCGAGGACCCCCTAATCCAGGACTCCCTTAGTAGCCCCTGAACCAGGCTTCAATGACGAGGTGTCTGGCGCGTAAATTGTCTTCGGCATTGCAAGGCAGGTTCCTTCTCCGAACACTCCAACACGGTCTTCAGACGCAACGAATGTGTCCGGCTCTGCAAAACAAATACCACACACCACCGCAGAGGAAATAATATTTTGCGAGTCCAATCTGCTGACAATTTTTCTGCGACGTGATATCACGTCACCACCTGGTTATTATATCGAATCGTTTTGTTTTTCGCTTGTCGTTCCACGTTCCGAGACATGGTTTTATTGGCATGTCTTATCGAAGCAGAGATCATGTCCCCTCATTGCGGGATCCTCATCAACACGTGCGTGGGTATTCCAACCATTCGGTTGGCATGATTCCTTAAGAATAGGCGGGTTTCAAGGTCAAGGAGGAGGCGTTCGATATTTATAACCTTTATAAAGGGACTAAGGCCCGTCTAGCTTCTTTATGCCAACCCTTTCCTCATCCTTTCCAACCTCGAGCTCCAGCGCCCAATGTTTCAGTTGTTTCAAGCTTCCCAGTGATGGTCAGCCTAGTCCTAAAGGTCGGTGGGTGCCTTCCTCCGTCACAGAGGAGGACATCGCGAAGCTCCGGGCGGCCAGATACCTGACCACGGAAATCCCTCATAGGCTTCCTGCTCAAGGGCAGGTTATTCCTACTCCCAGATCCAGCAAGAGGGTCGTATCCATCTCCCACTTCCTCCGAGGGCTAGGGTTTGCCCTCCACCCCTTTGTTCGAGGGCATATGTTCTATGATGGGCTAGATTTTCACGACCTAACTCTGGACTCCTTCCTTCATATCTCGGCGTTCATTATCACGTGCGAGGCTTTCCTCCATATCCCCCCACACTTTGGCTTGTGGCTTAAGACCTTTAGTGTGAAGCCGAAAGTAGTCGATGGGGGACGAGCAAAGTGCGGTGGTGCTATAGTGGGCACACTTATCAACGCTCCCTGGCTAAAACGATCCTTCATAGAATCTTCCGACTTATGGCAGCGGGAGTGGTTTTACATCACTGAACCCCGTGGCACCAAGTGGGAAGCTATACCTGCGTTCTGATCTGGCCCCCCAATTCAGCTTGTATCATGGGTCAATAAGGGGTTGGACTGGGGATCAACTGATGAAGTGCAGACTCTACAGAGCCGCATCCGGAGTCTCCTTGAGAAGAACACTGAACTCATCGACGTGATTCAAGTAATGCTAGTCCGCCGGGTCCTCCCGTGCCAAAGACGGCCCCTCCGTATGTGGGAGTTTAATCCAGAAGGACCACGAGCCCTTAAGCACTTCTTCGGTGCGACGCACAGAGGAATGTGGAAGTTATTTTTCGGGAAACAAAAACAGTGGCCGGATACTACATAGGACGTTGGCCTTGACTGCAACCATCCGGATACCTTGGTAAGCACTTGACTCTCGAATACAGCTTAGATACGCACCTCATAATAAGATGCTGAGAAAACCATCTTCTTCCAGGGTTGGATAAAGAAAGTGGAGCAAATCAGGTGTTCGGCTCCTCTTCCCGAAGACTCAGCTAGTCTCGTACTAACTAGGATGCTGGCCCCGGTGCCATACCAGGCGCCGGTGGAAGAGGAGAATGAGGGGAGCGGGGGAGCCAAAGGTGGATTCCATCCCAGAGGCAAACCACACACTGTGTCCGGGGAGACTAGGGCTCCCTCTCCCGAAGACAAAAGAGAAGGAGAAGCTGACATCCCTTCCTCCTATGGTAAGAAAAGGGCCGCCTCCGAGAGTTGGGGGTAAGGACTCCTAAGCGGGGCAAAGCGCCCCTGTCGGGTGGTTCAGGCTTGGAAGGTGTTGTTGTCGCACAATCCCTTCGTGAGGACAAGCCTCCAGTCGAATTGTAAGTGAACAAAGATATTTTAAACATGCACCGTTCCTTTTTTCTTTGCAAAGGTAACATCCAGAATATGCGTTTTGTAGTCCGGCACACAACCTTCCTCAACCATCCACCTCCTCGGGGGACCTTCTACCAGAGATGATGGAAAGCGAAACGCCTCCACAAGCTTCCTCGCCCAACAAGGCGGACGACGTCGAGGTGTTGTCCCGGAGGGTCTCTCCCGATCAGGGGATAATGGAGCCAGCGCCCCAAGGTGAGACTTTGGCTGCCTAGGGTCTGAAGTGTGCGGTCCCTACAAGGGTTAACAATAAAGGTTCCGGACTATCCGGTTTACAGCCGGAGACGACTCTAGGGTCGATTAGACATACCCTTTTAAAGGGAGTCCGTACTGTCACATCTGCTTCTGGGAATCCGGATGCGCCGGATACACTGACGGAGATGTTACGACATTCGTCAATCTCAGAGGAGCATCGTACCTTGATGGGTATGGTGGTTGAGAGGATTCTGTCCACGAGAAGTGGATTGAATGAAGCCCTCATGGGCCTGCTAAGAGGCTTTGAGGTATGTAGTGTTATATTTCCGGTTGTGCTCTATACGCAAAATGCACCTGTGTATAGATAGTAACCCCTGAGACTCTGGTTGGTGCCCAAAGGTAGGCGATCAGGGGATCAAAAAAAATGTCCTCAGGTAATAATATAATGATTGGAAACACAGGTTGTTACCTCCATGACGACTGCCCACACTACAAAGGTTGCAGGTCTGGAGCATAGGCTTGATGCAGCGGGTAACGACATCACGCTTATTAACAGGCGACTCGATGAGGCGCAAGGTACGTGTTAGAGTATGTATAGTAACATAAGCCCGAAGCTAGAATTGTGTTCTGAGACGTGCCTATCTGCAGATGGTGCTACCGCGGTTGAGACCCTTCGGGCTGAACTTGCCCGGGCCAAGGAGCAAGCCCGGATGAGTAATGTGGCTGCCAAGAAGGCAGCTGATGAGTTAGAAGCCGGACAGGCTGCTTAGCGCCAGTCTAAGGAGAGAATGGCCACTATGGCGCATGAGCTGAAGGAAGCCACTATCCGGTGCGAATTCCTCGAGAAGGATAACAAGGCCAAAACAGGCGATCTTGACAGGGCATTGTCGGATGTGGGGTTCCGGCAAACCCTTAAGGTTCGAACACTGGGGTGCGCGTGAAGTCTTTCCTCCCCACCAATCTACGCCCTAGCTCGCTAAGATCTCGCGGACGAACTCGATGAACTCGCAACACAGAAAGACACAAGATTTATAATGGTTTGGGCCACCGTTGTGGTGTAATACCCTACTCTAGTGTGGTGGTGGATTGCCTCTAGGGCTGATGATGAGCAGTAAAAAGGAAGAACAACCTCCTGAGGTTGAGGTGTTCTTGAGCTCGGTGAGCTTGTGTGTGTGTGGGTGGTCTGAATGATCTGTCCCCCCTCTAAGGAGGTGGCTAGTCCTATTTATACTGGCCCTGGTCCTCTTCCCAAATATCGAGCGGGAAGGGAGCCAACAATGGCGGGCTAATTCAAAGGGGGACAACTAGTACAAGCTATCCTAACAAAAGTGGTCTTCGCCTGCCAAAGGCTCTAGTGGTGACGCCGTCTTGGGCTCCACGATGACCTCCGTCTTGCCGTCCTCCTGGTCTTGGTTTCGTTGCACCAATATAGCAACCTTTGCCTGATGCCTCGGTACTCTTCGCCTGCACTGGCCTCCTTAGCACCAAAGAGGAAACAAGGACGCTGCGCACGCTGGCGCCTGCCTGGCGCCCGCCGGGTGCAGTACGTCATGTCTCACGTCACGAGGGTCTCGTAAGGTTTGCCCCGCCTTGATATCTCCGCTCCTCGTGAGCCTGCCTAGCTAGGCTACTCCCGAGGAGGTCTTGCGCCGTCCGCCTACCGAGGCTTGGACCCTCGCGAGGGTCTTGGATGCTTTGCTGGTGAAGATGGGCCGTATGGCCTGCAGGCTCAGCCACGCCGCGGGCCGCAGGCAGGCAAGTCTGGGGACCCCCGTTCCCAGGATGCCGATAGTAGCCCCCGGGCCCAAGGTGCGCCCGGGCTTGGCTTTGCGGTGAAGCCGAGGGCCAAGTACGGAGTGCCGCGGGCCCCAAAAGCCTGCGGCCTCGGTTGACGTGTGGCGGTTGATTGGACATGGGCGTCTCTACTTCCCTATGTTGTCTCGGCAACTGCTCAACTTGTCAGGTCCCCACGACATGCAAGGAAAACCATCATTACCTGCGATCGTGGGAGACGGTGGTTGGCCTTCCCTTGCTATAAATGGGGAGGGGGGCGGAGCCCCCATTTCCCATCTCTTCCTTGCTTGCTCCTTCCTCCTCGCTCCATCACTTGCAGTGACACCCATGGCACCACGAAGGAAGTTCTCCGCCGCCGAGAAGGGGAAAGCCCCTCGCGAGGGACCCGGCTCCCCGGCGCCCAAGCGCGGCCGCGACCGCCCACGTAAACATGCCGCGACCCCCGCCGTGGCCCATTATCGAGACAGCGCCACGGTACGTGGAGTGGGTCATCCCAGCCATGGCGGTCCAGTGATGAGGGGAGGTGTGCCATGGTGACGTGGCCTCCTCGTCCGCGCTTCCACACGACGGAGGTGTCGCCAGAGTGTCGTCTGGTTAGAGAACCCAGCCGGCAACTGGCTCCAACTCCCATGCTTCTTCACCGGCGAACTGCTGGCCTCTGGTCCAAGCGGACTCTGGCTGCAGGCAGATGGCTGTCGAGACTTCCGCTGCGGGCAACATAGCCCTGGCCCGCGGCTGGCAGACATACGCCCGCGCGCGCGGCCTGGGCAGGCGGTGCACCCTCCACTTCAGGAACGATGGTGGGTCGACCCTTTATGTGAGGGTGTTTGGGGAAGATGGTCGCCGCGCCGGGTGCTGCCCCGAGGCGAACGACGGTGAGGAGGTACTCAGCCTTGGGGACGGTCGCGGCGAGGACGAGGGCGAGCCCGCCCTCGCCGGTGATCGTGTCTCGTCCAGCTACGGCGGCTCTTCCTCTGGCTACAGCTCCAGCAATGGCGACTATGCCCAGCCGCCACGCCGCCGCGCCCGTCTTGAAGGCGGTGGTGGGTCGTCTTGTCGCAGCACCTCCATGAAGCGTGAGGAAGGATCTGGCTAGGCTCGGGGTAGTGCTAGGTGCATGTCCTCGTGGATCGCTGCAACGCTACTTTTGTTTTGCTCTTTTCCTGCATCAAGAATGAAACCAGCATGGGCCCAGGGGGCGTGTATCGAACTATGGTTCCTTGGTTATATTAGTATGCGTGTTGTTCTCGTCCTATGTCGTTATTTTGCGCAAAGATAACTTAACCTGGTATATTCAGGACGTCCTCTTCCTCGCGAAGCGTTTATTTCCTCGCATTCATCTTGCCTCGGTGGCCTGCATTCGCTCATGAACTGCAAAAAACTCATTAGGAAGTGCGCTAAAAGATTTGCCGTTCATCTTGGCCCTAACCTGGCGCTTTGTGTCGTGGTACCCGAGGGGCACGGACTAGGAGAGGTGCGCCAGCCTTTGGGCTCGAACGAGGGTGGCTCGCGAGAAGGCAGAAAGGAGAAAACAATGCTCGCGAGGGCACCTGCCTAGCCCCCTCGCGAGGCATGCGAGAGAGAGAACACGAGCAAATTCGAGCCGGAAACATGCAGTGAGAGGCGAGGGAATCAAATCGGTAAGGAACGCCAAAGGCAAACTTTGATTGAGAAAAAGCGAGTCAACTACGGAAAGCAAATGAAAAGCCGCGTCCGGCACCTAATCTAGTCTTCATGTCTTCTCACCAGCGCAGAGCTAAGTGCTGTCCACTAGGCATAGGAGGGAGCCCCAGGGCCTGAGGCTGGCGCTCCTGAGACTCCGGGGTGTGTACATCCCCACTCATTATTACGTGAGAGTGTCACGGGCGGCGATTCTTCACAGGCACCGGGCCTTCTTCACAAGCTCTGGGCCTTTCTTCTCAAGCTCTAGGCCTTGCTTCTCAGGCTCTGGGCCTTGCTTCTCAGGCTCTGGGCCTTGCTTCTCAGGCTCTGGGCCTTGCTTCATGGATAGAACTTCCGGAGGTGCTGGATGTTCCACGCGTTCTGGATAGGTATCCCGTCCTGCGTCTCCAGGCGCTCTGCACCCGGCCTGGGGACATGGACGACCCTGAACGGGCCCTCCCACATGGGCGAGAGCTTGTGCAGCCCTTCCCTGGAGAGGACCCGCCTCAGGACGAGGTCGCCCACCTCAAGCATCCTAGAGCGGATGTTGCGGCAGTGGTATCGCCGCAGCGCTTGTTGGTACCTTGTTGCCCTCAATGCGGCTTCGTGATGGCGTGCCTCCCCCAACACGAGATCCATCCCCCGCATGGCGTCCTACTGCACTTCGTCGAACGCTAGGACTCGTGCGAAGCGATGCTTGACCTCGTGAGGGAGGACTGCTTCAGCTCCGTAGACGAGGAAGAATGGGGTCTCGCCCGTTGGCTTGGTGGCGGTGGTTCGGATGGACCACAGCACGGACTGGAGCTCGTCGTGCAAGCCCCTGCCGCAGGCCTCCAACTTCTTCTTGAAGGTCCTGGTCTAGAGGCCCCTCAGGACCTCCGCGTTAGCGCGCTCTGCCTGACCGTTACTCCTGGGGTGGGCCACCGAAGCGTAGCAGATCTGCGTTCCAAGGTTAGCACAGTAGGTTTTGAAGAGGTTTCTAGTAAACTACGAACCGTTATCTGTGATGATGCAGTTGGGGACCCCGAAGCGGCTCACGAGGCCCTTGATGAACTTGACAGCAGAGCTGGCTGGAATGGTACGGACGACTTCCACTTCCGCCCACTTGGTGAACTTGTCGATGGCGACGTAGAGATAGTGGTAGCCCCCTAGAGCCTGAGGAAATGGGCCTAGGATGTCCAACCCCCAGACCGCAAACGGCCATGTGAGCGGGATAGTTTGGAGGCCCTGAGCAGGCTGATGGATTTGCTTGGCGTGGAATTGGCAAGCTTCACAGGACTTCACCAGCTCGGCCGCGTCGTTGAGTGCTATAGGCAAATAGAACCCACTGCGGAACACCTTGCCGACGAGGGTTGATGACCAACAAGTATAGGGGATCTATCGTAGTCCTTTCGATAAGTAAGAGTGTCCAACCCAATGAGGAGCAGAAGGAAATGATAAGCGGTTTCCAACAAGGTATTCTCTGCAAGTACTGAAATAAGTGGTAACAGATAGTTTTGTGATAGGATAGTTTGTAACGAGCAACAAGTAACAAAAGTAAATAAAGTGCAGCAAGGTGGCCCAATCCTTTTTGTAGCAAAGGACAAGCCTGGACAAACTCTTATATGATGTAAAGTGCTCCCGAGGACACATGGAAATATCGTCAAGCTAGTTTTCATCATGTTCATATGATTCGCGTTCGGTACTTTGATAATTTGGTATGTGGGTGGACCGGTGCTTGGGTACTGCCCTTACTTAGACAAGCATCCCACTTATTATTAACCTCTATTGCAAGCATCCGCAACTACAACAAAAGTATTAAGGTAAACCTAACCATAGCATGAAACATATGGATCCAAATCAGCCCCTTACGAAGCAACGCATAAACTAGGGTTTAAGCTTCTGTCACTCTAGCAACCCATCATCTACTTATTACTTCCCAATGCCTTCCTCTAGGCCCAAATAATGGTGAAGTGTCATGTAGTCGACGTTCACATAACACCACTAGAGGAGAGACAACATACATCTCATCAAAATATTGAACGAATACCAAATTCACATGACTACTAATAGCAAGACTTCTCCCATGTCCTCAGGAACGAAAGTACCTACTCACAAAGCATAAACCTGTTCATAATCAGACGGGTATTAATATGCATATAGGATCTGAACATATGCTCTTCCACCAATTAAACCAACTAGCATCAACTACAAGGAGTAATTAACACTACTAGCAACCTACTAGCACCAATCCCGGACTTGGAGACAAGAATTGGATACAAGAGATGAACTAGGTTTTGAGAGGAAATGGTGCTGATGAAGATGTTGATGGAGATTGCCCTCTCCACATGAGAGGAGCGTTGGTGATGACGATGGCGATGATTTCTCCCTCTGGGAGGGATGTTTCCCCAGTAGAACAGCTCTGCCAAAGCCCTAGATTGGTTCTGCCAAGGTTCCGCCTCGTGGCGGCGGAGTTTCGTCCGAGAAGATGGCTTCTTATTTTTTCCCATTGAAAGACTTCATATAGAAGAAGATGGTCACCGGAGGGCCACCAGGGGGCCCACGAGGTAGGGGGCGCACCTAGGGGGTAGGGCGCGCCCCCACCCTCGTGCGCAGGGTGTGGCCCCCCCTGGTGAAGTTCTTGCTCTCAGTATTTTTTATATATTTGGAAAACGTCTTCCGTGGAATTTCAGGACTTTTGGAGCTGTGCAGAATAGGTCTCTAATATTTTCTCCTTTTCCAGCCCAGAATCCCAGCTGCCGGCATTCTCCCTCTTTATGTAAACCTTGTAAAATAAGAGAGAATAGGCATAAGTATTGTGACATAATGTGTAATAACAGCCCATAATGCAATAAATATCGATATAAAAGCATGATGCAAAATGGATGTATCAACTCCCCCAAGCTTAGACCTCGCTTGCCCTCAAGCGAAAAGCCGAAATTGAAAAATATGTCCACATGTTTAGAGATAAAGGTGTTGATAAAAATAAAATACAGACATGAGGGCATCATGATTATTCTTAGAACAACAACTTCTATAATTCTTGCCATATGATTTCTTATGCTAGAGTAATAATTCAATCACAATCTCAAGTATGAATAGTAAACTTCATTGAAAACTAACACTATAATCTCAGTCATTGGGGCAATTGCAATTTATCATAACATAGGAAAGAGTCAATGTATAAGAGCTTTTCAGCAAGTCCACATACTCAACTATCATATAGTCTTTCATAATTGCTGACAGTCACACAATACTTATGGGTATGGAGTTTTAATCGGACACAGAGAAAGATAGGGGCTTATAATTTTGCCTCCCAACGTTTTACCTCAAGGGTAATGTCAATAATAATAGTTCATGAAAACTCACATCCAATTAGCCATATATACCAGGATCTTTCCAACATACCGTGCTTGCCAAAGGATAAAAGGTAAAAAGGAAGGGTGAAGATCACCATGACTCTTATGCAAGGTAGGAGATAAAAGTAAAAGATAGGCCCTTCACAGAGGGAAGCAGAGGTTGTCATGCACTTTTATGGATGGATGCACAAAATCTTAATGCGAAAGAACGTCACTTTATATTGCCACTTGTGATATGGACCTTTATTATGCAGTCTATCACTTTTATTTCTTCCATATCACACGATCGTATAAAGCTTATTTTCTCCCACACTAATAAGTCATACATATTTAGAGAGCAATTTTTATTGCTTGCACCGATGACAACTTAATTGGAGGATCTTACTCAATCCATAGGTGGGTTTGGTGGACTCTCATGGCAAGACTGGTTTAAGGGTATTTGGAAGCACAAGTAGTATCTCTACTTGGTGCGATGAATTTGGCTAGCATGAGGGGGAAATGCAAGCTCAACCATGTTGGATGATCCATGACAATATAATTTATCTCAGATGTAAGAAAACATAACCCATTATGTTGTCTTCCCTGTCCAACGTCAACTCTTTAGCATGTCATATTTTAATGAGTGCTCACAATCATAAAAGATGTCCAAGATAGTATATCTATATGTGAAGACCTCTCTTTCTTTATTACTTCCTATTAATTGCAACAATGACCAAAACTATGTTTGTCAACCCTCAACAACTTTTATTCATCATACTTTTTCTATGTGAGCTCATTACTCTCCATAAGGCACACATGATCTCTTTGTTTATTTTTATTTCTTTCTCTTTTCTTCTATTTCTTTAGGATCATGGCAAAATAATCAAGCCCTTGACTCAACACTAATCTTTATTATATAGCTCACGGACTCAATTACATAGAAGGATTAATAAGCAAAACTCACAACTAGATCATACTAAGAACTTTTATTCTACTAGATCAAGATATTACCAAAAGGATCGAACTAAGAAAAGCGGTAAAGATAAAAGTGATGGTGATACGATACCGGGGCACTCCCCCAAGCTTGGCAGTTGCCAAGTGGAGTGCCCATACCAGATACTCAATTCTTCTTTGTTGGTGGAGACGGTGGTGATTTTGTTGATGGCGTAGGCTTCTTCCTTAATTTGCGCTTGAGGAAAATTTTTTGGTCCCTTAGGTCCTCGATCTCCTACTCCAGGCTCAGTATCTTTTTGCATAGTTCCTGTTTGTTTTCCTGCAAGAGGCGAAAAGTGATAAACTCGATCTTAGGTTTCTTTATTCTGTCAGGGAGGCTTGACTTTTTGAACTCCACATGCATGTCCCCAGGTTGAGGTAGTGGGACTTCATCTTCATCTGAGCTCGTCTCCTCCTTTCCCTTGGGTTCATAGTCCTCTTCTTCTTCCGTAGTCCAACCACAATGCTCCACATCCCCATAGACTTTAGGATCTGCAAGGTAATCAGCCACATAGCTCTCTCCTTCTGAATCTTGGGACGACATGTTGTTCAAATCTGCAGCAGGACAGCTCAAAGCAAAGACAGGAGATATTTGCGTGATACGGGAGTCAAAACCCCCGGGAGATTATATAATGAATTTTTACCGACCAAATACGTGTCGTGTACGAAAACAGAGTCCGGAGAGCACACGAGGTGCCCACGAGGTAGGGGGCACGCCTAGGGGGTAGGGCGCGCCCTCCACCCTCGTGGAGGCCTCGTGTCCTTCCCAGACTGCTTCTTATTTTTCTGTTTTTCTAAATATTCCAAAACGGAGAAATATTGCCTTAAAAACTGTTTTGGAGTCGGTTTACTTACCATACCACATACCTATTCCTTTTTGGAGTCTGAAACGTTCCGAAAAGTGTCCCTTATGTATTCCTCCGGGGTTACGGTTTCAATAACATTGGTTTCAACATTTATGGGATTACCTGAGATATATTGTTTGATTCTTTGACCGTTCACCACCTTCGGATTTGTGCCTTCGAAGTTGTTGATTTTTATGGCACCGGAATGATAGACCTCCTCGATAACGTAAGGGCCTTCCCACTTAGAGAGAAGTTTTCCTGCAAAAAAATCTTAAACGAGAGTTGTATAGCAATACATAATAACCTACATTAAACTCACGCTTTTGTATTCTTTTGTCATGCCATCTTTTAACTTTTTCTTTAAACAACTTGGCATTTTCGTAGGCTTGGGTTCTCCATTCATCAACTGAGCTAATATCAAATAACCTCTTCTCACCAGCAAGTTTAAAATCATAATTGAGTTCTTTAATAGCCTAATAAGCCTCGTGTTCTAGTTCGAGAGGTAAGTGACATGCTTTTCCATAAACCATTTTATACGGAGACATACCCATAGGATTTTTATATGCCGTTCTATAGGCCCATAATGCATCATCAAGTTTCTTGGACCAATTCTTTCTAGACCTATTGACAGTCTTTTGCAAAATTAATTTGAGTTCTCTATTACTCAATTCTACTTGACCACTAGACTGAGGGTGATAAGGAGATGCAATTCTATGATTAACATCATATTTAGCAAGCATTTTATGGAAAGCACCATGAATGAAATGTGATCCACCATCAGTCATTAAATATCTAGGGACTCCAAATCTTGGAAAAATAACTTCTTTAAGCATTTTAATAGAAGTGTTATGATCAGCACTACTAGTTGGAATAGCTTCTACCCACTTAGTAACGTAATCAACAACAACTAAAATATGTGTATATCCATTAGAGGAAGGAAAGGGTCCCATATAGTCAAAGCCCCAAACATCAAATGGTTCAATAACAAGTGAATAATTCATGGGCATTTCTTGACGTCTACTAATATTACCAATTCTTTGACATTCATCACAAGATAAGAAAAACTTACGGGCATCCTTGAAGAGAGTAGGACAATAAAAACCAGATTGCAATACCTTATGTGCAGTTCTATCTCCAGCATGGTGTCCTCCATAAGCTTCGGAGTGACACTTGCGTAGGATATGTTCCTGTTCATGCTCAGGTACACAACGTCTAATAACACCATCTACTCCTTCTTTATAAAGATATGGGTCATCCCAAAAGTAATGCCTCAAATCATAGAATAACTTTTTCTTTTGCTGGTATGTGAAACTAGGTGGTATAAACTTAGCAACAATGTAATTAGCATAATCAGCATACCATGGAGCAGTATGAGAAGCATTTATGACATTTAATTGCTCATCAAGAAAGCTATCATCAATAGGAAGTGGGTCATCAAGCACATTTTCTAACCTAGACAAGTTGTCTGCAACGGGGTTCTCAGCTCCCTTTCTATCAACAATATGTAAGTCAAATTCTTGTAGCAAGAGAACCCATCTAATAGGTCTAGGTTTAGCATCTTTCTTTTCCATAAGATATTTAATAGCAGCATGATCAGTGTGAATAGTTACTTTAGAATCAACAATATAAGGTCTGAATTTATCACAAGCAAATACAACTGCTAAGAATTCTTTTTCAGTAGTAGCATAATTTCTTTGAGCATTGTCTAGGGTTTTACTAGCATATTGAATAACATTTAATTTCTTATCAACTCTTTGTCCTAGAACAACACCTACAGCATAATCACTTGCATCACACATAATTTCAACCGGTAAATTCCAATCAGGTGGCTGAACAGTAGGTGCAAAGATCAATGCTTTCTTAAGTATTTCAAATGCTTCTACACAATCATCATCAAAAACAAATGGTATATCTTTTTGTAATAAATTAGTTAGAGGACGATAAATATTTGAGAAGTCCTTAATAAACCTCCTATAAAATCCGGCATGGCCAAGGAAACTTCTTATACCTTTGATGTCCTTGGGACATGGCATCTTCTCAATAGCATCAACTTTGGCTTTATCAACTTCAATACCTCTTTCAGAAACTTTATGCCCCAAGACAATACCTTCATTAACCATAAAGTGGCACTTTTACCAATTCAAGACAAGATTAGTTTCTTCACATCTCTGCAAAACTCGATCAAGGTTGCTCAAGCAATCATCAAAAGAAGATCCATAGACGGAAAATTCATCCATGAAAACCTCACAAATCTTTTCACAAAAGTCAGAGAATATAGCCATCATGTGATACGTCTCCAACGTACCTATAATTTTTGATTGCTCCATGCTACATTATCCACTGTTTTGGACATTATTGGGCTTTATTATCCACTTCTATATTATTTTTGGGACTAACCTATTAACCGGAGGCCCATCCCAGAATTGTTGTTTTTTGCCTGTTTTAGGGTTTCGAAGAAATGGAATATCAAATGGAGTCCAAACGGAATGAAACCTTCGGGAACGTGATTTTCTCAACGAACAAGACCCAAGAGACTTGGACCGTACGTCAAGACACAAAAGAGGAGGCCACGAGGTAGGGGGGCGCGCCTACCCCCCCCCCCCCAGGCGTGCCCTCCACCCTCGTGGGCCCCTTATTGCTCCACCGACGTACTCCTTCCTCCTATATATACCTACGTACCCCCAAACGATCAGAAACGGAGCCAAAACCCTAATTCCACCGCCGCAACTTTCTGTATCCACGAGATCCCATCTTGGGGCCTATTCCGGAGCTCCGCCGGAGGGGGCATCGATCACAGAGGGCTTCTACATCAACACCATAGCCTCTCCAATGAAGTGTGAGTAGTTTACCTCAGACCTACGGGTCCATAGTTATTAGCTAGATGGCTTCTTCTCTCTTTTTGGATCTCAATACAATGTTCTCCCCCTCTCTTGTGGAGAACTATTCAATGTAATCTTCTTTTTACGGTGTGTTTGTTGAGACCGATGAATTGTGGGTTTATGATCAAGTCTATCTATCAATAATATTTGAATCTTCTCTGAATTCTTTTATGTATGATTGTTTATCTTTGCAAGTCTCTTTGAATTATCAATTTGGTTTGGCCTACTAGATTGATCTTTCTTGCAATGGGAGAAGTGCTTAGCTTTGGGTTCAATCTTGCAGTGTCCTTTCCCAGTGACAGTAGGGGCAGCAAGGCACGTATTGTATTGTTGCCATCGAGGATAACAATATGGGGTCTTCATCATATTGCATGAGTCTATCCCTCTACATCATGTCATCTTGCTTAAGGCGTTACTCTGTTTTTAACTTAATACTCTAGATGCATGCTGGATAGCGGTCGATGAGTGGAGTAACAGTAGTAGATGCAGGCAGGAGTCGGTCTAGTTGTCTCGGACGTGATGCCTATATACATGATCATACCTAGATATTCTCATAACTATGCTCAATTTTGTCAATTGCTCAACAATAATTTGTTCATCCACCGTAGAATACTTATGCTCTCGAGAGAAGCCACTAGTGAAACCTATGGCCCTTGGGTCTATCTTTATCATATTAATCTCCTACTACTTAGTTATTTCCTTTGCTTTTTTACTTTGCCTTTATTTTACTTTGCATCTTTATCACAAAAATACCAAAAATATTATCTTTATCATATCTATCAGATCTCACTCTCGTAAGTGGCCTTATAGGGATTGACAACCCCTATTTGCGTTGGTTGCGAGGATTTATTTGTTTTGTGCAGGTACGAGGGACTCGCGCATAGCCTCCTACTGGATTGATACCTTGGTTCTCAAAAACTGAGGGAAATACTTACGCTACTTTTCCGCATCATCCCTTCCTCTTCGGGGAAAACCAACGCAGTGCTCAAGAGGTAGCAAGAAGGATTTCTGGTGCCGTTGCCGGGGAGGTCTATGCAAAAGTCAACATACCAAGTACCCATCACATACCCTTATCTCCCGCATTACATTATTTGCCATTTGCCTCTCGTTTTCCTCTCCCCCACTTCACCCTTGCCGTTTTATTCGCCCCCTCTCTCTCTATCCTCCCTCTCTTTCTCTATTTGCCTCTTTTTGCCCGTTTGCTTTTTGTTTGCTTGTGTGTTAGTTCGCTTGCTTGTCATGATGGCTCAAGATAATACTAAATTATGTGACTTCACCAATACCAACAACAATGATTTTATTAACACTCCGATTGCTCCTCTTACCGATGCTGAATCTTGTGAAATTAATACTACTTTGCTGAATCTTGTCATGAAAGATCCGTTTTCCGGCCTTCCTAGTGAAGATGCCGCTACCCATCTAAATAGCTTCGTTGATTTGTGTGACATGCAAAAGAAGAAAGATGTGGATAATGATATTGTTAAATTGAAGCTATTTCCTTTTTCGCTTAGAGATCGTGCTAAAGCTTGGTTTTCGTCTTTGCCTAAAAATAGTATTGATCATGGAATAAGTGCAAAGATGCTTTTATCTCTAAGTATTTTCCTCCCTCTAAGATCATCTCTCTTAGAAACGATATTATGAATTTTAAGCAACTTGATCGTGAACATGTTGCACAAGCTTGGGAGAGAATGAAACTAATGATACGTAATTGTAATGCCCTCGATGCGGCTATATCTCCCACGTGTCGAGGCACGACTTAGAGGCATAACCGCATTGAAAGCAATGTCGCAAGTTAGGCAATCATCACAACATCCCATGTAATATAGATAATAAAAGGGGAGATACATAGTTGGCTTACACTCGCCACGTCAATCAAAGTACATAAATAGCATTACAACAAACAAACACTCATGGCCCAACTACGGCGCCAAAATTAAAGATAACCCAACATGCGACACGGTCCCGATCACCCCAACTGGGCACCACTACTGATCATCAGGGAAAGACACATAGTAACGGCGCGAGTCCTCGTCGAACTCCCACTTGAGCTCAAGCGCGTCATCTGGAACAGAATCATCAGGCCCTGCATCTGGTTTGGAAGTAATCTGTGAGCCACATGGACTCAGCAATCTCGCACCCTCGCGATCAAGACTATTTAAGCTTATAGGTAAGGCAAGGTAAGTATATGTGGAGCTGTAGCAAGCGACTAGGATATATGGTGGCTAACCTGTTCGCAAAAGAGAGCGAGAAGAGGAGGAAAAGCGCGAACGAGTAACTAGAGAACATCCTGCGGCAAGCATTACTCCAACACCGTGTTCACTTCCCGGACTCCGCCGAGAAGAGACCATCACGGTAACTCACACTGTTGATTCATTTTAATTAAGTTAAGGTTCAAGTTATCTACAACCGGACATTAACAAATTCCCATTTGCCCATAACCGCGGGCACGGCTTTCGAAAGTTCAAAACCCTGCAGGGGAGTCCCAACTTAGACCATGACAAGCTCTCAAGGTCAACGAAGGAATAGACCTTCTCCCGAGATATTCCGATCAGACTCGGTATCCCAGTTCTACAAGACACTGCCCCGGGGGGGTTTAAAATAAGATGACCCTCGGGCTTCGGAAACCCAAGGGAAAAAGAGGCTAGGAGGAAAATGGTAAAACCAAGGTTGGGCATTGCTGGAAAAGCTTTAATCAAGGCGAACTATCAAGGGGTTCCCATTATCACCCAACCGCGTAAGGAACGCAAAATCCGGGAACATAACACCGATATGACGGAAACTAGGGCGGCAAGAGTGGAACAAAACACTAGGCGAGAGGCCGAGCCTTCCACCCTTTCCCAAGTATATAGATGCATTAAGATAACATGGCAATATAATGATATCCCAACAAGTAAATAATGTTCCAACAAGGAACGGTCTCCAATCTTCACCTGCAACTAGCAACGCTATAAGAGGGGCTGAGCAAAGCGGTAACATAGCCAATCAACGGTTTTCTAGGACATGGTGGGTTAGAGGTTGAACATGTCAATTTGGGAGGCATGATAAGCAAGTGGTAGGCATCGTAGCATATGCATAGCAAAAGAGCGAGCATCTAGCAAAGCAAAGATAGTAGTGATTTCGAGGGTATGATCATCTTGCCTGCAAAGTTGTCAGAGTTGACTGGATCCTCGAAAGCAAACTCAACGGGATCCTCGTTAGCGAACTCATCTCCCGGCTCTACCCAAACAAGACAAACAAGCAACAAGGATACAATCAACCACGTGCAAACTCAAACAACATGATGCAAAGATGGTATGCTATGCAGGATGCAATATGTGATGCATATGCAAGATTTGACAAGGAGTGCATGAACCTGGCCTCAACTTGGAAATCCATGTGTGCCACTGGAAAGGTGAGGTGAAACCGCTTGAAAATGATATAAAGAACGCCGGAATCGGAGTTACGGTTTGAAAATGGCAAGCAATTCAAATATGACCACGTTCTGCAATTTACAGCAAGTAGCCAACTAAATGTGACAAGATGAACATGCTACAGCACCCAAACATGATAACAAATTACATGGCAGGGATCCATTCATGATGCTTAACAAAAGACTAGCACTGAGCTACGGCCAATTCATCCAATAACAGGTTCAAACAAGCATGGCAAAAATGCATTTGGTAATCAGATTTCAGACTTAGTGAAATTAACACTTGTCTGAAATTTCAGATTAGGTAGCCCACTTTGGAGCATGAAAACTATATGCTACAGGACCTCAACATGGCAAAGAAAAGCATGGCATGGAGCTACTCAAGGAGCTTAACAAAAGTCACTTAGTGACCTTGAGCCAAAAGGGATCAGAAAATGCATTTGCAAGCATGTGAACATGGCAAAAACATAATCAGTTCTCAGACTTAGTGAAAACTGGAGCATGCTGAAATAGATATCAGGTAGGCATGTTTACGAGGTCGATGCACTCACTACAGAGCAAGTCATGACAATCTAAGCATACACCCATCAAGAATACACAAAATACAAGCTAGACATGGCAAGAACAATAACATAGCATGCACGGATCAACTACATCATCCTCGGCAAAATTGCTAACAAGTAGACAATCTGCCCAGATTCACGAAATAGCAAAAGTAGAGCTCGATTGACTCAAGCTAGGGTGCTCCATAAATGCACACAAAGACATGGATGGATAGAGAACTACAAGATTAACAAAACATCCTTACTGATCATCCTCACAAGATGCACGGATCACTAGGAAACAACATGAACATATGGCATATTGAGATAACCAGTCCAAGGACTTAGTGGAAATGCTAAGTCCCTGAAATCAGCATTAACGAATGCTCCACTTTGCAAGCTCGTGCTAGTCACCACACACATCACAAAAATACATGGGTTGCACCTCTGGATAGATGGCAAAACATATAACAAAATACATGTAGAGCTCAGGGGCATATCATGCACACAATAATCATGGAAAAAATGACAAATATCTAATTGGAGCAGCAGATCTGACAATTATCTCAAATAGCATTCTTCTAACAGCATTTCGGGCATCAAGATGAACTCAAATGAAAATGATGCAATGAGATGAAATTATGTACTCTCTGAGATGAACATTTTGATATTCTATATGCCCAAAATGGAGCTACGCATGCGGAGTTACAACATGATGAAAAACGCAAAGATTCTAGGGTTTCGGGAGGAAAGTCAACCGATCCAGATCCAGATCCAGATCCGAGTGTACTGTAGCAGTAGCGCGGACTTCGAGGTTCGTCGGCCAGAGTTCGTCGGGGGGCGCCGGAGTCGAGGGAGAGGGGCGGCCGGGGTACGCCGGCGACGAGGAGGACCCGGGCGGCGGTGGAGCTCCAGTGGGTGAGCTCGCCGGCGATGGCGACGACGTGCGGCGGCGCTTGGCGGGCTGACGAGGAGGCGCCGGGCTGCGGCGGGGCGGCGACTACCGGGCGGCGGAGGCGGAGGCGGCGGGCGCTGCCTGCGGTGGCGCGGGGCGAGGCACGGGCCTCGGGCGGCGCGCGATGGAGGTAGGCGCGGGCGGCGGCTCCCTGGGCCACGGGGGCCCCGAGCGGGCTCGGCGGGCCGTGGCGGTGGGAGAGTGGCGTGGGACAGGTGGCGGCCTCCTACTGGGCGAGGGCGGCGGCGGCGAAATGTCCGGCCGGCAGCGGACGTGTCCGGCACGACGCGGTGGAAGAGGAGCTAGGTTAGGGGAAGAAGATCCGGGAATTGAAATGGGGGATTCTTTATATAGGCATAGGAGGAGCTAGGAGAGTCCAAATGAGGTGCGGTTTTCGGCCACGCGATCGTGATCGAACGCTCTAGATGATGGAGAGGGTTTTGGTGGGTTTTGGGCCAACTTGGTGGGGTGTTGGGCTGCAACACACACGAGGCCTTTTCGGTCCCTCGGTTAACCGTTGGAGCATCAAACGAAGTCCAAATGGTACGAAACTTGACAGGCGGTCTACTGGTAGTAAACCAAGGCCGCTTGACAATTCTCGGTCCAATCCAGAAATTTTTAATCCCCACGCACGAAAGAAAGGTAGAAATGAGCACCGGAGGAGAACGAAGCACCGGAATGCAAAACGGACAACGGGGAAAATGCTCGAATGCATGAGATGAACACGTATGCAAATGCAATGCACATGATGACATGATATGAGATGCATGACAACGACAACAACACACAGAGACAAAAACCCGAACCCAAGAAAATAAAATAACTTAAGGCCGGAAACGGTAAGAGTTGGAGTACATATTGGGAAAAACATATCCGGGGTGTTACAGTAATTGCCCTACTCATGGTTTAAATTTGTGGATGATTATACAAATTTTTTATGCCGTATTGAAGTTTGCTTCTAGAAATCTTTTAGATTCGGCCGTGGGAGGCACTTTTATGGAAATCACTTTAGGAGAAGCTACTAAACTCCTAGATAATATTATGGTTAATTATTCTCTATGGCATACTGATAGATCTACTAATAAAAAGGTGCATGCGATAGAAGAAATTAATGTTTTGAGTGGAAAGATGGATGAACTTATGAAATTATTTGCTAATAAGAGTGTTTCTTATGATCCTAATGACATGCCCTTGTCTACTTTGATTGAGAATAATAATGAATCTATGGATGTGAATTTTGTTGGTAGGAACAATTTTGGTAACAACGCGTATAGAGGAAATTTCAATCCTAGGCCTTATCCTAGTAATCCCTCTAATAATTATGGTAATTCCTCCAAAAATTCTTATATAATAATATGCCCTCTGATTTTGAATCTAATATTAAAGAATTTATTACTTTGCAAAAGAATTTCTATGCTTTGATTCAAGAAAAATTGCTTAAGATTGATGATTTGGCTGGGAACGTTGATAGAATTTCTCTTGCTGTTGATTCTTTGAAACTTAGATCTATTCCACCTAAGCATGATATAAATAAGTCTCTCAAAGCCATGAGAATTTCCATTGATGAGTGCAAAGAAAGAACCGCTAGGATGCATGCTAAGAAAGATGCCTTTATAAGAGCGTGTTCTTCTAGTTCCTATGAAAATAAAAATGAAGATCTAAAAGTAATTGATGTGTCCCCTATTAAATATTTGTTTTGCAATATGAATCTTGATAATGATGGGACTGAATATGATCCACCTCTACCTAGAAGGCGTTCCAAGAATTCGGATTTTTTTGATCTTGATGCTAAAATTGATAAAAGTGGGATTGAAGAAATTAAAACCGTAGATGTTGCTAAACCCACTATTATGGATTTCAAGGAATTTGACTATGAAAATTGCTCTTTGATTGATTGTATTTCCTTGTTACAATCCGTGCTAAATTCTCCTCACGCTTATAGTCAAAATAAAGCATTTACTAAACATATCGTTGATGCCTTGATGCAATCTTATGAAGAAAAACTTGAATTGGAAGTTTCTATCCCTGGAAAACTTTATGATGAGTGGGAACCAACTATTAAAATTAAAATTAAATATCATTAATGATATGCTTTATGTGATTTGGGTGCTAGTGTTTCCACGATTCCAAAGACTTTGTGTGATTTGTTAGGTTTCCATGATTTTGATGATTGCTCTTTAAACTTGCACCTTGTGGATTCCACTATTAAGAAACCTATGGGAAGAATTAATGATGTTCTTATTGTTGCAAATAGGAATTATGTGCCCATAGATTTTATTGTTCTTGACATAGATTGCAATCCTTCATGTCCTATTATTCTTGGTAGACCTTTCCTTAGAATGATTGGTGCAATTATTGATATGAAGGAAGGAAATATTAGATTCCAATTTCCATTAAGGAAAGGCATGGAACACTTTCCTAGAAATAAAATTAAATTACCTTATGAATCTATTATGAGAGCCACTTATGGACTGCCTACCAAAGATGGCAATACCTAGATCTATCCTTGCTTGTTATGCCTAGCTAGGGGCGTTAAACGATAGCGCTTGTTGGGAGGCAACCCAATTTTATTTTTATTCCTTGCTTTTGGCTCCTGTTTAGTAATAAATAATTTATCTAGACACTGTTTTGGTTGTGTTTTTTGTGTTTAATTAGTGTTTGTGCCAAGTAGAACCGTTGGGAAGACTTGGGGAAAGTCTTGTTGAACTTGCTATAAAAACAGAAACTTTAGCGCTCACGAGAACTACTGCCATTTTTATTTGAAAAGTGATATTTAGTTAATTCTTTTTTAAGATGATTAATAGATAAATTCCTCACGTCCAGAAATTTATTTTAGAATTTTTGGGGTTCCAGATCTTGTGCTAGCTACAGATTACTACAGACTGTTCTGTTTTTGACAGATTCTGTTTTTCGTGTGTTGTTTGCTTATTTTGATGAATCTATGGCTAGTAAAATAGTTTATAAACCATAGATAAGTTGGAATACAGTAGGTATAACACCAATATAAATAAAGAATGAGTTCATTACAGTACCTTGAAGTGGTCTTTTATTTTCTTTCGCTAACGGAGCTCACGAGATTTTCTACTTTAAGTTTTGTGTTGTGAAGTTCTCAAGTTTTGGGTGAAGATTTGATGGATTATGGAACAAGGAGTGGCAAGAGCCTAAGCTTGGGGATGACCATGGAACCCCCAAGATAATCTAAGGACACCTAAAAGCCAAAGCTTGGGGATGCCCCGGAAGGCATCCCCTCTTTCGTCTACTTCTATCGGTAACTTTACTTGGAGCTATATTTTTGTTTGCCACATGATATGTATTTTGCTTGGAGCGTCTTGTATGATTTGAGTCTTTACTTTTTAGTTTACCACAATCATCCTTGCTGTGTACACCTTTTGAGAGAGCCATACATGATTTGGAATTTGCTAGAATACTCTATGTGTTTCGCTTATATCTTTTGAGTTATATAGTTTTGCTCTTGTACTTCACTTATATCTTTTAGAGCACACTGGTGGATTTGTTTTATAGAAACTATTGATCTCTCATGCTTCACCTAGATTATTTTGAGAGTCTTAAATAGAATGGTAATTTGCTTAAAATCCTAATATGCTAGGTATTCAAAGTTAGTAACATTTTCTCAAGAGTGTTTTGAATACTAAGAGAAGTTTGATGCTTGATGATTGTTTTGAGATATGGAGGTAATAATATGAAAGTCGTGCTAGTTGAGTAGTTGTGAAATTGAGAAATGCTTGTGTTGAAGTTTGCAAGTCCTGTAGCATGCACGTATGGTAAACGTTATGCAACAAATTTGAAACATGAGGTGTTATTTGATTGTCTTCCTTATGAGTGGCGGTCGGGGACGAGCGATGGTCTTTTCCTACCAATCTATCCCCCTAGGAGCATGCGCATAGTACCGAGGTTTTTGATGACTTGTAGATTTTTGCAATAAGTATGTGAGTTCTTTATGACTAATGTTGAGTCCATGGATTATACGCACTCTCACCCTTCCATCCTTGCTAGCCTCTTCGGTACCGTGCATTGACCTTTCTCACATTGAGAGTTGGCGCAAACTTCGCCGGTACATCCAAACCTTGTGATATGTGTCAGTGTACTAGAGTAGGGGTACCCTAGTATCCCGAACTTGTGCACGGGCAGTCGCAGCATCCCGCGGCAAGGCTTGCCGGGCGACCGCCAAGGCCCTCCGTGGTTCCTTTGGAGCCATTCAAGAACAAAGTGTCCAAACCAAGAAGACAAAACCCCGGCAAGAGGAGCTTGCCGGGAAGGCTATCAAAAGCATCCCAAGACCCCGGCAAGAGGAGCTTGCTGGGAAGGCCACCCAAGGCATTTCAAGGAACTTGCCGCGGCGCACCACGCGTCCCGGCAAGACCCGGTGAGCGACAAGCTCCCGGACGCGACAAGACAACGACCGCGGCAAGGCGCTTGCCGCGGCAAGCTACCTCTCCGTGCCCACGCTCCAGCACATCCACCAACGTGTCGCTCTGGGGCCCCTCTAGGTGTACGTGGCGGAAGGCTGTGCAGCCAGGGGCGTGCGGTGGCAAGCGGCGCTGACAAGATCGCCATCGTGGCGAACGGTGGCGTCCCTGGCGGTCCCTTTTCGCACTGTTTAGGCGACACAGAAGGGCATTTAAGGCCCTTGTCCCCTGCCGTCAGGGTTAGGTATGATACACTGTAGCAAGTAGCTGTGCCTACCACGGCACCTTTCCATTTTTGCCCTTTACCTCCGTTGCCACCTGTCGGTAACCCCTTGAGCATATAAAAGGAGGCCCGTGTGCAACGTAGAGGGGGGTTCGAACACTCACGCTCGGTCTCGCTAGCTGCTGGTGTGTACTGTAGCACTCCGCGCTCCCGAGCAAGAAATCAATACAAACCACAAAGCAGGAGTAGGGTTTTACGCATCCGTGCGGCCCGAACCTGGGTAAATCGCTCGCGTGCATCGCCTTGATTTGCTCTTTGCACGATCTCTGCCCCCGCCGAACCGAAAGGGACCCGGTCCGCCGGTCCCATAGGTGCCCGTGGATCAGTACCCCGGCATCTTTGGCGCGCCAGGTAGGGGGCGTCGAGGTTGTGTGAACCAGATCCGGCGTTCTCGCGAGCTAGGTCTTCATCATCTTCATCAACATGCCGCCGAAGAAGAAGGTTTCGGAAGCAGCTGCTCCGTCCGCGCCGAACCCACCATCGCCGGAGCAAACGGCTGATGGGGCGGGCGCCGGTGGAAGAACGCGCGTCGACGAGGGAGCTCACGGTGCTGCTAGGTCCAAGGACAGGGCTGCGCTGCCCATCGGCGGCGTAGCCGGCTCCCACAACGACCGGGCGCACTCCAAGACCTCGGCGTCCGTACATGCACCGCGCCAGTCTCAGGAGGCGTGGGACCGGCAGCGTCATGGTACTCACGGTACCATGCGTTCGCTAGACCAAGATCAAGCTGGTGGATCTCGAAGCGCTCAAGACCGCCATGCACGTCAACCTGCTGGCGCGAGCGAGACTCGGTCGCCCGGACGGGATACTGATCCTTCTAACGTGGTTAGAAGTCCGAGCATATCCCGCTCCTCGCACCGTTCGCCACCGCCACCCGCCACTGCAGTAGAAGCTTTGGCGTGAGCTCAGCTGCTCCTAGACTACCCTCCAGCGGCGGACAAGATCGACGACTGGAGGGCCACTATCCAGAGTCTCATCGGCTTCGCCAACGGCGACACTCCTCGGCAGCCGAGCACATCGCAGCCGCAGCAAGTCAGCCAGGCATGAGCCGGAGACGACAAGACTGGTGGGGGTGCAACTACTGTGCACTCTCCGCCCCGAAGGCCAAGATCGCCGACTCGCCGGATCCACCTCGACAGCGACTCCACCGCGTTGTCAGATCCGCGAGCTCGTCGCGATCAGCGCCATGTTCTTCAAGAACGACAACAAGAAGACGCTCGTACTCGCATCGAGCGCCGAAGGGAAGCGCGACGTCAATCAGACCAGCGCGCTGGGCCCTCTGTTGACATGCATGCGCCAGGGGAACCAGGCGACTTGCCGTACGCGGTGGGTTGCCCTGCGTTCACTCGTGAGCTGCGGCAAGTCCAGTGGCCCAGCACAAAGAATTTCAACCAGATGTACCAGAGAAATACGACGGCAAGATGCATCCGTCGGAGTTCCTCAGCATCTACACCATCACGGTGCAGGCTGCTGGGGGGCGAGACGACAAGATCCTTGCCAACTACTTCCCGTTGGTGCTCAAGCCCAACGTCAGGTCCTGGCTCATGCACTTGCCGGACAACTCCATATCCTCCTGGGCAGACCTATGCCATCAGTTTGTTGGCGCCTTTACAGGCGGCCACAAACCTCATGGCCAAGAGAGTGACCTTCATCTGCTCGCCCAGAAGGAAGGAGAGCCCCTGCGCAAGTACATTCAGAGGTTCAGCCGTGTATAGTATAACACCCCAGACGTCCACCCCGCCGCGGTCATCAGCGCGTTCCATCAGAACGTGCGTAACCGCAGGATGCGGGAGGAGATGGCGATGTGCAGGATCAGAGACGTCAGTGAGCTGTATGCCCTGGCCGACAAGTGTGCACGTGCTGAGGAAGGGAGGAAACTCCCCGGAGAGAAGACCGGAGCGGAAGGATCCGACAGTGAGGACGCTGCCCCGGCGAAGAAGAACCGGCGGCGTAACAGGAAGAAGAAAGGCAAAGAGGTGCTAGTTGTTGAGCAGTCCGGCAATGAAGGTGGCGCCAAGAAAGCCAAAGTTGGTAGCTCCGGCAAGGAGGTTGCCGCGTGCACCAACTGCCAGGCTGTGGTCGTCACTGACAAGCAGGACGGCTCCGACAAGCAGTACTGCAAGATTCACCGCACCAAGGGCCACGACCTCCAGAGCTGCAAGAAGGTCGAGCAGCTTGTCCAGCAGCAAAAGGCTGAGTACGAGCGGCGAGACAAGGAGAGGGCCCAAGGTGGCGCTGCAGAATCTGGCAAGAAGCGCGCCGGACGGGGAGGACGCCGCGGCAAGGCCAAGCAGCGGCAAGGAGACAGACCTCCCCGCGGCCGCGACAACGATGAAGACGACGACGAAGACATGGATGATGTTGAGACCAGTGAGCAGGAGTTTCAGAAAGCCACAGAAGTCCTGTGCGTTGACGGCGGTGCTTCTCTGCATACCTCACACCGCCAACTCAAGCAATGGGTGCGGGAAGTTAATGCAGCGGAACCACCTGTCGAATCGCGCAAGCTTCTGAAATGGTCCAGCACGCCTATCATCTTTGACATTGAGGACCACCCTGATCGCACAACTGTGGTCGGGTGCTTGCCGATGTTGGTTTCACCAACTATCCGCAACCTCAAGGTCACTAAGATGCTAGTTGACGGCGGGGCTGGCTTGAACCTGATCTCCTCCGCTGTACTCTAGAAACTCCAAATCCCTGACAGCGAGCTCGAAGAGACTGGCACATTCCAAGGAATCAATCCGGGAAGGAGCAAGCCGAAGGGGAAAGTCACGCTGCCGGTAACATTTGGCAGCGAGCTGAATTTCAGAACTGAGAGGGTCACATTTGACGTTGCCGATATTCCATTGCCTTACAATGGGATACTTGGCCGTCCAGCACTCGCCAAGTTCATGGCAGCCTCTCATTATGCATACAACATGCTAAAGATGCCAGGCCCGATAAGCGTCATCTCTGTCCCTGGCGACAAGAAGGATGCTCTTATCTGTGCCGACAAGATCTACCGGGAAGCAGCAGCCGCGGCAGATCACAAGTCACTTGCCGCTAAAGTTCTCGGGGGGAAGAAGAAAACCAAGTCCGGCAAAAGTTCTGATGCCCACTCCGGCAAGCGCACCTCCTCGGAGTGCTGCGCTGCCGTCGAGGACGCACCATCGAGCTCCACCGGCAAGTGTAAGAAGACAATGGCGGCTCTGCCAGAGACGAAGAAGGTGTCTGCCAAGGAGGACGGCACTGGTGGTACCTTCACCATCAGTGCCACGCTTGACCCTAAATAGGAAAGCGCGCTCGTTGCTTTCTTGCGGGCGAATGTCGACGTGTTTGCGTGGCAACCGTCTGACATCCCCGGTGTTCCCAGGAAAGTAATTGAGCACCACCTTGCCGTTTGTCCTCATGCGCAGCCCGTCAAGCAGAAGGTTAGGAAGCAAGCAGTGGAGCGCCAAGAATTCATTGCAGAAGAAATCAAGAAGTTGGAAGCAGCAGGCCTTGTCAGAGGAGTGCTCCACCCCACGTGGTTGGCCAATCCTGTAGTCGTGCGCAAGGCAAATGGGAAATGGAGACTTTGTATCGATTTTACTGATGTTAACAAAGCTTGTCCCAAAGACCCATTTCCTTTGCCGCGCATAGACCAGATTGTTGACTCCACAGCCGGATGTGATTTGCTTTCATTTCTTGACGCATACTCAGGATATCATCAGATCTTCATGGCAGAAGAGGATGAGGAGAAGACCGCATTTATTACTCCATGTGGCACGTACTATTTCGTACGGATGCCTTTCGGATTAAAAAATGCTGGTTCAACATTTGCAACAGTAGTCCATGTCGCCCTTGAGCCGCAAATACACAGAAATGTGGAAGCCTACATGGATGATATAGTGGTCAAGAGCAAAGACAGAGCAACCCTGATTCAAGATTTAGACGAGACCTTTGCAAATCTGCGCAAGATCAGCCTCAAGCTCAACCCAGAGAAGTGTGTGTTTGGAGTTCCTTCCGGCAAGCTTCTCGGGTTCTTTGTGTCTCAGCGGGGAATTGAAGCCAATCCCGACAAGATCAAGGCCATTGAGCAGATTGAAGCACCAAAGCGCGTCAAGGATGTACAAAGACTTGCCGGTTGCGTGGCTGCTCTCAGCAGGTTTATCTCTAGGTCTGCTGAGCGCGCCCTGCCATTTTTCAAATTATTGAAAAAGGCAGGTCCAATGAGATGGACTCCGGAAGCGGAGGCTGCGCTGCAAGACTTGAAGAGATACCTGTCCTCCCCTCCAATACTTGTCGCACCTAAGCCACAAGAAAAGTTGCTGCTTTATATAGCGACAACCAATCAAGTGGTTAGTGCTGCATTAGTAGCAGAGAGGGAGGCAGATGACGAGCCAGCAACCACGGCAAGCGAGTCCAGCGACAAGCAGAGGGCTTCCCCGACAAGCTCTGGTCCCGACAAAGATGAATCTGCGCAGATGCACAACGAGATATAGAAGAAGATGGTGTAGCACCCAATTTACTTTGTCAGTTCCCTTCTGCAGGGGGCTAGGTCAAGGTACTCTAGCGTGCAGAAATTGCTTTTCGGCTTTCTCATGGCCTCGAGAAAGCTGCGCCATTACTTCCAAGCACATGAGATCACAGTTGTCACTCGCTTTCCGCTGAAGAGAATACTACAGAATCCAGAAGCGACAGGCAGGATTGTTGAGTGGGCACTGGAACTGTCAAGCTTTGGCCTCAAGTTTGAGAGCACTTCAACTATTCAGAGCAGAGCATTGGCAGAATTTATAGCAGAATGGATGCCAACACCAGATGAAGAAATCCCAGAAACGAGCATCCCCGTCAAGGAAGCGAGCAAAGAATGGCTAATGTACTTTGATGGTGCCTTTTCGCTGCAAGGCGCCGGCGCTGGTGTGCTGCTTGTCGCACCCACCGGAGAGCACCTCAAGTACGTAGTCCAGATGCACTTTCCCAAGGAGCAAGCAACAAACAATACTGCAGTGTACGAAGGCTTGCTTGCCGGTCTCAGGATCGCGGCAGACCTTGGGATCAAGAAGCTCATTGTTAGGGGTGACTCACAGCTTGTCGTCCGCCAAGTGAACAAGAGTTATCAGAGTCCGTTGATGGAAGCTTACGTCGACGAAGTGAGAAAGCTAGAAGAGCACTTTGACAGCTTACAAATGGAGCATGTTCCAAGAGCTCAGAACGCCATTGCAGATGACCTGTCAAAGTGCGCCGCACTTAAGTTACCTGTGGAACCAGGGATCTTTGTGCTCAAGCTGACTCAGCCGTCCGTAACACCATCAACTGGACAGAGCAAGAAGAGGAAGTTGATTTCTGGTGACTATTTGCCGGCAGAGCTTCCCGAAGCCGCCGCCAAGAAGGTCCCCAAGATCAACGCCAAGAGTGCTGAGGAGCAGTCTGCTCCGGCAAGCCCTAGGGTTTGTTCCGTTGAAGCAGGAGCTCCCGACAAGTTTTGCTCCGGCAAGCTTGCCGGGGAACGTCACGCTCCGGCAGAGCCGCAGGTTCTCGCCGTAGAAGCGGATGTTCCCGCAGCCGTCCCCAAGATCAACACCAAGAGCACTGAGGAGCAGTCTGCTCCGGCAAGCCCTAGGGTTTGTTCCGTTGTAGCAGAAGCTCCCGACAAGTTTTGCTTCGGCAAGCTTGCCGGGGAACGTCAAGCTCCGGCAGAGGCTCAGGTTCTCGCCGTAGAAACGGACGTTCCCGCAGTCGAAGATTTGCCTTTAGTCCTTGTTGTCGAGCCACAAGCTCCAGCATGGGCGCAGCAGATTGTCCGTTTCCTTCAGACAGGAGAACTTCCCGAAGAGCAAGAAGAAGCGGAAAGAGTAGCCCGGCAGTCAAGTATGTACCAGTTTGTCGACAAGACACTGTACAGAAGAAGACTGAACGGTGTGAAATTGAAGTGTATTCACTGGGAAGATGGACAAAAGCTGTTGGCAGAGATACATGGAGGCATATGTGGTCACCACATTGACGCAAGAGCACTTGTCGGCAAAGCATTCCGGCAAGGTTTCTTCTGGCCAACAGCCCTCCAGGATGCAACTGCACAAGTAACCAAGTGTGAAGCGTGCCAGTTCCATTCCAAGCAGACACACCAACCAGCTCAAGCTCTCCAGACGATCCCTTTATCCTAGCCATTTTCGGTCTGGGGGCTCGACATCCTCGGCCCCTTTCCCCGAGCTGTCGGGGGCTTTGAGTACTTGTACGTTGCAATCAACAAGTTCACAAAGTGGCTGGAAGTGGAACCAGTGAGGAAGGTGACTGCACAGTCAGCCGTCAAGTTCTTCAGGTCGATTGTTTGCCGCTTCGGGATCCCTAACAGGATAATCACCGACAACGGTACACAATTCACGAGCCGCACCTTCATGCAGTACGTCCAAGATCTTGGCGCCAAGGTCTGCTTTGCTTCTGTTGCTCACCCGAGAAGCAACGGTCAAGCGGAGAGGGCAAATGCTGAAGTGCTGCGCGGGCTCAAGACCAGAACTTTCGACAGGCTGCACAAGTGCGGAAGAAACTAGATCGAGGAGCTGCCGGTGGTTCTTTGGTCGATCCGGACGACGCCAAATCGAGCCACTGGACAGACACCTTTCGCTCTAGTCTATGGAGCAGAGGAAGTTATCCCCACGGAACTCGTATACGGGTCACCTCGAGTGCTCGCTTATGATGAGCTTGAGCAAGAGCAGCTGCGACAAGATGACGCGCCGCTCCTTGAGGAAGACCGTCTTCAGGCTGCTGTGCGAGCTGCTCGCTACCAGCAAGCTTTGCGCCGCTACCATAGCCGCAAAGTTAACGCCAGAAGTCTCGAGGAAGGCGACCTTGTTCTTCGGCGCGTTCAGTCCGCCAAGAATTCCAACAAGTTGACGCCGAAGTGGGAGGGCCCTTACCGGGTGAAACGAGTCACTAGGCCTGGCGCTGTCCGCCTTGAGACCGAAGATGCCATTCCGGTGAGCAACTCCTGGAATATTGAGCATCTTCGTAAGTTTTACCCGTAAGGCGCAGGTTGCCGGAACCTGTTCCGGCAACCACCTTTTGTACAAGTCTTGCCGCTGTTGCATGTAATCCTTTGTACAAAGCTGGGCGCAGACCCCGTGCATAAGTAAAGCTCATGTGCTCCGCACATTTTGTCGATTTTATGCTTTCTATTTTCTGGCATATATGATCTGACACTTTGTGCAGCACTTACTCCATGGTAAGCAATAACGAGCCATAAAGCTCCATATCTGTATTGTCTCTTCTTCCTTTTGAAAGCAAGGTTCCCCTCCCCCACAAGTTTGCCGGGGGGGGGGGGGGGAAAGGAGAAGATGATGGTATGGACCAGGCATCGTTCAAGAAAGTTTCGCCTTGCTGGGAAGCAAACAACAGAAAACCTAAGTTGCCAAAGTTTGAGCAATCAAATTTTTTAAATTTAAGTTATTTCCCTTGAACGACCGCGCTTTGTATGGAAAACCTGTGCGCGAAGGAACCAACTCGTAGTTAGTTGCGCCCTTACTTTGTTTTGAGTCCGCTCAACAACTTAAGTGAGCTGCTAGCGCCCTTACTTTGTTTCGAGTCCGCTCAACAAATTAAGTGAGCCGCTAGCGCCCTTACTTTGTGTCGAGTCCGCTCGACAACTTAAGTGAGCTGCAACTAGTCGCGACAAGGTTTCTTGCCGGTAGCGGCACCGCCAGCAGGCTGCTGACGTTCCGCACTCAGCGCTCGCGGCCAAGGTGCCTGCACCGGCAAGTTCCCTAAAAGCGTAGGGTAAAAACATACAAAGCAAAGAGTCAAGTAAAGGGAATAACATCGCAATGGCTACCCAAAATAAAGTTATATTACAAAATAGCTTGTCGCAGCTCTAACAGATCATTTTCATAACTTGATCGACAATGACAAGGAAAGAAGAGATGGGCGGCCTAATCTACGCGATCGCCTTCAACCCTCTTGATCCCGCTCACCTTGTCCACAATGGGTGTGACAAGGGCTTTGAGCTCCTCCAGATCAGCCTCTGGCGGCAAGGTCCTGAGGATGTTGGTGAGGCGGAGGCCCGGATTGCGGAAGGCCACCTTCATCAATACTTTCTGGAGGGCCCCCGCGCAGATCTTGCGCGACTCGTCAGCCAGTTGCTTGGGGATCCTCTCCCGGAGTCGCTGAAGGGCCGTCGCCACGCCCTTGAAGAACAGAACGAGCTTGGCGCTGGGTTGGAGGTTGTCGTCGGAGGGATACCCGAGATCCTCCATTCCCAGCTGCGCCAACTCCTTGTCGATGTCTGTGGTGGCATTCACCAGACTCTCCATCCAGTGCGTCACAGTCTCCCTGAAGGTGTTCTGGGCGGCGGCAGCACTCTCCAGCAGCGCCTTGTCGGCCTTGATTTCCTCCTTCAAGGCCGCCTCCCGCTTCTTGGCGCTGTCCAGAGTCTTGGTCGAAGTGGTTAACTTCAACTCAAGATCGACGTTGGAGACCTTGGCGGCGCTGAGCTCTCTGCCCTTCTCGACGAGATCGGCTTCTAGCTGCACCACCTTTGTCTTCAACTCCTCCTTGGCGGCCACAGCGGCGGCGGCGGCGTCCTCTGCTTGTTTGAAGGCTTCGCCGAGTTCTCCCTCGCGCGCGGCAAGCTCCTCCTCGTGAGCGTCGAGGTTGACCTTCCGCTGCGCCAGCTCGCCCTCCTCCGCGGCTAGCTTCACAGCGGCAAGTCGCTGCCGCTCTTCGGCTTCGGCCTTCTTGAGGAGGAAGGCCTTCTGTGCTTCAGCGAGCTGCCCCCGCTCCTCCGCCAGGGATCGGAGGGCTTCCCGGTGGAAACCCCCAAGCTCCTCAGCGCGCTTCTCGATGTCAGCTCCCGCCTTCGCGACAAGCGCCTCGCGGGACTCCAGCTTGGCCTGCCGCGCGCGGTAGAGCAACATCAGTCTCCGCAGCAGTCGCTCCTCCTCAGGCTCGTTGCTGCTGCTTGGCGCGTCAACCAGCTTCAACCCCGCGGAGGCGAGCACTTCTCCGTCGAAGACCTCCCCCTCGACCGGCGCTCTGGAGTTTGATGCCCAGGGAAGATTGATGAAGACGTCGTCGCCGACCTTCAAATAGATGCCCGGCTGGGGCTCCTTGGAGCTTGGCGCTGCGGCTTCGGCGGACGGGTCGGCGGTCGGCGTAGCGCCTGGCGCTCCTGCGGCCTCTGGGCCGTTAGTACGACCGCCAGACTCCTCGCCGGTTGCTGCGGCGGCAGCCTTGGCGGCCTCTGCATCGGCGGCGTCTCCAGCATCGGCTGGTTCGTCGGCGGCGACCTCGGTCTCCATCTGCTCCGCAGCGGATGGATCTGACGGCCGGAAAAGGGGAGAAGAGTCAAACAAAATCCAGCAAAAATCCAACAGAAAGAAGATCAAAAGAAGAAGGATCCAAGAGAAGTTTTGAAGCAAGGGGAGTACCTGCACCAGGCTCTGCGGTCGTGGTCTCCGTCGTCGGGGGGCCGCTGGTGCTGTCCCTCGCCGGAGAACCCTCCCTTGCCGGAGACTTCTCCCTTACCGGGAAGCCCTCCCTTGCCGGAGAATTCTCCCTTGTCGGGGAGTTCTCCCTTGGCTCCTGGTGGGGCTGCTCGGCTCCTACACAAGTCAACAGGCAGATATCAGCAAAGACAAGTATCCAAACGCGCCTCGCAGCAGAAAGTAAATCATGCACTTACGCTGGGGGCTGCCCTGGAGGAAAGTCGCCGGGTCCGGCAAAGTTGTCTCGGGCGCGCCATCTGCTGTCGCAGTGGGCTCGTCCTCGATGACGATCACCGGGACCTTAGCTCTCTTTGCCGCTCTCTGGACCAGAGTCCTAAAAAGGAACAAGTTCAGAAGAAAAGCAAGTGAGAAGCAAGACCAACAACAAGAATTGAAGAAATACAAGTACAGCAAGAGAAGCTTACTCTTCTTCTTCTTCCTCGTCGGAGCTGAACGCGGAGAAGTCGAAGTCTGGCCCACGTCCGGCGCGAGGAGGCGGAGGAGTGGCTTCCCTTGGCCGCTTGGCGGGAGCAGTGGCGGTGGTCTGAGACGACCCCGCTCCAGCTGTCGGAGCAGCGTGAGCAGCGGTGGGGACTGAAGCGGTGGTCCGGCTGGACTCTGCTCCAGTTGCCGTCGCAGCATGAGGCGCTCCCGCGGCAACGGTGTTTACCGCGGTGGAGCGTGTCACGCGGCGCGACGACTGTTGACCCGCTTGCCGCTCCGTCACGTCACCCGCCTTGCGGAGGCGCCTTCTTGGTGGGGATGGAGGCTCTGCTTGCGGCGAGCTGCCCGAAGAAGAGGAGGAGGAGGAGTTGATCTCCAATGAGCCGCTTGTGTCCTTGGCGGGCTCGCTCGGCTCGGCATCACGCCCGGCAAGTTCCTTCTTGCCGGCAGGCTCCCCTCGCTCCGCACGGCTTGCCGCCTCCGCTGCATCGGCCTCCTCCATAGTGAACCCGAACTCGCCCGTGGCTGCGGCTGCCGCTGCCTCCTCCAGCCTAGTGGCGATGAGCGCCATCTCCGCATCCATGGTGTCGCGGGTGAGGCCGTCCTTCTCGTCGGGGCGGATTGGCACCTCCACCAAGTCGTTAAAGAACTGCTGCACGACGTCGTCTGCAGGCTCCTACCAAGTTGGCACAATTCCATGCGAGTCGCACTCCGGCATCATTGCACGGATGCGGTCGAGCGCAGAATTGTTGCACAACGGGACGACGCCCCCCGGCAACCTGAAGACCTCGGGATGCTGGGGGTCATACTTGAAGAGCTCCTGCAGCATCGCGTTGAGCTCCAAGACTGTGAAGTTGTAATTGAGGCCTGGCCGCAACCTCATGATGTCTGCCGCGTTCTTGAACTCCCAAGTTGGCCTCCCCCGTTCCTGCAGGGGGGCGATGCGGCGACGGAGGAAGTCTGCGCCAACTGCGCCAACAGTAAGCCCGGCAAGCCTGAGGCGCAGGATCCTGGTGACGGCAATCTTCAGCCTGGCGTCCTCCGAGGCCAAGTCACTCCAATCGCTGCCGCGTGCTACTGGGGTTTGCCGCCGGGTGGTGAATGGCCGCGGGCTCTCCTCGTCAATCCAGCACCAATCAGCTCTCCACTCCTCCCACTTGCCGCGGAATTCTCCCTCCAGATAGGTCTCTTTCTTGCCGGACCTTGAGATCCAGGCAATCCCGCCGGATAGAGGCTCTCCTCTCTCTACTCGGGGTATGAAAAAGTGGCGGAAGAGGGCTACGTTGGGAAGGACTCCGACAAAGTTTTCGCAGAGATGTGCGAAAACTGCCATTGTCAGGACGGCGTTGGGGGTGAAGTCAAGGAGGTGGAATCCATACGTATTCATGATGTCGCAGAAGAAATCAGAGAAGGGCGGGCAGAGCCCGCAGTAGAAGAACAAAGCAAAGAAGGGGTACCCATTCGGAGCCTTCTTCCAAGCGGCGGCGGGGAGAACCTTTGTGCGCGGATGCGCGCGCGTCTTCGCCGACCAGAATAGATAATAGTTCTCCCTCAGCTCCTTCGCGCCGAGCTTTGGGGGAAAGACGGACCGCTCCTTCCGCAGCGCCGCGAGCCGCTGCGCCTCGGTCGACTTCACGGCCTTCCCCTTGTCGGCTTTTGGAGCCATGGCGGAAGCAGTGGAGGAGGTTGACGGCGTTGGTGGCGCTGGTGGCGATGGGGAGCGGAGCGCTGCTCTCTCTCTCTGCTTTGGGGAGGCGAGGGGGCAGCGGAGATTTCTGAGATTGGAAACGGCAACGGGCGAATAAGTGAACTGCCCCTGTTTCCCCTGCTTATAAGAGGGGAGGGGGCGGACGTTCCGCATTTCCGATTAAAGAAACCCCCACGATCTCTCCCACGACGCCGCATTCAACGCGTGCCGTTCGGGGAGGGCGCGGTGGATACGGAGTGAGATACGGCGTAACCTAGGCCGCGTGTGCCCGTGCCCTGTTTTGGGCCTGGCCCAACAGTGCTCGGCACCGTGTGTGGCCCAGGCCCGGGGGCTCCTGTCAGTGTACTAGAGTAGGGGTACCCTAGTATCCCGAACTTGTGCACGGGCAGTCGCAGCATCCCGCGGCAAGGCTTGCCGGGCGACCGCCAAGGCCCTCCGTGGTTCCTTTGGAGCCATTCAAGAACAAAGTGTCCAAACCAAGAAGACAAAACCCCGGCAAGAGGAGCTTGCCGGGAAGGCTATCAAAAGCATCCCAAGACCCCGGCAAGAGGAGCTTGTCGGGAAGGCCACCCAAGGCATTTCAAGGAACTTGCCGTGGCGCACCACGCGTCCCGGCAAGACCCGGTGAGCGACAAGCTCCCGGACGCGACAAGACAACGACCGCGGCAAGGCGCTTGCTGCGGCAAGCTACCTCTCCGTGCCCACACTCCAGCACATCCACCAACGTGTCGCTCTGGGGCCCCTCTAGGCGTACGTGGCGGATGGCTGTGCAGCCAGGGGCGTGCGGTGGCAAGCGGCGCTGACAAGATCGCCATCGTGGCGAACGGTGGCGTCCCTGGCGGTCCCTTTTCGCACTGTTTAGGCGACACAGACGGGCATTTAAGGCCCTTTTCCCCTGCCGTCAGGGTTAGGTATGATACACTGTAGCAAGTAGCTGTGCCTACCATGGCACCTTTCCATTTTTGCCCTTTACCTCCGTTGCCACCTGTCGGTAACCCCTTGAGCATATAAAAGGAGGCCCGTGTGCAACGTAGAGGGGGGTTCGAACACTCACGCTCGGTCTCGCTAGCTGCTGGTGTGTACTGTAGCACTCCGCGCTCCCGAGCAAGAAATCAATACAAACCATAAAGCAGGAGTAGGGTTTTACGCATCCGTGCGGCCCGAACCTGGGTAAATCGCTCGCGTGCATTGCCTCGATTTGCTCTTTGCACAATCTCCGCCCCCGCCGAACCGAAAGGGACCCGGTCCGCCGGTCCCATAGGTGCCCGTGGATCAGTACCCCGGCAATATGATACACTCTTTCACACATAAACCTCCTTATATCTTCCTCAAAACAGCCACCATACCTACCTATTATGGCATTTCCATAGCCATTCTGAGATATATTGCCATGCAACTTTCCACCCGTTCATCATGACACATTCATCATTGTCATATTGCTTAGCATAATCATGTAGTTGACATAGTATTTGTGGCAAGGCCACCGTACATAATTCTTTCATACATGTCACTCTTGGTCCATTGCATATCCCGGTACACCACCGGAGGCATTCATATAGAGTCATACTTTGTTCTAGTATCGAGTTGTAATCTTTGAGTTGTAAATAAAAGAAGGGTGATGATCATCATTAATAGAGCATTGTCCCAAAAAAGGTCAAATAAAAAAAAGGCCAAATAAAAAAATAGAAAATAAAAAGGGGCAATGCTACTATCCTTTTACCACACTTGTGCTTCAAAGTAGCACCATGATCTTCATGATAGAGAGTCTCTTGTTTTGTCACTTTCATATACTAGTGGGAATTTTTCATTATAGAACTTGGCTTGTATATTCCAACAATGGGCCTCCTCAAGTGCCCTAGGTCTTTGTGAGCAAGCAAGTTGGATGCACACCCACTTAGTTCTTTTGTTGAGCTTTCATACATTTATAGCTCTAGTGCATCTGTTGCATGGCAATCCCTACTCCTTACATTAGCATCAATCGGTGGGCATCTCCATAGCCCATTGATTAGCCTCGTTGATGTGAGACTTTCTCCCTTTTGTCTTCTCCACATAACCCCCCTCATTATATTCTATTCCACCCATAGTGCTATGTCCATGGCTCGCGCTCATATATTGCGTGAAAGTTTATAGGTTTGAGATTACTTAAGTATGAAACAATTGCTTGGCTTGTCATCAGGGTTGTGCATGATGAGAGCATTCTTGTGTGACGAAAATGGAGCATGACTAAACTATATGATTTTGTAGGGATGAACTTTCTTTGGTCATGTTATTTTGAGAAGACATAATTGCTTAGTTAGTATGCTTGAAGTATTATTATTTTTATGTCAATATGAACTTTTGCCTTGAATCTTTCGGATCTGAATATTCATACCACAATTAAGAAGAATTACATTAAAATTATGCCAAGTAGCACTCCGCATCAAAAATTCTGTTTTTTTATCATTTACCTACTCGAGGACGAGCAGGAATTAAGCTTGGGGATGCTTGATACGTCTCCAACGTATCTATAATTTTTGATTGCTCCATGTTATATTATCTACTGTTTTGGACATTATTGGGCTTTATTATCCACTTTTATATTATTTTTGGGACTAACCTATTAACCAGAGGCCCAGCCAGAATTGCTGTTTTTTGCCTATTTTAGGGTTTCGAAGAAAAGGAATATCAAATGGAGTCCAAACGGAATGAAACCTTCGGGAACGTGATTTTCTCAACGAACAAGACCTAGGAGACTTGGACCCTACGTCAAGACACAAAAGAGGAGGCCACGAGGTAGGGGGGGCGCGCCTACCCCCCCAGGCGCGCCCTCCACCCTTATGGGCCCCCTGTTGCTCCACCGACGTACTCCTTCCTCCTATATATACCTACGTACCCCCAAACGATCAGAAACGGAGCCAAAACCCTAATTCCACCACCGCAACTTTCTGTATCCACGAGATCCCATCTTGGGGCCTGTTCCGGAGCTCCCCCGGAGGAGGCATCGATCATGGAGGGCTTCTACATCAACACCATAGCCTCTCCGATGAAGTGTGAGTAGTTTACCTCAGACCTACGGGTCCATAGTTATTAGCTAGATGGCTTCTTCTCTCTTTTTGGATCTCAATACAATGTTCTCCCCCTCTCTTGTGGAGAACTATTCGATGTAATCTTCTTTTTGCGGTGTGTTTGTTGAGACCGATTAATTGTGGGTTTATGATCAAGTCTATCTATGAATAATATTTGAATCTTATCTGAATTCTTTTATGTATGATTGGTTATCTTTGCAAGTCTCTTCGAATTATCAGTTTGGTTTGGCCTACTAGATTGATCTTTCTTGCAATGGGAGAAGTGCTTAGCTTTGGGTTCAATCTTGCGGTGTCCTTTCCCAGTGACAATAGGGGCCGCAAGGCACGTATTGTATTGTTGCTATCGAGGATAACAATATGGGGTTTTCATCATATTGCATGAGTCTATCCCTCTACATCATGTCATCTTGCTTAAGGCGTTACTATGTTTTTAACTTAATACTCTAGATGCATGCTGGATAGCGGTCGATCAGTGGAGTAATAGTAGTAGATGCAGGCAGGAGTCAGTCTACTTGTCTTGGACGTGATGCCTATATACATGATCATACCTAGATATTCTCATAACTATGCTCAATTCTGTCAATTGCTCAACAGTAATTTGTTCACCCATCATAGAATACTTATGCTCTCGAGAGAATCCACTAGTGAAACCTATGGCCCCCGGGTCTATCTTTATCATATTAATCTCCTACTACTTAGTTATTTCCTTTGCTTTTTTACTTTGCCTTTATTTTACTTTGCATCTTTATCACAAAAATACCAAAAATATTATCTTTATCATATCTATCAGATCTCACTCTCGTAAGTGGCCTTATAGGAATTGACAACCCCTATTTGCGTTGGTTGCGAGGATTTATTTGTTTTGTGCAGGTACGAGGGACTCACACGTAGCCTCCTACTGGATTGATACCTTGGTTCTCAAAAACTGAGGGAAATACTTATGCTACTTTGCTGCATCATCCCTTCCTCTTTGGGGAAAACCAACGCAGTGCTCAAGAGGTAGCATCATGCATCTTTGAAAGGTAGCAGGTGCATTACATAAACCAAAAGGCATATGTCTATAAGCAAAAGTACCAAAAGGGCATGTAAAAGTAGTCTTTGATTGATCTTTAGCTGACACAGGTATTTAAGAGAAACCAGAATAACCATCTAGAAAGCAAAAATGTGGATGTTTAGATAATCTTTCTAGCATTTGATCGATAAAAGGTAAGGGGTAATGATCCTTTTTAGTAGCCTTATTTAATTTGCGGAAATCAATTACCATCCTATAACCTGTAATAATTCTTTGAGGGATCAATTCATCTTTATCATTAGGAACAACAGTAATACCTCCCTTCTTAGGGACACAATGGACAAGGCTTACCCACTGACTATCAGCAACGGGATAGATCATACCTGCCTCAAGGAGCTTTAGTATTTCCTTTCTTACCACTTCTTTTATTTTAGGATTCAGCCGGCGTTGATGGTCATGAACTGGTTTAGCATCTTCTTCCAAATTAATTTTATGTTGACATAGAGTGGGACTAATGCCCTTAAGATCATCAAGAGTATACCCAATAGCAGCACGGTGCTTCTTTAGAGTTTTAAATAATCTCTCTTCCTCATGATCTGAAAGGTTAGCACTAGTAATAACATGATATATCTTTTTCTCATAAGATAAGCATATTTAAGAGTATCAGGTAACGGTTTAAGATCAAACACGGGGTCACCCTTGGGTGGAGGAGGATCCCCTAGGATTTCAACATGTAAATTGTTTTTCAGAATAGGTTCCTGTTTAAAGAATACTTCATCTAATTCCCTTCTTTCATTCATAAACATATCATTTTCATGGTCTAGCAAGTATTGTTCTAAAGGATCACTAGGAGGTACGACAATAGAAGCAAGACCAATAATTTCATCCTTACTAGGTAATTCTTCTTCACGGTGTTGTCTACTAAATTTAGAGAAATTAAATTCACGAGTCATATCATCTAAACCGATAGTAACAACATCCCTTTTGCAATCTATGGTAGCATTAACAGTGTTCAGGCAGGGTCTACCAAATATAATGGGACAAAAGCTATCTTGTGGGGAACCAAGAACAAGAAAATCAACAGGATATTTAGTTTTCCCACACAAGACTTCAACATCTCTAAAAATTCCCATTGGTGAAATAGTATCTCTATTGGCAAGTTTAATTGTGACATCGATATCTTCCATCTTAGCAGGTGCAATATCATGCACAACTTCTTTGTATAAGGAATAAGGTATTGCACTCGCACTAGCACCCATATCACATAAGCCATGATAACAATGATCTCCTATTTTAACAGAAATAACAGGCATGCCTACCACAGGTCTAGGTTTGTCTTTAGCACACGGTTTAGCAATTCTAGCAGTTTCATCACAGAAATAAATAACATGCCCAATAATATTATCAAATAAGGGATCTTTAACAATAGCAATATTAGGTTAAACTTTGACTTGCTCAGGAGGTGTATATGTTTTAATATTGCTTTTACGAACTACAGTTGAAGCTTTAGCATGATCCTTTATCCTAACTGGGAAAGGTGGTTTCTCAACATAAGTAGGAACAATAGGATCATTATAAGTGACAATCTTTTCTTCAACTTTAATAGGTGTAGCTACTTTTACTTCTATGGGAGGATGATATTTAAACCACTTCTCCTTGGGGAGATCAACATAAGTAGCAAAAGATTCACAGAAAGAAGCTACTATCTTAGAGTCAAGTCCATATTTAGTGCTAAATTTACGAAAAATATCGGTATCCATAAAAGATTTAACACAATCAAAACTAGGTGTCATACCTGACTCCTTACCTTTGTCGAGGTCCCAATCTTCGGAGTTGCATTTAATTCTTTCCAATAAATCCGATTTGAATTCAATAGTCTTCATCATAAAAGAGCCAACACAAGAAGTATCAAGCATGGTGCGATTGTTATCATAAAGCCGAGCATAAATTTTTGGAATAATCATTTCTCTTGAGAGCTCATGATTGGGGCATGAATATAACATTGATTTAAGCCTCCCCCAAGCTTGAGCGATGCTTTCTCCTTCGCGAGGCCAAAAATTATATATGTAATTGCGATCACGATGAACAAGATGCATAGGATAAAACTTCTGATGAAATTCCAATTTCAATCGTTTGTAATTCCAAGACCCCATATCATCACATAGCCTATACCATGTCGATGCATCTCCCTTCAAAGATAAAGGGAAGACCTTCTTCTTAACAAACATCTCCGGGTACACCTGCAAGCTTAAATAATCCACAAACTTCATCCACATATATTAGATGCTCATCAGGATGTTTTGTTCCATCTCCTAAAAAAGGATTAGCTAGCAGTTTTTCTATCATACCCGAAGGAATTTCAAAGCAGACATTTTCATTTTCATTTTCAGTAGGTTGAGGAGCAACTCTTTGCTCTACTGGTCGGGGTGAAGATACCCCGAACAAGCCCCTCAGAGGATTACTTTCCATAGTACAAGTGACAGTAAATTTCAGCACACTATATAAATTTTTCCTTACCAAATTCCACCTACCAAAGGCGCTTCACTCCCCGGCAACGGCGCCAGAAAAGTGTCTTGATGACCCACAAGTATAGGGGATCTATCGTAGTCCTTTCGATAAGTAAGAGTGTCGAACCAAACGAGGAGCAGAAGGAAATGATAAGCGGTTTCCAGCAAGGTATTCTTTGCAAGTACTGAAATAAGTGGTAACAGATAGTTTTGTGATATGATAGTTTGTAACGAGCAACAAGTAACCAAATTAAATAAAGTGCAGCAAGGTGGCCCAATCCTTTTTGTAGCAAAGGACAAGTCTGGACAAACTCTTATATGATGTAAAGCGCTCCCGAGGACACATGGGAATATCGTCAAGCTAGTTTTCATCACGTTCATATGATTCACGTTCGGTACTTTGATAATTTGGTATGTGTGTGGACCGGTGCTTGGGTACTGCCCTTACTTAGACAAGCATCCCACTTATGATTAACCTATATTGCAAGCATCCGCAACTACAACAAAAGTATTAAGGTAAACCTAACCATAGCATGGAACATATGGATCCAAATCAGTCCCTTACGAAGGAACGCATAAACTAGGGTTTAAGCTTCTGTCACTCTAGCAACCCATCATCTACTTATTACTTCCCAATGCCTTCCTCTAGGCCCAAATAATGGTGAAGTGTCATGTAGTCGACGTTCACATAACACCACTAGAGGAGAGACATCATACATCTCATCAAAATATCGAACGAATACCAAATTCACATGACTACTAATAGCAAGACTTCTCCCATGTCCTCAGGAACAAAAGTAACTACTCACAAAGCATAAACATGTTCATAATCAAAGGGGTATTAATATGCATATAGGATCTGAACATATGATCTTCCACCAATTAAACCAACTAGCATCAACTACAAGGAGTAATTAACACTACTAGCAACCTACTAGCACCAATCCCGGACTTGGAGACAAGAATTGGATACAAGAGATGAACTAGGGTTTTGAGAGGAGATGGTGCTGATGAAGATGTTGATGGAGATTGCCCTCTCCCGATGAGAGGAGCGTTGGTGATGACGATGGCGATGATTTCCCCCTCCGGGAGGGAAGTTTCCCCAGCAGAACAGCTCCGCCAGAGCCCTAGATTGGTTCCGCCAAGGTTCCGTCTCGTGGCGGCGGAGTTTCGTCTGAGAAGATGGCTTCCTATTTTTTCCCATCAAAAGACTTCATATAGTAGAAGATGGTCACCGGGGGCCACCAGGGGGGCCACGAGGTAGGGGCGCGCCTAGGGGGTAGGGCGCGCCCCCACCCTCGTGGGCAGGGTGTGGCCCCCCTGGTGAAGTTCTTTCTCTCAGTATTTTTTATATATTTGGAAAACATCTTCCATGGAGTTTCAGGACTTTTGGAGTTGGGCAGAATAGGTCTCTAATATTTGCTCCTTTTCCAGCCCAGAATCCTAGCTGCCGGCATTCTCCCTCTTTATGTAAACCTTGTAAAATAAGAGAGAATAGGCATAAGTATTGTGACATAATGTGTAATAACAACCCATAATGCAATAAATATCGATATAAAACCATGATGCAAAATGGACCTATCAAGGGTCCGTGATGACAAGTGGTGTCCGCAATCACCGCCGTATATGTCAATCAGCAACTCCCTTCCTTGATCGCTGGAGATGCAGCGCAGCGTGACATTGTTCGGTCGTTTCGTGTATAACTCGCCGTCTTGGATATAGTATGCCGTGGCCTGCCGGGCCACGCTCTCCGCGTCCTCTTCCTTCTCCGGCAGCGTCCCGTGCATCAGGTACTCCTTGAATTCCTTGATCCAGCACTCCTCCTGGGGCTCGAGCGCCAAGAGCAGCCGAGCTCTTAAGGTCGGGCCGCAGGCTGGGGCTCCCGTAGCCGGGGGCTGTGGGAGTTTCTCCCGAGGCTGAGTCATGCTTGAAAGAGGTGGCGAAGCTGATGCCTTGAAGAGCTGCTCTTTGAAGACACCGGGCTCTTGCGGTTTCTGCTTGGATGCTCTCCTGGCGATGTCATCAGCTTCCTTGTTGGTGCCCCAGGGCACGTGCTGCAGCTCCAGGCCCGAGAACTGCTTTTCCATCTTGCGCACCTCCGCGAGGTAGGCCTCCATGTGCTTGTCCTTCGGCTCGTATACCTTGTTGGAAAAGTTGACGAGGAGCTCCGAGTCACCTTTGACGGTGAGGCGCTTCACCCCTAGAGCCGCCGCAGCCCTCAGGCCAGCTATGAGGCCTTCGTATTCTGCGGTGTTGTTGGAGTCCTTCTCGCCGCGCTGAAAACAGAGTTGCACGGTGTAGTAGAGCTTGTCCTGAGTGGGCGAGATGAGCACTGCTCCAGCCCCCGCGCCCTGATGCGCGAACGCGCCATCAAAATACATGACCCAGCCATCTAGTGCCTTGCTTCCTGGGGAGGTGGACCGGTCTTCTCCTTCCTCAAGAGCCGGTGCATCTGTCCATTCTGCCATAAAATCAGCGAGCGCGGCTCCCTTGATGACCCTGGTAGTGCTGAACTCCAACTAGAATGCTTGTAACTCGATGTTCCACTCAGCAACCCTTCCGTCTGAGTTAGGGCTCCTGAGCACCCTCTCCAATGGGTAGGCTGAGATGACCTTGATGGGGTTACCTTGGAAGTAGTGTCGCAGTTTGCGCAAGGCCACCAAGAGTGCGAGCAGGAGCTTTTGCGGCATGGGGTAGCGCGCCCTCGCATCCCGCAGTACGGTGCTGACGAAGTACACCGGGTGCTCGACGAGGGCTGGCACACTGTCGAGGCTCAGGTCCCGCGGAGATTGTGGCATATCCTGAGGTGGTGGGTTTCCTGAGACCCGACCGTCCTCAGGAGCTTCTGCGATGTTGCCCTGTTGAGCTTGGTCTTCCACCGCTGATGGCTTTGCCACGCCTTCCTGACCCCGCGCTGCATTAGCTCTGGCTTGGCACGGCACACCCTTGTCTTGGCGCTTCTCCCGAACTACCACCAGCGCCGCGCTGGCGGAGTGCGGGGTGGCGGCAAGGTAGAGCACCAGAGGCTCGAGAGGCCACGGTGCCACCATCACTGGGGGCTGGTGAGGTATTTCTTGAGGTCTTGGAAGGCCCGGTCGGCCTCCGGGGTCCACTCGAACAGGCCTTTCTTCTTCATGATCTTAAAGAAGGGTAAGGCGCGCTCGCCTAGCTTGGAGATGAAGCGCCCTAACGCGGTCACCCGCCCTGCTAGTTTCTGCATTTCCTTGAGGGTCTATGGTGGGCTCATGTCTTCGATGGCCTTGATCTTCTCCGGGTTCGCCTCGATCCCTCTGTGGGATACGAGGAACCCCAGTAGCTTGCTGGAGGGGACGCCAAACATGCACTTCTCCAGGTTAAGCCCCAAGTTCACTTGGCGCAAGCTCTCGAAGGTCTCCTCCAAGTCTTGAATCAATGTCCTCGCCTCGCGAGATTTGACCACTATGTCATCAACGTAGGCCTCTGTGTTTCTGCCGAGCTGCTGTCCCAAGGCGATTTGCATCAACCGTTGAAAGGCCGCACCCGTGTTGCGCAGCCCGAAGGGCATGCAGGTGTAGCAGTACACCCCGCATGGTGTCAGGAAGGCTGTCTTCTCCACATCCTCCACCGCCATCTTGATTTGATGGTATCCTGAGAATGCATCCAGGAAACATAGCAAGTCGCACTCGGCGGTGGAGTCGAGGATTTGATCGATGCGTGGAAGCGGGAGCGGATCCTGGGGGCATGCTTTGTTAAGGTTGGTGAAGTTGACGCACATCCATTCCTTCCCGCCTTTCTTCGGTACTACGACGGGGTTCGCCAGCCATTCGGGGTATCAAACTTCTCAGATGGTACCCGCCGCCTCCAGCTTGCGTGTCATAGTGGACTGCCGTCTTGCTTGCTGCTTCACAGGGCGTACATTGGGGCACACCCTTAGATGATGCTGGATTACCTCTCTCGGGACCCCTACCAGCTGATTGGGCTCCCACGCAAATATCTCCTTGTTCGCGCGTAAAAATCTCACCAAAGCTTCTTCTTGTCCTGGGTCAAGGCCGGTCCCTATGGTTAAGGTGGCTCTTGAGGACCCGTCCTCGTCGACCAGCATCTGCTTGGTCTCCGCCTTGTCTTGAGTGAACAACCGCCTCTTCTTGGTGGGCGCAGTTTCCTTGGCCTCGGGTGTACCGACGCCGGCCGGCTGTGCTGCTGCCGTGGTCTTGAAGGCAAGCCTGAGTGCCGCCACGGCTTCCTTAGCGTCCCCCTTGATGGTGAGGACACCCTTGCTCCCTGGCATCTTCATGAGGTTGTAGGCCGGGTGAGTCGCCGCCATGAACTGAGCGAGAGCCGGGTACCCGAGGATGGCATTGTACGGGAGACCGATGCGGGCGATGTCAAAGTCCACCAGCTTGGTGCGATAAGGTGACAGGGAGGCGGACCTGCCCCAGAGGGTGGGCAGCTCCACCACCCACTCCTGTGAAGGGCTTGCTGAGGCCGAGCCATTCGAGCAGCACGTGAAGGAGGCTGAAGGCTTCTACAGAGAGCAAGTTGAGGCCGGTGCCGCCGTCGATGAGGGTCTTGGTGACGGCCACGTTGCAGATGGTGGGCGTGTAGAGCATCGGGAGCATCCCGGAGCTGGCGGTGGAGCCGGGGTGGTCTTCTGAGCCAAAGGTGAGGTCGGCCTCCGGCGTAGCCTAACCCGGCAGAGACCCGGGCGCTTGCAGGCTGCCCCAATCTGACGGACGAAAGGCTTGACGTGGCGATCTGAAAGAGGGGCTTCGGAGCCACCCAGCAGTGTCGCGACTGCGTGGTGTGCCGGCGTCGCGTAGCGCGCAGTGAAGAGGTCGCGGAGTTCCCCCCAGGATGTCACCGTGGATCCCGGGAGGTTGAGCAGCCAGGCGCATGGCTCGCCGACGAGGGCCAGGGGGAACAAGTTTGCCATGATCTCGTCATCGCCTCCGGCTTCGAGGATGGCCTCCTCGTACGCTAGCAGGAACGACGCCGACTCTGCCGCGCCGTCGTAACGTGGCGGCATCTCCGGCTTGAACTTGGCTGGCCACTGCACTCGCCGCAGGGCGGGGGCCAGGGCTCGGTAGCCAGACTCCTTGCTGCTAGCGTTGGCCGCAGAGGTGGGCGCGGGGCACCTGCCATGGGAGCGTAGTGCGGCGGTGCAGGGCATAGGTAGGTGGAGAGGAGCCCTGGCGCACCCCTACCTGGCGCGCCAAATGTCGGATGTGGGGTTCCGGCAAACCCTTAAGGTTCGAACACTGGGGTGTGCGCAAAGTCTTTCCTCCCCACCAATCTACGCCCTAGCTCGCTAAGATCTCGCGGACGAACTCGACGAACTCACAACACAGAAAGACACAAGATTTATACTAGTTCGGGCCACCGTTGTGGTGTAATACCCTACTCCAGTGTGGTGGTGGTGGATTGCCTCTAGGGCTGATGATGAACAGTACAAAGGAAGAACAGCCTCCCGAGGTTGAGGTGTTCTTGAGCTCGGTGAGCTTGTGTGTGTGTGGGTGGTCTGAATGATCTGTCCCCCCTCTAAGGTGGTGGCTAGTCCTATTTATACTGGCCCTGGTCCTCTTCCCAAATGTCGAGCGGGAAGGGAGCCAACAATGGCGGGCTAATTCAAAGGGGGACAACTAGTACAAGCTATCCTGACAAAAGTGGTCTTCGCCTGCCAAAGGCTCTAGTGGTGACGCCGTCTTGGGCTCCACGATGACCTCCGTCTTGCCGTCCTCCTGGTCTTGGTCTCGGTGCACCAATATAGCAACCTTTGCCTGATGTCTCGGTACTCTTCGCCTGCATTGGCCTCCTTAGCACCAAAGAGGAAACAAGGACGCTGCGCGCGCTGGTGCCCGCCTGGCGCCCGCCTGGTGCCGTGCGTCATGACTCACGTCGCGAGGGTCTCGTGAGGTTTGCCCCGCCTTGATATCTTCGCTCCTCATGAGCCTGCCTAGCTAGGTTACTCCCGAGGAGGTCTTGCATCGTCCGCCTCATGAGGCTTGGACCCTCGCGTGGAAGATGGGCCGTATGGCCTGCAGGCTCAGCCACGCCGCGGGCCGCAGGCAGGCAAGTCTGGGGACCCCCGTTCCTAGGACGCCGACAGGCATTACAAGAGGCAAGAGAAGCACTATCTGAGTCTAGAGCGGCTCGAGAAGAGATCCGGCAAGTTGGGGAGATAATGGCCGGTAAGCCTTTCTTATTATAGACCAAGTTCGGAGATCCGATGTATGCCCCGCTTAATCAAATGTGGAGCTCCCCAGACACCTTTTTGGACTTGCGGAAGAGTGCCTCCGATGCGGCGCAGTTTCACAAAGCGTAGGAAGGGTATGCAACGGAGAAGCTTTTTGGTCACAATTCGGCACATCGAAGCGCCCACTGTTGCTGAACGAATAGGTGGCCCAATGGGCCGAGCTCCACAAGATCTCTGGTTCTACCATGAATGACATCGTAGTCCGGCTGTGGCCGACTGAGCCAGTTCCAAAGAGTTATTTCGGTTTGGTACGGCGACTAGGTGATGCGGTGCCGCATATCGATGCTGTTAAGAGGTCCACATGCATTGAAGGTGCACGGATGGCCCTTGGCCGTGGGAAGACGTACTGGACAAAGATGAAGGCCACCGATGTTGCAGCAAAAAGTCCACCCGAGGGTAAGGAGCATCACATGCCAGATTATTATTTTGAGGATGTCTTAGAGGTGCGCGCTTGATAGAGGGTCAGTGCTCGAAAGAGATAATGTTCGAGTGTAATGTATTGAAATTGCAAAAAGAATATTATTATATTTTATGATTTTGCCTAGAAGTTGTGGCTCCTCTTGTGCAGCCTTTTTGTATAATCTGAAAGTTTTCCAGTCATCGACTTCAGCCCCCTCGCATAAAATACGCGGGTGTTAGAAAAAGCACTTGATCACTCTTGATCCAACGTCTTGGTCCGTGAAGGAGGTGTCAATGCAGCGAACTAGGCAATCGGACTATAGGGCTTTAGCACTTTCACTTAGCCATAGGTGTTTGACGTGGGTCTATGATATAGCCCCTGGTATGTACGCAGTTATCCGAATACGGTGCGTTACATGAGTGACCAGAAGAACGGTCCTTAGTTCAATACGGAAGGAATTGCGAAAGATTCTAATAAGTCATCGAGTGGTTGACCAGCTCTCGCCGCATCATGACAGTCATTTTTTTGGCTTTATCTACTGAGGTGCTCATCCGGATAAACTGGGACACAATCGCAGTAGTTCTCCCTTTACTACCTTAGTCGATATAGCGGAACGTAAGGTAGTAAGCACAGGAGCCGGGCAACCCAACTATTGACCAAAGACATGATTCGGAGCTGATGCATATAAGGGCAAACTCGTGACGCTGAAGTGTGCTATAAAGCTATTCGGACTTGTCGGCAATTCATTTATTCCCATATCGAGCCCCTGGCAACCCGTGTCGAGGTGCGAGTGTGAAACAACCGAAGAAATTCAGTTTTTTTCTTCAGAAAAAGCAAATACTGGATATGGATTATGTTTACTGGGATCTGATCGATATGTCAATTGCCATTTTACAAATAATAATGCCATGACCCAGGCTATTTGACATGCCCGTGGTCGAAGGCTGAGGAAGAAGGCACTTTACAGGCTCAAAATAGAGAATGCGGTATACAAAATTATTTGGACCTCCTGTCGCACGTCTGCGCCGCACCTTACCTCGGTTAAAGGATTCCGTTAACAGGGACAACCTTGGGGTAAGTGTATGAAGCCGAACCCTGAAAGAGTCTGTGAGATGACCAATATTTTGCGTCACCTGTGACAAAATAAAAAGAAATAGTTAGAAATGAAAAGGAGGAAATGGGAGTGCTTGTAGGCTTGCCCGTGTTGTGCCTCCGCCGATGGCCAGGGTATTTTAAGTGCATAATCATGCATGCGCGGGATAAACTTCGCATGATTGAATGACGGAGGCTGAACTGCTAATCCTGCTCTGAAACAGGTTGGTTCCATTTAATGGAAACCGGCGGCTGAATGGCCGATGAGTTGTGTAGCTTGACGAGGCTGCTTTGCACTTCGGCTGTAATGGCCGTAGTACAATCCTGATGCGGAGCATCCCAAGGTCATCCCCATGGACCTACCATCGTCTCATCAAGTGCCTAGCAGACCCGTGACACGAGCACGTGCAAGAGCTCTCAAAACCGACGTGACATCTCTCCTCTCACAAGTTCACTTCGATGCACATGAGACATGTCTACTACCTCAAATGGAGACATTATGCATACTCAGGTATCAAGGAGTTAGCCATGAAGAAGCTAAGGAGCAAGGAGAATCAGAAGAGGAAGATGGAGTTGAAGAAGAAGAGACAGGCGTCAACTCTCTGGACAGCCTGGAACTTCCGGCCAGAGCCCGGAACTTCCGGCCCCCCAGACCCTCCGGCCGACCCAGAGCTTCCGGCCTCCGATGTCTTCGACCAGCCCGGACGTGCCAACTCTCTGGTTAGCCCGGAACCAGCCCAGATCCCGTCCCGGACATTCTGGCCCCCGGAACCTCCGGCCAGCCTGGACCTTCCGGCTCCTGGACGCCAACCCAACTCCACCCGTGCCAACTCTCTGGTTAGGCTGGACCCTCCTCGGAACCTGGCCCGGAACCTCCGGCGCCCGGAACTCCCGGCCCTGCTTGCGGGCAGCGACTTGGGCCGAGGCCCGTGTACCCTTTCACTCCTTAGACTATATATACTCTTCTCCTACCTACGTTTTAGTGTTAGCAAAGGATTAGCTCATTTGAGATAGAGCTTTGCTCATCCACATCGGATCTACTCCTTAAGAGAGACCGCAACCCCTCTTCGAACAAGATCCCTTTGGATTCAAGACCTCCTTGCGGAGAAGGCCATCAAGACCTCGTCACGAAGAAGACCGGTTACCACTTGTATCATCCTTAGTTGACCGTGGATCGTGTGATCTCTTACGTACTCGAGGATCTAGCATATGTGTGACTATTTCTTGTTGGTTTAGTGATTCTCTCATGTTTTCCCTTGTGTTTCTCCTCGTGTTTCCCCTCGTGTTCTTCGCGGGATCCGCTCATTTCATGAAAGATCGGCCCCTAGGGTTCCCACCCTACATCATCTTGGTATCTAGAGCCACGTTGATCATGATTTCGGAGCCTCCCCTTTTGTTTGCTAGCCTAATTTTGTTGATTTTGTCCCTAATTCGAAAATCCCCACAAAAATAGCCCTCCCAATTTTTTTGTGATTTGTTGGTGATGAAGTTTTGTTGGATTTGATCCGTGAATATTGTGTGTGGCTCGTAGATCTAGCTTCCCCACCCTTCTTTTTCCCCAAATTTTTTCTTTTCCCCATCGGATTTGGGTTGTTCTCCAAGTTTTTCCGCCCAAATCCACGATCCCCAAATCTCTGTTCTTGCCAGATTCGCGACCACCGGAACTTCCGGCCCCACCCGGACCTTTCGACCACAGGACCTTCCGACCAACCCCGGAACCTTTGGACCCCGGACCCTCCGGCCGACCCGGAACTTCCGGCCTAGACAAAGAGTTCGGGCATCTTGGACCACTTCCGCATACGCACTCCCACCACCTTTACACCATCAAAAATTCGGCATACCTCCACCATTGCTTACCCATTTCGCACTCTGACACGTTTTGCCACTTCGAGGTTTGAGAATTTGAGTTGCGGTACCGTGTCCTATTGTGTTTCGGCTATTTAGGTATGGTTCGACATCAACATCACCGCCGCTCATCTTCGCCGTGGACACGTCATCAACAATGACCACCTCAACTATATCTTGGTATTCGTGCCACCATTTTGACACCATACTGTAAGCAAGAAGCGGTAACATCATCTTGGTATAGGATACATCATTCTTGCCATTACATTGATAGCCATCATAGCCTTACTCCTTTGCGTCGCTTACCCATCGAGACTAGCTTTTGATTATTGCCGCCAATGAGACTTGTGCACATTAGTGATCATACTTCCCATAGCATACATACATCATTGGTGCATATCTTGTATCATCTCTTGTGTCACAAAGTTGTCATCGCATACACAATTGCTATCTTGGTTCGTGAAGCATTGCATGAGAAAAGAGTTCAAACAACAAAGATCCAAACAAGCTTTTAAGCAAAAGGGAAAGATAAGCAAAGATCTTTTAAGCAAGAACCATAGAATCATACAACATTAAGATTGTCATACTAGACCATCTTGGATCATATCATCGGAACACCTTGCATAGAGCATACTTGGGATAGAAGTCGTTGCATTTTTTCTTAGTAGGTTGTGCACAAGTCTTAGGATCCGCCTATTGTGCAATCGTGCTAGCGTCTCTCTAGTGTTGTGCAACAAGAGCATTTTCGTGGATTCCACATTTTGGCTCATCCTTGGTTGCACGACCCCACTTATCTTTTTGCGTGTGTGTTTCCGTGTACCCCATATTGCTTGGTCTACTTGTTGCATTGCAAACTTGCGAATCTTTTCCAACATTATTCAAGCTCACTTACAATTGCATCAAATTTTGTGCCACCATCCTAACCAAGCTCCACCATAAGCTTTTACTTGTGTAGGTGTGAGAAACCGACAAGAATTGGTACCAATTGTGCTATTTGCTTGTTCCACATTGGAGTGATCGTTGATCCACCTTCAACTTCGGTCAAGATACATTTGGTATACGTTCTTCTCTTTCTACCACTCACATATTTCTCTTCGAGTGATGGATAGGCCAAGTACTTCTACCAACCCACTCTTCATCGGGAAAGACGACGACATGAACTCCTACGTCACAAAGAGCCACCTCTTTGGTGCACAACGTGCTTTGCATCAAGAGCGACAAGCAATGAGTGAACGCATTGACAACCTCGCCACCAACTTGCGACTCTCCGAGCAACGTACAAGGGATTACTTTGACCACAAACTCGATGACCACAAGCAAGAGAATGATGCGAGAATGGACGAGATTTGTGCTTTGTTGCTCAACCGCTCTTCTTCCACTTCGTCCTCTTCAAGAAGGAGCCATTCCAGTCGCCACTCCGACTTCACCCTCTACGGATCAAGTACACCGACATCGAACACTCTTCGCCGTGCCGCACGCAAAGATCGTCAAGCGAACCTCAATCCTCCACGAGACACCGACTCTCAAGAGCACCGACATCATCAAAACCAAGCTACCTTTGCGCAAGCACGAGAACAACAACGACAACGCCAACACAAAGAGGAAGAGCGAGTGCGTCTACACCAAGAAGCGCAAGACGCCGAGGCACAACGTCAAGAGCAACAATTGCGAGATGCTCAAGCACTTGAGGCGCAACAAGCCCTCCGAGAATCAAGTCGAGGTGTAGCCAACCGAGGCCGACAAACTCATGAACATGAAGAAGCACTTCGCGAAGAAGCTCACGAACGAAGATATCAAGCTCGCGTGCAACATCAAGCTCGAAAAGTTCCTCCACAAGCTCGCCAAGCACATCAAGTTCCACATGAACAAGAAGACAATGAAAATCCTCCATGGCAAGAGCAAGCTATGAGAGACGATCCTCCTCGTCAAGGACGTCATCATCCCCGACCCGAACACAATGAAGAGCAATGCTACGACAAGCTAAGGTTCACTATGCCCAAGTTTTCTGGAAGCAATGATCCCAAAGAGTACCTTTCATTGGCATTGAAAGTTGACAAGATCTTACGTTTGCACAACTACGACGAAGAGAAGAAGATCGCGATGGCATCCCTTGAGTTCCAAGACTATGTCCTCATTTGGTGGGAACAAGTCATCGAACGCCGTGAGGCAAGAGGTGAACCACCCATCACTACTTGGGCACAAATGAAGGGTTTCATGAGAGCACGCTTCGTGCCTACCTACTACAACCGCGACCTCTTAAAGAAACTCCAACTACTCAAGCAAGGAACCAAGAGCGTTGAAGAGTACTACAAGGAAATGGAGATTGCCATGATAAGGGCCAACGTCACAGAAGATGATGAGCAAACTATGGCACATTTCTTGAATGGACTCAACCATCCTATCAATAAGATCGCTGCCTTCCACCCATACTCGAACCTCATCGAGCTAGTGCATCAAGCAACCAAAGTGGAACGTCAAGTGCAAGACGACTACAAGTATGCCAAGTTCTCATCCAAGTCATACGTCTTCTCCAACACCCAAGCTTCAACGACTCCAACACCGCCTACCTCTACCAAGCCTTCTACAAGCAACATCGACAAGTCGATTTACAAGAAAGCTTCGTTAACCCCAAGTCATCCTCCTACAATGAGAAACTTCAAGCCGAGAGCTTCATCATCATCTAACCCAACCGATGAGACCGTCAAGACGAGTTCCTTCAAATGCTTCACATGCGGAGGCCGAGGCCACAAGTCCTATGAGTGCACCAGCAAGCGGACCATGATCCTCAACGACGACGACACTTATGAATCAATGAGTGAAGGAGAAATGGAAGCCCTTGAGCAAGTGGCCATACACCGGCAAGTGAATGAAGAAGACACGGAACAAGTCTTTTGTGATGAAGACTCAAGTACCGCTCTCGTTGTCTCCAATGTCTTGACTCTTCAACATCAACAAAAGAAGACCAACGATGCCACATCTTCGACACCAAGGCCGGCATCAATGGAAGATCCGTAAAGGTCATTATCGATGGAGGGAGTTGTCATAACCTCGCAAGTGAAGAACTTTTGTCCAAGCTCGAATTTCCCAAGACGAAGCATCCACATCCCTACAAAGTTCAATGGCTTAGAGACTCCGGCACTATCCAAGTCAAGCATGGAGTACAAGTCTCCTTCAAAATTGGCACCTACGAAGACACTTTGGAGTGTGATGTTGTTCCAATGACCGTTTGCCACCTTCTTTTTGGACGCCCACGGCAATTTGATAGAGGTGTCATCCACAACGGCCGAACGAACCACTACATCTTCAAGATGGAAGGAAAGGAGTACATACTTCACCTGATTTCTCCAAGCCAAGTAATCGCCGAAAAGCAAGCCACCCATCATGGAGAGAATAGTGACAGAGCGAACCAGCACAAAGAGAGTGAGCGCCAAAAGCCCAAATCGAGTGCCTCCACGATGAGCGACAAGAAGAACTAAGTTCTATTTGCCACCAAAAGTGAGATAAGAGGAGTGTGTGAGAACCCATCTAGTGTCCTACATTATATCCTTTTGTGCAAGGATGACACACCAAACACTAACACCTCTCACGCTCTACCTTTAGTGTTGTCTTCTCTTTTACAAGAATTCCAAGATGTTTTCCCCGACGAGCTACCTCTGGAACTACCTCCACTACGAGGCATCGGGCACCGCATCGACCTCATCCCCGGAGCACCTCTTTCGAACAAAGCTGCCTACCGCGTCAACCCCGAAGAAACCAAATAAATACAACGGCAAGTAAAACATCTCATAGACCATGGACATGTGCGTGAAAGTTTGAGTCCTTGTGCCGTTCCGGTCATTCTTGTGCCAAAACGAGATGGTATCTTTCGCTTGTGCTCCGATTGTAGACCTATCAATGCTATCACCGTTCGCTATAGGTATCCCATTCCACGCCTTGATGATATGCTTGATGAACTTAGTGGTGCCACTATCTTTTCAAAAATTGATCTTAAAAGTGGTTACTATCAAATCCGCATACAAGAGGGTGATGAATGGAAAACCGCTTCCAATACAAAGTTTGGTTGGTATGAGTGGTTAGTCATGCCTATGGGTTTATCGGAAGCACCGGGTACTTTTATGCGTCTTATGAACTATGTCTTTCGCACTTACATTGGTGAGTTTGCTGTGGTCTACTTCGATGATATCCTTGTTTTTAGAAAATCCCTCAAAGATCATGTCACCCATGTTCGCACCGTTTTGCAAACTCTTCGAAAAGAGCGTCTCTATGCTAACATGGAAAAGTGCCTTTTTGGCGTTGATAAACTCATTTTCTTGGGTTTTGTTGTTTCCTCCAAGGGTGTTCATGTTGATGACTCTAAGATCAATGCTATCAAAACTTGGCCACAACCAACCAACTTGCATCAGGTGCGTATCTTCCTTGGCTTAGCCGGTTTCTACCATAGATTTCTGAAGGACTTTAGCACCATTGCTTCACCTTTGCATTCTTTGAGCAAGAAAAATGCGCCTTTTGTTTGGGGACCATCCCAAGATACTGCTTTCAATGAGCTTAAGAATTTGATTACTCATGCTCCCATGCTTGCATTACCCAACTTTAACAAACCCTTTGAGATTCATTGTGATGCTAGTGGTAATGGCATAGGAGGTGTGTTAACGCAAGAGAAGCACCCCATAGCTTACTTTAGTGAGAAACTTTCCAGAGCGCAACTCAACTACGCCATCTATGACAAAGAGTTATATGATTTAGTGCGAGTGTTGCATGAATGGGAACACTATCTTCGCCCTCATGAATTTATCATTCATCCCGATCATGAAACGCTTAAATACCTTAAGGTTCAAACCAAGTTGAACAAGCGTCATGCTAAGTGGAGTGAATTCATTGAGTCTTTGCCTTATGTCATCAAGTACATCAAAGGTAAGGAAAATATCATGACACACGCTCTTTCCCGCATATGCATGCTTGTTACTCAACTTGAATTGGATGTCATTGGCTTTGAGCACATAAAAGACTTGTATGAGCATGATCTTACTTTTGCTCTTCCTTATACCAAATGTTTGACGCATACCTCTTGGGAACGCTACTACATCAAAGATGGATATCTTATGAGAGCTAACAAACTTTGCATCCCCGAGTATTCTCTTCGTTTGTTGCTTTTGTAGGAATCTCGTGGAGGAGGACTAATGGGACATTTTGGACACGACAAGACTTTTGCTACGCTCTCCAAGAACTATTATTGGCCCAAGATGTTTCGCGACGTCAACTGCTTCACCAACCGATGCTCTACATGTCGCAAAGCTAAGTCTAAAGCTCAATCCCATGGCCTTTACATGCCTCTCCCAATTCCATATCAACCATGGCAAGATATTAGCATGGATTTTGTACTTGGATTTCCTAGGAATAGAAATGGAAAGGATTCGGTATTTGTCGTTGTGGACCGATTCTCTAAGATGGCACATTTCATTCCTTGCAACAAGATAGATGATGCTTCACATGTTGCCAATCTCTTTTGTACGGAAATATTACATCTACATGGAGTGCCAAAGACGATCGTCTCAGACCATGACGTCAAGTTCCTAAGCTACTTTTGGAAGACCCTATACGCCAAGCTCGGAATCAAGCTACTCTTCTCCACGGCGTACCATCCACAAATAGACAGCCAAACAGAAGTGACCAACCGCACACTCTCCGCTCTACTTCGCGTGCTCATCACGAAGAACATCAAGGAGTGGGAGGAGTGCCTACCCATCGCCAAGTTCACCTACAACCGAGCAAGACACTCAACAACCGGCAAGTCCCCCTTCGAGGTTGTCTACGGATTCAACCCATTGTCCCCATTGGACATTCTCCCTCTACCACTACAAAAGCGCATCAATATGGACGCAAGTGCACGTGTGAACCATCTCAAGAAGGTGCATGAAGATACAAGGCACACCATCGAGCGCCAAGTACAACGACTTGTGACCAAGCTCAACATCAACAAGCAACCCATGGTATTCGACATTGGTGATCTTGTGTGGCTACACCTTCACAAAGACCGCTTCCCCAACGAACGCAAGCCCAAGCTTATACCATGAGCGGATGGACCCTTCAAGGTGCTTGCACGCTACAACAACAACAACGCTTACAAGATCGACCTCCCGCGCCACAAGTACAACGTGAGCGACATCTTCAATGTCAAGGACCTCTCACCCTACCATGGTGATGAAGAATTTGATCCGAGGTCGGATCTTCCCCAAGGGAGGGGAGATGATGCGGAGCATCCCAAGGTCATCCCCATGGACATACCATTGTCTCATCAAGTGCCTAGCGGACCCATGACACGAGCACGTGCAAGAGCTCTTGAAACCGAGATGACATCTCTCCTCTCACAAGTTCACTTCGATGCACATGAGACATGGCTACTACCTCAAATGGAGAAATTATGCATACTCAGGTATCAAGGAGTTAGCCATGAAAAAGCTAAGGAGCAAGGAGAATCAGAAGAGGGAGATGGAGCTGAATAAGAAGAGACAGGCGTCAACTCTCTGGACAGCCCGGAACTTCCGGCGAGAGCCCAGAACTTTCGGGCCCCGGACCCTCCGGCCGACCCGGAGCTTCCGGCCTCTGACGTCTTCGACCAGCCCGGACCTTCCGTCCCCTGGACGCCAACCCAACTCCACCCGTGCCAACTCTCTGGTTAGGCCGGACCCTCCCCAGAACCTCCGGCGCCCGGAACTTCCGGCCCTGCCTACGTGCAGCGACTTGGGCCAAGGCCCGTGTACCCTTTCACCCCTTAGACTATATATACTCTTCTCCTGCCTATGTTTTAGGGTTAGCAAAGGATTAGCTCATTTGAGATGGAGCTTTGCTCATCCACATCAGATCTACTCCTTGAGAGAGACCGCGGCCCCTCTTCGGAGAAGGATCCCTTTGGGTTCAAGACCTCCTTGCGGAGAAGACCATCAAGACCTCCTCATGGAGAAGACCGGTTACCACTTGTATCATCCTTAGTTGATCGTGGATCGTGTGATCTCTTACGTACTCGAGGATCTAGCATATGTGTGACTATTTCGTGTTGGTTTAGTGATTCTCTCGTGTTTTCCCTTGTGTTTCTCCTCGTGTTTCTCCTCGTGTTCTTCGCGGGATCCGCTCCTTTCGTGAAAGATAGGCCCCTAGGGTTCCTATCCTACATCATCTTGGTATCTAGAGCCACGTTAATCACGATTTCGGAGCCTCCCCTTTTGTTTGCTAGCCTATTTTTGTTGATTTTGTCCCTAATTCAAAAATCCCCAGAAAAATAGCCCTCCCAAATTTTATTGTGATTTGTTGGTGATGAAGTTTTTTTGGATTTGATACGTGAATTTTGTGTCTGGCTCACAGATCTAGCTTCCCCACCCTTATTTTTCCCCATTTTTTTTCTTTTCCCCTTCGGATTTGGGTTGTTCTCAAAGTTTTTCTGCCCAAATCCACGATCCCCAAATCTATGTTCTTGCCAGATTCGCGACCACTGGAACTTCCGGCCCCACCCAGACCTTTCGACCACCGGACCTTCTGGCCAACCCTGGAACCTCCAGACCCCGGACCGTCCGGCCGACCCGGAACTTCCGGCCTAGACAGAAAGTTCGCGCATCTTCGACCACTTCCGCATACGCATTCCCACCACCTTTACACCATCAAAACTTCCGCATGCCTCCACCATTGCTTACCCGTTTCGCACTCCGACACGTTTTGCCACTTCGAGCTTTGAGAATTTGAGTTGTTATTCCGTGTCCTATTGTGTTTCGGCTATTTAGGTACGGTTCGACATCAACATCACCGCCGCTCATCTTCGCCATGGACGCGTCATCAACAACGACCACCTCGACTACATCTTGGTATTCGTGCCACCATTTTGACACCATACCGTATGCAAGAAGCGGTAACATCATCTTGGTATAGGATACATCATTCTTGCCATTACATTGATAGCCATCATAGCCTTACTCCTTTGTGTCGCTTACCCATCGAGACTAGCTTTTGAGTATTGCCTGCAACGAGACTTGTGCACATTAGTAATCATACTTCCCATAGTATACATACATCATTGGTGCATATCTTGGTGTCATCTCTTGTGTCACAAAGTTGTCATCGCATACACAATTGCTATCTTGGTTCGTGAAGCATTGCATGAGAAAAGAGTTCAAACAACAAAGATCCAAACAATCTTTTAAGCAAAAGGGAAAGATAAGCAAAGAGCTTTTACGCAAGAACCATAGAATCATAGAACATTAAGATTGTCATACTAGACCATCTTGGATCATATCATCGGAACACCTTGCATAGAGAATACTTGGGATAGAAGTTGTTGCATTTTTGCTTAGTCGGTTGTGCACAAGTCTTCGTATCCGCCTATTGTGCAATCGTGCTAGCGTCTCTCTAGTGTTGTGCAACAAGAGCATTTTCATGGATTCCACATTTTTGCTCATCCTTGGTTGCACAACCCCACTTATCTTTTTGCATGTGTGTTTCCGTGTACCCCATATTGCTTGGTCTACTTGTTGCATTGCAAACTTGCGAATCTTTTCCAACATTATTGAAGCTCACTTACAATTGCATCAAATTTTGTGCCACCATCCTAACCAAGCTCCACCATAAGCTTTTACTTGTGTAGGTGTGAGAAACCGACAAGAATTGGTACCAACTATGCTATTTCCTTGTTCCACATTGGAGTGATCATTGATCCACCTTCAACTTCGGTCAAGGTACATTTGGTATACGTTCTTCTCTTTCTACCACTCACATATTTATCTTGGAGTGATGGATAGGCCAAGTACTTCTACCAACCCACCCTTCATCGGGCAAGATGACGACATAAACTCCTACGTCACAAAGAGCCACCTCTTTGGTGCACAATGTGCTTTGCATCAACAGCAACAAGCAATGAGTGAACGCATCGACAACGTCGCCACCGACTTGCGACTCTCTGAGCAACGTACAAGGGATTAATTCGACCACAAGTTCGAGGACCACAAGCAAGAGAATGATGCAAGAATGGACGAGATTCGTGCTTTGTTGCTCAACCGCTCTTCTTCCACTTCGTCCTCTTCAAGAAGGAGCCATTCCAGTCGCCACTTCGTCTTCACCCTCTACGGATCAAGTACACCGACATCGAACACTCTTCGCCGTGCCGCGCGCAACGATCGTCAAGCGAACCTCAATCCTCCATGAGACACCGACTCTCAAGAGCACCGACATCATCAAAACCAAGCTACCTTTGCGCAAGCACGAGAACAACAATGACAACGCCAACACGAAGAGGAAGAGCGAGTGCGTCTACACCAAGAAGCACAAGATGCCGAGGCACAACGTCAAGAGCAACAATTGCGAGATGCTCAAGCACTTGAGGCGCAACAAGCCCTCCAAGAATCAAGTCGAGGTGTAGCCAACCGAGGCCGACAAACTCATGAACATGAAGAAGCACTTCGCGAAGAAGCTCACGAACAAAGATATCAAGCTCGCGTGCAACGTCAAGCTCGAAAAGTTCCTCCACAAGCTCGCCAAGCACATCAAGTTCCACATGAACAAGAAGACAATGAAAATCCTCCATGGCAAGAGCAAGCTGTGAGAGACGATCCTCCTCGTCAAGGACGTCATCATCCCCGACCCGAACACAATGAAGAACAATGCTACGACAAGCTAAAGTTCACTATGCCCAAGTTTTCTGGAAGCAATGATCCCAAAGAGTACCTTTCATTGGCATTGAAAGTTGACAAGATCTTACGTTTGCACAACTACGACGAAGAGAAGAAGATCGCGATGGCATCCCTTGAGTTCCAAGACTATGTCCTCATTTGGTGGGAACAAGTCATCGAACGCCGTGAGGCAAGAGGTGAACCACCCATCACTACTTGGGCACAAATGAAGGGTGTCATGAGAGCACGCTTCGTGCCTACCTACTACAACCGCGACCTCTTAAAGAAACTCCAACTACTCAAGCAAGGAACCAAGAGCGTTGAAGAGTACTACAAGGAAATGGAGATTGCCATGATAAGGGCCAACGTCACGGAAGATGATGAGCAAACTATGGCACATTTCTTGAATGGACTCAACCATCCTATCAAGAAGATTGCTGTCTTCCAACCATACTTGAATTCATCGAGCTAGTGCATTAAGATACCAAAGTGGAACGTCAAGTGCAAGACGATTACAAGTAGGCCAAGTTCACATCCAAGTCATACGACTTCTCCAACACCCAAGCTTCAACGACTCCAACACCGCCTTCCTCTACCAAGCCTTCTACAAGTAACATCGACAAGTCGAGTTACAAGAAAGCTTCGTCAACCCCAAGTCATCCTCCTACGATGAGCAACTTCAAGCCGAGAGCTTCATCATCATCTAACCCAACCGATGAGACCGTCAAGACGAGTTCCTTCAAATGCTTTACATGCGGAGGCCGAGGCCACAAGTCCTATGAGTGCACCAGCAAGCGGACCATGATCCTCAACGACGACGACACTTATGAATCAATGAGTGAAGGAGAAATGGAAGCCCTTGAGCAAGTGGCCATACACCGGCAAGTGAACGAAGAACACACGGAACAAGTCTTTTGTGATGAAGACTCAAGTCCCGCTCTCGTTGTCTCCAAGGTCTTGACTCTTGAACATTAACAAGAAGAAGACCAGTGATGCCACATATTCCACACCAAGGCCGGCATCAATGGAAGATCTGTCAAGGTCATCATCGATGGAGGGAGTTGGCATAACCTCGCAAGTGAAGAACTTTGGTCCAAGCTCCAATTGCCCAAGACGAAGCATCCACATCCCTACAAAGTTCAATGGCTTAGCGACTCCGGCACTACCCAAGTCGAGCATCGAGTACAAGTCTCCTTCAAAATTGGCGCCTACAAAGACACTTTGGAGTGTGATGTCGTTCCTATGACCGTTTGCCACCTTCTTCTTGGACGCCCATGGCAATTTGATAGAGGTGTCATTCACAACGGCCGAACGAACCACTACATCTTCAAGATGAAAGGAAAGGAGTACATACTTCGCCCGATGTCTCCAAGTTAAGTAATCGCCGAAAAGCAGGCCACCCATCATGGAGAGAATAGTGAGAGAGTGAACCACCAAAAAGAGAGTAAGTGCCACAAGCCCAAATCGAGTGCCTCCACGATGAGCCACAAGAAGAACTTAGTTCCATTTGCCACCAAAAGTGAGATAAGAGGAGTGTGTGAGAACCCATCTAGTGTCCTACACTCTGTCCTTTTGTGCAAGGACGACGCACCAAACACTAACACCTCTCACGCTCTACATTTAGTGTTGTCTTATCTTTTGCAATAATTCCAAGATGTTTTCCCCAACGAGCTACCTCCGGAACTACCTCCACTACGAGGCATCAAGCACCGCATCGACCTCATCCCCGGAGCACCTCTTTCGAACAAAGCTGCCTACCGTGTCAACCCCGAAGAAACCAAATAAATACAAAGGCAAGTAAAGCATCTCATAGACCATGGACATGTGCGTGAAAGTTTGTGTCCTTGTGTCGTTCCGGTCATTCTTGTGCCAAAACGAGACGGTAGCTTTCGCTTGTGCTCCGATTGTAGACCTATCAATGCTATCACCGTTCGCTATAGGTATCCCATTCCACGCCTTGATGATATGCTTGATGAACTTAGTGGTGCCACTACCTTTTCAAAAATTGATCTTAAAAGTGGTTACTATCAAATCCGCATACAAGAGGGTGATGAATGGAAAACCGCTTTCAAAACTAAGTTTGGTTTGTATGAGTGGTTAGTCATGCCTATGGGTTTATCGGAAGCACCGGGTACTTTCATGCGTCTTATGAACTATGTCTTTCGCGCTTACATTGGTGAGTTTTGGTGTGGTATACTTCAATGCCTTGTTTATAGCAAATCCCTCAAAGATCATGTCACCCATGTTCGCACCGTTTTGCAAACTCTTCGAAAAGAGTGTCTCTATGCTAACATGGAAAAGTGCCTTTTGGCGTTGATAAGCTTGTTTTCTTGGGTTTTGTTGTTTCTTCCAAGGGTGTTCATGTTGATGACTCTAAGATCAATGCTATCAAAACTTGGCCACAACCAACCAACTTGCATCAGGTGTGTAGCTTCCTTGGCTTAGCCGGTTTCTACCATAGATTTCTGAAGGACTTTAGCACCATTGCTTCACCTTTGCATGCTTTGAGCAAGAAAAATGCGCCTTTGTTGGGGCCCATCCTGAGATACCGCTTTCAATGAGCTTAAGAATTTGCTTACTCTGCTCCCATGCTTGCATTACCCAACTTTGAAAAACCCTTTGAGATTCATTGTGATGCTAGTGGTAATGGCATAGGAGGTGTGTTAACGCAAGGGAAGCACCCCATAGCTTACTTTAGTGAGAAACTTTCCGGAGCGCAACTCAATTACGCCATCTATGACAAAGAGTTATATGCTTTAGTGCGAGTTTTGCATGAATGGGAACACTATCTTGGACCTCATGAATTTATCATTCATACCGATCATGAAACGCTTAAATACCTTAAGGGTCAAACCAAGTTGAACAAGTGTCATGCTAAGTGGAGTGAATTCATTGAGTCTTTTCCTTATGTCATCAAGTACATCAAAGGTAAGGAAAATATTGTGGTAGACGCTCTTTCCCGCATATGCATGCTTGTTACTCAACTTGAATTGGATATCATTGGCTTTGAACACATAAAAGACTTGTATGAGCATGATCTTACTTTTGCTCTTCCTTATACCAAATGTTTGACGCATACCTCTTGGGAACGCTATTACTTCAAAGATGGATATCTTCTGAGAGCTAACAAACTTTGCATCCCCGAGTCTTCTCTTCGTTTGTTGCTTTTGTAGGAATCTCATGGAGGAGTACTAATTGGACATTTTGTATGCGACAAGACTTTTGCTACACTCTCCAAGAACTATTATTGGCCCAAGATGTTTCACGACGTCAACCGCTTCACCAACCGATGCTCTAAATGTCGCAAAGCTAAGTCTAAAGCTCAATCCCATGGCCTTTACATGTCTCTCCCAATTCCATATCAACCATGGGAAGATATTAGCATGGATTTTATACTTGGATTGCCTAGGACTAGAAATGGAAAGGATTCGGTATTTGTTGTTGTGGACCGATTCTCTAAGATGGCACATTTCATTCCTTGCAACAAGATAGGTGATGCTTCACATGTTGATAATCTCTTTTGTACGAAAATATTATGTCTACATGGAGTGCCAAAGACGATCGTCTCAGACCGCGACGTCAAGTTCCTAAGCTACTTTTGGAAGACCCTATGCGCCAAGCTCGGAATCAAGCTACTCTTCTCCACGGCGTACCATCCACAAACAAACGGCCAAACGGAAGTGACCAACCGCACACTCTCCGCTCTACTTTGCGTGCTCATCATGAAGAACATCAAGGAGTGGGAGGAGTGCCTACCCATTGCCAATTTTGCTTACAACCGAGCAAGACCCTCAACAACCGGCAAGTCCCCTTTTGAGGTCGTCTACAGATTCAACCCATTGTCCCCATTGGACATTCTCCCTCTACCACTACAAGAGCGCATCAATATGGATGCAAGTGCACGTGTGAACCATCTCAAGAAGGTGCATGAAGATACAAGGAACACCATCGAGCGCCAAGTACAACGACTTGCGACCAAGCCCAACATCAACATGCAACCCATGGTATTTGACATTGGTGATCTTGTGTGGCTACACCTTCACAAAGACCACTTCCCCAATGTCGGTGTCAAAACTAGCGGATCTCGAGTAGGGGGTCCCGAACTGTGCGTCTAAGGTCGATGGTAACAGGAGACAGGGGACACACTGTTTAACCAGGTAATACCCTACTTCCCCCTTGATTGATCTTGATGAATATGAGTACTACAAGAGTTGATCTACCATGAGATCGTAATGGCTAAACCCTAGAAGTCTAGCCTGTATGACTATGATATTGAGTATCTCCCCTCCGGACTAAGTCCTTCGGTTTATATAGGCACCGGGAGGATCTAGGGTTACACAGGGTCGGTTACAAGGAAGGAAATCCACATATTTGGTCGCCAAGCTTGCCTTCCATGCCAAGAAGAGTCCCATACGGACACGGGTGCAGTCTTCGGTCTTCGTGTTCTTCACAGCCCATCAGTCCGGGCCATGACTAACAGGTCAGACGCCCGAGTACCCCTTAGTCTAGGACTCCATTAGTAGTGTAACACCCCAAGACCGGAGCTTCAGATGCCTTCCATGGTTTCCGAGATTCGTCATGTGATTTGTTTGGTTCGTTGCTTTCTTTTTTACATCATGTGCATTGCATCATGTCATCTTGCACCTCTTCTTAAAACTCATCCAATTAAATTGTATGGATCTTCGATTCATTTAAATCAAGGGATATTCACTATGGTGATTTCTCTTTAAAACATATTCTCCCAGTATTTTAGGGAGCTATAAAAATTATATTCCAATAATTTGGAATCACCCATAAACACACTTGCAAAATATCCCAATGCCTTTGCTATCTTAATTCTTGGTCTCCAACCTTGCCATATATTCTTTCATCATATTCCGGAGCTCCACCAAAAATCCGAACATTTTTGGACCTTCCCAAACCTCACTTCCTATTAAAATCATCTGAATTTAAATCAAATGATTTTGAATTTAATCTTTCAATCTTGGCCATTTGTATTTTCTTGGAACGAGCACATTTTTGTGAGTCCGGGAAAATTATCCGCATGTCCAACTTCTTCCCCTAACACCTCCTTCCTTTTTCTTCTCTTTTTTGTTTTTTTGTTCTAGAAATAAGAATGAGGGAGAGAGAGAGAGCCCCTGCCAGCTCTACCAGGCCGGCCAACCAGCAGCCCAACCGTACCGCGTCGGGCCATCTTCTCCTAGGCCCATCCCTAGGCCCAGCCACGCCACACCACACCCCGACCTAACCCTACCCCAATCCCGATCGATCCCCATCTCTTTCCCTCGAGCACCGCCGAACCATCGTCCCACTCCCTCGATCCCCTCCTTCCTCGCGATGCCCTTGCTACCTCCCCTCCTCCGTGTCGCCTCCTCCCGATGGCGTCGCGCCCGGCCTCTCGTGCTAGAACTCTTAGAGCCCGAGCTTCCCCGAGCGCCTCCTCCTTGCTGCCTCACCTGTCGCCAAGCAGGAGCTCTGCCGCCTCGACTCCTGGTCTGGCCTCCGTCGGCTGCTCCCTCGCCGGCCTCCGACCTCGTCCAGGCCACCCTGCCGTCGCCCCTGCTGCCCTCACCCATGACCTGCTTGAAAGTGCAACTATACCTAGGTGGTTTTGGTAATTCATAACAACATATAGCTCATTGAGCTAATGCTATTCCAAGATGACTATTTCAGGAAAGCTCAATGATTGGCATGGCATGGATGTGAAAGTGGAACCCTCAAAATGCTAAGGACAAAGGATTGGCTCAAGCTCAAAAGCTCAAGACTCTTCATTTTATATTTTAGTGATCCAAGATCACATTGAGTCTTTAGGAAAAGCCAATACTATCAAGGAGGGATGAGGTGTTGCTTAATGAGCCTCTTGCTTCATGTGCTTAGTGATATGCTCCAAAACCCTCAACTACTTTCCCATATCCACATATGACCTAAACCCTAAGCCAAACTCGGTCATACCGATTCTTTCTATCCGGCGCCACCGAGTTTCACTTATCATAAGCCACTGCCAAACCCTAGCAATTCGGTTCTACCGATAGGGATCTCGGTCTCACCGAGATGGGATTGCAAACTCTCTGTTTCCCTTTCGTAACTTTTCGGTCTCACCGAAAGAGCGAATCGGTCCCACCGAGATTGCAATGTAAAATCTTTGTTTCCCTTTTGTAACTTTTCGGTCTCACCGAAAGAGCAAATCGGTCCCACCGAGTTTGCCTGACGAACTCTGTGGTTAGCTTATTACCAAACTCGGTCTCACCGAGTTTGTGTAATCGGTCTCACCGAGATTACGTTATGCCCAAACCATAACCATATCGGTCCTACCGAGTTGCATGTCAGTCCCACCAAAAATCTCTAACGGTCACTAGGTTTACCTTTTCGGTCCGACCGAGTTTGTTGATTCGGTCCCACCGAGATTGGAAAACTGTGTGTAACGGTTGGATTTTGTGTGGAGGCTATATATACCCCTCCACCTCCTCTTCATTCGTGGAGAGAGCCATCAGAACACATACACAATTCCAACTCATATGTTCTGAGAGAGAACCACCTACTCATGTGTTGAGACCAAGATATTCCATTCCTACCATATGAATCTTGATCTCTAGCCTTCCCCAAGTTGCTTTCCACTCAAATCTTCTTTCCACAAAATCCAAATCCTATGAGGAGAGTTGAGTGTTGGGGAGACTATCATTTGAAGCACAAGAGCAAGGAGTTCATCATCAACACACCATTTGTTACTTCTTGGAGAGTGGTGTCTCCTCGATTGGCTAGGTGTCACTTGGGAACCTCCGACAAGATTGTGGAGTTGAACCAAGGAGTTTGTAAGTGCAAGGAGATCGCCTACTTCATGAAGATCTACCGCTAGTGAGGCAAGTCCTTCGTGGGCGATGGCCATGGTGGGATAGACAAGGTTGCTTCTTCGTGGACCCTTCGTGGGTGGTTGCTTCTTCGTGGACCCTTCGTGGGTGGAGCCCTCCGTGGACTCACGCAACCATTACCCTTCGTGGGTGGAGCCCTCCGTGGACTCGCGCAACCGTTACCCTTCGTGGGTTGAAGTCTCCATCAACGTGGATGTAGGATAGCACCACCTATCCGAACCACGGAAAAACATCCGTGTCTCCAATTGCGTTTGAATTCTCCAAACACTTCCCTTTACATTCTTGCAAGTTGCATGCTTTACTTTCCACTGCCAATATACTCTTTGCATGCTTGCTTGAATTGTGTGATGATTGCTTGACTTGTCCTACAATAGCTAAAATCTGCCAAGAACTAAAATTGGGAAAAGGTTAACTTTTTATTTGGTCAAGTAGTCTAATCACCCCCCCTATAGACATACTTTCGATCCTACAAGTGGTATCAGAGCTTTGGTCTCCATTTGCTTTGATCTCCATAGCTTTTTGTGGTCATAGCCTTGGTTTCACAACCTAGGAGAGTATGACGTTTAGCGAGGGAAATTATCACCGTAGAGGTCCTTACTTTGATGGTACTAATTTTGCTAGTTGGAAGCATAAAATGAAAATGCATATTCTTGGACATAACCCCGCCGTTTGGGCTATTGTGTGTGTTGGTTTGCAAGGTGACTTCTTTGATGGGAAAGAACCAAACCATGAAGCTACCGCAGATGAGTTGAAGATGTTGCAATACAATGCTCAAGCTTGTGATATTCTCTTCAACGGATTGTGCCCCGAAGAATTCAACAAAATCAGACGTCTTGAGAATGCAAAGGAAATTTGGGACACTTTGATTGATATGCACGAAGGTACCGACTCCGTCAAGGAATCCAAGTTGGATGTGCTTCAAAGTCAACTTGACAAGTTCAAAATGAAGGATGGTGAAGGTGTCGCTGAAATGTACTCTAGGCTTGCTCTCATCACAAATGAGATTGCCGGCTTAGGAAGTGAAGAGACGACCGATAGATTCATCATCAAGAAGATTCTAAGAGCCTTGGATGGAAAATATGATACCATGTGCACATTGATCCAAATGATGCCCAATTACAAAGATCTCAAGCCAACGGAGGTGATTGGAAGAATTGTTGCTCATGAGATGTCACTTAAGGATAAAGAGGAACTTCACAACAAATCAAGTGGTGCCTACAAAGCCTCATGTGAAGCCCCTACATCATCAAGTGAGAAACAAAACTTCAATGAAGAATTGAGCTTAATGGTGAAGAACTTCAACAAGTTCTACAAGAGTAGAAGCAAAGATAGAAGCTTCAAGTCAAGGTACTACAATGACAAAAGATCTTCTAGTCGAGAGCGAAACTGCTACAGTTGTGGAAGACCCGGACACTATTCCAATGAGTGTACGGCTCCCTACAAGAGAAGAGAAGATTCTCCAAAAAGAAGAAGCAAAGAATCACCACCAAGAGAGAGAAGGAGTAGAGATGATCGTTATGAACGAAGATACTCACGGAGAAGCAAGGATTCAGAAAGGAAGGAAAAATCATCAAGGAGCTACACAAAACGAAGACATCAAGCTCATGTTGGTGAATGGGTATCCGGCTCCGACTCCGACAGCCACTCCGAGAGAAGTTATCACTCCTACTCCGAAGATACTCAAGATGAAGGTGTTTCCGGTCTAGCACTTGTGTCAACCAACTCCTACGATATATTTGACTCACCAAATGAAGGAATTGGAAGATGCTTCATGGCCAAAGGTCCTAAGGTAACACACCCCGAGTATGTTGATTTCAATAGTGATGAAGATGACTTGTTAGGTGATGATTTGCTTGTTGACAACTCTAGTGATGAATACTATGATGAAATGTCAATTAATCATGCTAATCAAGATAAAAAGAATGACAATGATAAGGAGAAGATTGAGGCTCTAACTAAAGAACTAAACACTCTTAAGTTAGCTCATGAAACTATCTTTGAAGATCATCAAGAACTTTTAAGAGCTCATGAGAAATTACGCTTTGAAAAGCTCAATCTTGAGCAAGAGCATGAGTTCTTAAAAGCAATCAATGATGATCTTCGCAAGAAAAGTTCTTCTTACATTGCCAAGCGTTTACTCTTATCCACTTACATGCCTCAAGTCAAGTCTAGTAACAAGAACAAGAAAGATTCTTCCTCTAGCAGTAACAATGATCATGATAAATCCAATATTGTTGCTTCTAGTAGTTCTCTGATTCCACTAATGATTCTCTTAGCCAAGTTACACTTGAGCAAGAAAATAGCTTATTGAAGGGAATTATAGAGAAAGGAGTGTACAAAAGCCTTGCCGGGAGTAAGCAATTCGAGGAAATTGTGCGCAAGCAAGGAATGCACCGGAAGAATCAAGGTGTTGGTTTTGAACGAAAATTCAATGCCAATGGAGTTGAGTGGGAAGAAGATCAATACCACAAGACAAAGTTTGTTCCTCAACAAGAGAAGTATGATACTTCTTTCAAGGGGACACAAGCTCAAGATGATCTTCCACCACAAGACTACAAGCAAAAAGGCAAGGACAAGCTTCAAGAGGAAATTGATGCATTTGAAGAAGCTCCTAAGACCTTAGTCAAGTGGATTCCCAAGACTACTTCAAGTTCCACTTCATCAAGTATGACTACAACTCCAAGGATTCCCATCAAGATGGTGTGGATCCAAAAGAAGAAGAACTAGAGAGTTCTTGAGGGTGACTCCGCCAACATACTTCACTCTTATCATTTTGGCAAGAACAAGTGCAATCAACTTCCACATATTTCACTAGTTCAAGGAGTCAGAAACCCTCTTGTTGGTAAGACAAGGGACAAGGTAACCTAAAAGTTTTCATGGACATCATCTTGTGTGTGCATCACTCTATGTCTATGGATATCCTTGTTTGTTCCTTGTGGGACTAACCCATGTAGGTATTGAAAGTGCAATTCACTCAAATGGATAGCTCCAAGTGATCTACATCAACATTGAGCATCCACATCTTCAACATCTACATGAAGTCATCATCGACAAAACCCAAGGTTAGTTCATCCCTCTAAGGGGGGATATCACATCTAGGGGGAGCTTTACTCTAAGACTTGAGCTAAAGAAACTCTAAAGATGTGAACACAACAATGCTTTATGTAAAAGTGGTAACCCCACTTGAGCTTAAACTATGAGTATGACCTATGATCAAGTGTTCTCACTTGACTCCTAAGTCAATATACTCATATATAGATGACCTTGTCATCGCAAATTGCTTGATAGATGCTAGAATTGGTTGTGCATGCCTTGTCATGTATTTCATTTGCCATCTTATTGTGTGAGCATGCTGGTTGCATATTTTACTCATTCGAGGACATCCAATTGTTGTTTTGATTGTTTGGTTTTATTTCCTTTTGCCAAGTGGATGGACAAGAATGCCTAAGAACCTCCTCTAGCTATCTATGCTTTTCTCGTCTCAAACTCTATTCATGCTACATCACAAAATTTGATCAAGTCAGATTCGAACCACTCTGTGTGAGGAGCGCTCGGAGTCCCCGATTCGTCATAGACTTAAACTTCCAAAACCTCTTTATGAATCTCGGTCTGACCGATACCCTACTTTCGGTCCTACCGAGATCATTAAGTTGATCTAGGTTTTCGATCTCGGTGCAACTGATTTGAACCATTCGGTCACACTGAGTTGTAACAACTGTATACAGTTTTGCATCTCGGTGCCACCGAGTTGTTCCACTCGGTCACACCGACAGGTTCGGGCTATATATAGTCACGGGCAAAAATTTGGAAATTTCTCCGAACCCCTTCGCCCGCGCGATAACCTGCTCTGCCAACTTGGTCTCCGGATCGTCTCCTCGCCGCCAGCCGCCTCTAGTCGCTGGTCTCCGTCGCCGTCAATGGAAATTCAACCCCGCCGTTGCCGCCGTAGCGAGTCTCCGCCGAACTAGGGTATGGACTCGATCTTTGTGATATTCCCCAATCCGATTCTTAGCACATTGTGATCATCATGATTCTTGCCACGTTTGTTAAACTTCTATCCAGTCAATGAACTCGTAGATTAGGTTTAATTCGAAAATTTTAGGGTTAGGTTTCCGCCGAAACCATCTCGGACCCACCGAGTTGAAAAACTCGGTCCCACCGATTTGGCTTATGCCATTGCACAAGTGAGACTCGGTCTGACCGAGAATTACTTATCGGTGTGACCGATTTTGGAACTCTGTGAAACCCTAGCAGTCTCGGTGCCACCGAACTATGACTCGGTCTGACCGAGTTCACTAGTTTAGGTGCCAAAACCGCTTCGGTATCACCGAGTTTAGAAATCGGTAGATCCGAGATGCTTTCAGTGGGAAACTAAAACTAAGTTTTTGAATTATTCTTTTGCAAAAATCTCTACATTTTGTGATGCTTATCCACTCTATCTCATCTATAACCTATTCATAGGGTCAGCAGTCAGAGTTTGCATCATGTCAGACCAAAGTGATAGCCAGAACTTGTCAGAGCAGCAAGTGCAGATGAGTGAGGGCACTAGTCCCTCAAGTTCCTCAGATGATGCCAGCAGGAGCACCCCTAGCAATCTGCCTAAAGCTGCCACAAGACAGAGAAAGAAGAGAACCTCAGACTCAGAAGATGACGATTATGTGGCAGAAGAGGAAGCAACTTCCAAGAGAGTTGAGCCAGCACAGGGCATAAAACCAGGGATGAAGATCAAAAGGCCAGCAGGCAGGCAGCCTATGTCAAAGGCCGGAGCTTCAACTGAGAAGCCCATTCCCATTGAGCCAGTTGCTGCTGACGGCAAGAAGAGGAAAGAAAGGGTGAAGAAAACTGTAGCCAGAGTGCTTGGCAAGGCTTCCATCATGGAAGATGAGGAGGAAGAAGAAGAGGTAGCTGCACCAGCACCTAAGGCACCCAAGCTAATGGGTGATGCCATAAGAACAGGGGCAGCTGCTTCCAAGGCCAAGCCAGCTCCAAAGCTAAAGCTAAAGAGGAACACAAGAAGCATCCCAGCTACTGAGAAGAACAAGGCCCCAGTGCCTGAAGCTGCAGAAGAAGAAGAAGAGAATGTTCTTAGAAAGCTCAAGCCCAAGATCCCAGACCACAACGATGCTCATCCTGTGGCTGAGGATATGAAACTCAGGAGAGATTCAGGGCTCCGAAAGTGGAGAGAAGCAGATCCGTATGCTTCAAGGAGAAGGACTGCAGTTGACTACAGGTTTCACACCAAGGAGCAGCAAGACTTTTATGAGACAGTGCTGCTAGACAAGAAGCCAATTGTCTGTGATATGAGATGGGTTGATTGGCAATACATCAAGGACAACGAAGAGTACTACCCTGGAGTGCAGGACAGCTTCAAGGCATGTGGAGTAGAGGACTTTGTTGGGCAGAAGCTCACAAAGTGGAACGAGGAACTCATCATGCAGTTCTACTCCACAGCCCATTTCTATCCAGATGGCAGGATTGTATGGATGTCAGAGGGTATGAGGTACCAGTCTACAGTTGCTGAATGGGCTCAGCTGATTAATGCCCCAGAAGAGCATGGCGATGACTTGGACATTTATGCCAAGAAGAAGATGGACCACAACTCAATTTCAAACATGTACAAGGAGATTCCAAATGAAGCACTTGATACGTTCAAGTTTGGCTCAGTACACTATCTTCTGTCAGGGCTGCCAACCATCAACTGGATTCTTAGGCACACCCTATTGCCCAAGTCTGGAGATCACAAGATGATCAGGGGCCATGCGATCAACTTGCTTCATATCTTTGACGTGCCACATAAATTCAAAGTCATGATCCTTATGATTGAAACAATCAAGAGGACAGCAGCAGACCGGAAGAGGAGCTGTGGATATGCCCCACAGATTCAGGAGCTCATCAACTCTAAGATGGGCACGGGCATATACTTATTGGACAAGGAACACCTGCCCATCCGTCCAGACTTTGAAGATAATCAAGTGGTCATGACTGAGAATGAGCCATCATCTGCCCAAGCACAAGCCAAGAAGGAGAAGGCGAGGAAGGAGAAAGCTGCCAAGATGCCTACTCAAGAGGAGGCATCTGAATATTTCCTGAAAACCAAACAAGAGCAGCTTGGTTACTTGATTGCGTCCACCCTGCGGATTGAGCAAGGACTAGCCACCCTAACTCAGAACCAGGCAAGCTTAGAGAGGATCATGGAACAAAAGTTCTATTACTTGGATGTCAAAGTGACAGAGATTCAGACTGCAGTGGAGCAGCTCCAGGATGACATGCAGGAGAGGAGAGGCAAGACAACAACTGATGCCTTTGCCAGAGTGCCACGAGGTCCGAGGTCGTCTGTAGTGCCAGTTGCTGACCCCAGAGCCACCACGTCTGCACCAGCTACAGCCTCAGTTCCACCAGCTCCAGCGTCCACTTCAGCCTCGACTTCGACCACGTCTACAGAGGGCTTCGTCCTTGGAGTGCTCCGGACTCCACCACCACATGAAGATCAAGCCTGAGTGTCGACTTAGCACTATGCATTTTCTAGGAACTTTTTGGTAACTTGTTGCCAAAGGGGGAGAAAATGTATAGATCATAGGCTTCGAGAGAGAGTGTTGCTTTTAGTGTTGCTTTTATTCTCTCTTGTTTTATTTGGTGGTTTTTCGAACTTTGTTTGCTTTTGTGTGAGATACTATGTCATTGCTCGTGAGACATTGATGATCATGTGTTTGATCATAAGCTACACTTAATGTTTGCTTAATATTATCATCTTATCTATCTTATGTGATCATTCACTATTCTTGGTGATGAGTGCATGTATTTCATTCTTATCATTTTAAGCGCTCCACCAAGATGTATGTGACATGGAAGAGTAACCCATGAATCTAACTCTTTGTGCATTTGCAGTCCAAAGCAAATTTTAAATATGCACAAATTTAGGGGGAGCTCTTACTTGTCACATACTTCTCAAAGCGACGATATATTTCATGCTTATTATCATTTGTCGAAGCTTTGATCTATATGTTGTCATCAATTACCAAAAAGGGGGAGATTGAAAGTGCAACTATCCCTAGGTGGTTTTGGTAATTCATAACAACATATAGCTCATTGAGCTAATGCTATTCCAAGATGACTATTTCAGGAAAGCTCAATGATTGGCATGGCATGGATGTGAAAGTGGAACCCTCAAAATGCTAAGGACAAAGGATTGGCTCAAGCTCAAAAGCTCAAGACTCTTCATTTTATATTTTAGTGATCCAAGATCACATTGAGTCTTTAGGAAAAGCCAATACTATCAAGGAGAGATGAGGTGTTGCTTAATGAGCCTCTTGCTTCATGTGCTTAGTGATATGCTCCAAAACCCTCAACTACTTTCCCATATCCACATATGACCTAAACCCTAAGCCAAACTCGGTCATACCGATTCTTTCTATCCGGCGCCACCGAGTTTCACTTGTCATAAGCCACTGCCAAACCCTAGCAATTCGGTTCTACCGATAGGGATCTCGGTCTCACCGAGATGGGATTGCAAACTCTCTGTTTCCCTTTCGTAACTTTTCAGTCTCACCGAAAGAGCGAATCGGTCCCACCGAGATTGCAATGTAAACTCTTTGTTTCCCTTTTGTAACTTTTCGGTCTCACCGAAAGAGCAAATCGGTCCCACCGAGTTTGCCTGACCAACTCACTGGTTAGCTTATTACCAAACTCGGTCTCACCGAGTTTGTGTAATCGGTCTCGCCGAGATTACGTTATGCCCAAACCATAACCATATCGGTCCTACCGAGTTGCATGTCAGTCCCACCGAAAATCTCTAACGGTCACTAGGTTTACCTTTTCGGTCCGACCGAGTTTGTTGATTCGGTCCCACCGAGATTGGAAAACTGTGTGTAACGGTTGGATTTTGTGTGGAGGCTATATATACCCCTCCACCTCCTCTTCATTCGTGGAGAGAGCCATCAGAACACATACACAATTCCAACTCATATGTTCTGAGAGACAACCACCTACTCATGTGTTGAGACCAAGATATTCCATTCCTACCATATGAATCTTGATCTCTAGCCTTCCCCAAGTTGCTTTCCACTCAAATCTTCTTTCCACAAAATCCAAATCCTATGAGGAGAGTTGAGTGTTGGGGAGACTATCATTTGAAGCACAAGAGCAAGGAGTTCATCATAACACACCATTTGTTACTTCTTGGAGAGTGGTGTCTCCTAGATTGGCTAGGTGTCACTTGGGAGCCTCCGACAAGATTGTGGAGTTGAACCAAGGAGTTTGTAAGGGCAAGGAGATCGCCTACTTCGTGAAGAGCTACCGCTAGTGAGGCAAGTCCTTCGTGGGCGATGGCCATTGTGGGATAGACAAGGTTGCTTCTTCGTGGACCCTTCGTGGGTGGTTGCTTCTTCGTGGACCCTTCGTGGGTGGAGCCCTCCATGGACTCGCGCAACCATTACCCTTCGTGGGTGGAGCCCTCCGTGGACTCGCGCAACCGTTACCCTTCGTGGGTTGAAGTCTCCATCAACGTGGATGTAGGATAGCACCACCTATCCGAACCACGGGAAAAACATCCCTGTCTCCAATTGCGTTTGAATTCTCCAAACCCTTCCCTTTACATTCTTGCAAGTTGCATGCTTTACTTTCCGCTGCCAATATACTCTTTGCATGCTTGCTTGAATTGTGTGATGATTGCTTGACTTGTCCTACAATAGCTAAAATCTGCCAAGAACTAAAATTGGGAAAAGGTTAACTTTTTATTTGGTCAAGTAGTCTAATCACCCCCCTCTAGACATACTTTCGATCCTACACTGCTCCCTCCATGTTCGGCCTCGACTGGCGCTAGCCTCCCTCGTCTCCCTGGCCAAGATGCTTCCATGCTACGGCGCCGCCCTCTGCTTCAGCCGAGCAGTACTGCCGTCGCTTCCCCGAGCTCCCTCCTGCACCTGACCGCGTCTAGCTAGACAACTCCGCGCCTTCGTCCTGCTACTGCCACACGACATCTCCGTGTCGGCCACCAACTCGTCCTCGAGCTTTGAACCTTGTCCTTGGCGCCGGTCTCCTTACAAGAAGCCGCAGTTGCAAGTCTCCAGGGTAGCCCAACGAGCCCCTGCTCCTTCCCTCGGTGCCCGCATGACGCTGCCTCCATTGCACCCTCCCCGAGAAGGAGCACTTTGGGTTCTCCAAGTACGTCTACACGGTGATGCACCAAGTACCTTCATAGTTTGAAGGTTCACCGTTGTCTAACAACATGATTTCTAGGACAGGGTTGTCGTACCACTCAGGTGTGGAATGTGTCCTTGTGGACCTACGAAGTTCAGTAGCAACTTGATCCGAAGTTTCATGATCATCATCATTAACTTCCTCTCTAGTCAGTGCAGGCACCATAGAAACATTTTCTTGAGCTGCGCCACTTTCCGGTTCAAGAGGCAGTACCTCATCAAGTTCTACTTTCCTCCCACTTACTTCTTTCAAGAGAAACTCTTTCTCTAGAAAGGATCCATTCTTGGCAACAAAGATCTTTCCTTCGGATCTGAGGTAGAAGGTATATGCAATAGTTTCCTTAGGGTATCCTATGGAGACAAAATTTCTGACTTGGGTTCGAGCTTTTCAGGTTGAAGTTTCTTGACATAAGCATCGCATCCCCAAACTTTCAGAAACGACAACTTAGGTTTCTTCCCAAACCATAATTCATATGGTGTCGTCTCAACGGATTTCGACAGAGCCCTATTTAAAGTGAATGCGGCAGTCTCTAAAGCATAACCCCAAAATGATAGCGGTAGATTGATGAGAGGCATCATAGATCGCACCATATCAAATAGAGTGCGATTACAGCATTCGGACACACCATTACGCTCAGCTGCTGAGATGTTCGAGGCGGAATGAATTGTGAAACAATTCCACATTTCCTTAAGTGTGTGCCAAATTCGTGACTCAAATATTCTCCTCCACGATCTGATCGCAAGAACTTTATTTTCCTGTCACGTTGATTCTCTACCTCATTCTGAAATTCCTTGAACTTTTCAAAGGTCTCAGACTTGTGTTTCATTAAGTAGACATATCCATATCTACTCAAGTCATCCGTGAGGGTGAGAACATAACGATAGCCACCACGAGCCTCAATGCTCATTGGACCGCACACATCAGTATGTATGATTTCCAATAAGTTGGTTGCTCACTCCATTGTTCCAGAGAACGGAGTCTTGGTCATTGTTCCCATGAGGCATGGTTCGCACGTGTCAAATGACTCATAATAAAGAGACTCCAAAATTCCATCTGCATGGAGTTTCTTCATGCGTTTGACACCAATGTGACTAAGGCGGCAGGGCCACAAGTATGTAGGACTATCATTGTCAACCTTACACTTCTTGGTATTCACACTATGAATATGTGTAACATCACGTTCGAGATTAAACAAGAATAAACCATTGACCAGCGGGGCATGACCATAAAACATATCTCTCATATAAATGGAACAACCATTATTCTCAGATTTAAATGAGTAGCCATCTCGCATTAAACGAGATCCAGATACGATGTTCAAGCTCAAAGCTAGTACTAAATAACAATTATTGAGGTTTAAAACTAATCCCGTAGGTAAATGTAGAGGCAACGTGCCGATGGCGATCACATCAACCATGGAACCATTCCCGACGCGCATCGTCACCTCGTTCTTCGCCAGTCTCCGCTTATTCCGCAACTCCTGTTTTGAGTTACAAATACGAGCAACCGCACCGGTATCAAATACCCAGGAGCTACTACGAGCGCTGGTTAGGTACACATAAATAACATGTATATCACATATACCTTTGGTATTACCGGCCTTCTTATCCGCTAAGTACTTGGGGCAGTTCCGGTTCCAGTGACCGTTTCCCTTGCAATAAAAGCACTCAGTCTCAGGCTTGGGTCCATTCTTTGGCTTCTTACCGGCAGCTTGCTTACCGGGCGCGGCAACTCCCTTGTCGTCCTTCTTGAAGTTCTTTTTACCCTTTCCTTTCTTGAACTTAGTGGTTTTATTCACCATCAACACTTGATGTTCCTTTTTGATCTCCACCTCCCTTGATTTCAGCATTGAATATACCTCAGGAATGGTCTTTTCCATCCCCTGCATATTGAAGTTCATCACAAAGCTCTTGTAGCTAGGTGGAAGCGACTGAAGGATTCTGTCAACGACCGCATCATCCGGGAGATTGACTCCCAGCTGAGACAAGCGGTTGTGCAACCCAGACATCTTGAGTATGTGCTCGCTGACAGAACTATTCTCCTCCATCTTACAACTATAGAACTTGTCAAAGACTTCATATCTCTCGACTCGGGCATGAGCTTGGAAAACCATTTTCATCTCTTGGAACATCTCATATGCTCCATGCTGCTCAAAACGCTTTTGGAGCCCTGGTTCTAAGCTGTAAAGCATGCCGCACTGAACCAGGGAGTAATCATCACTATGCGACTACCAAGCGTTCATAACGTCTTGAGTTGCTGGGAAAATAGGTGCGTCACCTAGCGGTTCTTAAAGGACATATGCTTTCTTGGCACCTATGAGTATAATCCTCAGGTTACGGACCCAGTCCGTGTCATTGCTACCATCGTCTTTCAGCTTGGTTTTCTCTAGGAACGCATTGAAGTTGAGGGCAACATTAGCGTGGGCCATTTGATCTGCAAGACATATTGCAAAGATTTTTAGACTATGTTCATGATAATTAAGTTCATCTAATCAAATTATTTAATGAACTCCCACTCGGACAGACATATCCCTCTACTCATCTAAGTGATAAATGATCCGAATCGACTAGGCCGTGTCCGATCATCACGTGAGACAGACTAGTCATCAATGGTGAACATCTCCATGTTGATCGTATCTTCTATACGACTCATGTTCGACCTTTCGGTCTTTTGTGTTCCGAGGCCATGTCTGTACATGCTAGGCTCGTCAAGTCAACCTAAGTGTATTGCGTGTGTAAATCTGGCTTACACCCGTTGTATGCGAGGGTTAGAACCTATCACACCCGATCATCACGTGGTGCTTCGGAACAACGGAGCTTAGCAACGGTGCACAGTTAGGGTGAACACTTTCTTGAAATTATTGCGAGGGGGTCATCTTATTTAAGCTACCGTCGTTCTAAGCAAATAAGATGTAAAAACATGATAAACATCACATGCAATCAAATAGTGATATGATATGGCCAATATCATTTTTCTCCTTTTGATCTTCGGGGCGCCATGATCATCATCGTCACCGGCATGACACCATGATCTCCATCATCATGATCTCCATCATCGTGTCTTCATGAAGTTGTCTCGCCAACTATTACTTCTACTACTATGGCTAACAGTTAGCAATAAAGTAAAGTAATTACATGGCATTTTCAGTGACACGCAGGTCATACAATAAATTAAGACAACTCCTATGGCTCCTGCCGATTGTCATACTCATCGACATGCAAGTCGTGATTCCTATTACAAGAAATGATCAATCTCACACATCACATATATCATTCATCACATCCTTTTGGCCATATCACATCACATGGCATATGTTGCAAGAACAAGTTAGACGTCCTCTAATTATTGTTGCAAGTTTTTACGTGGCTGCTATAGGTTTCTAGCAAGAACATTTCTTACCTACGCCAAAACCACAACGTGATATGCCAATTTATATTTACCCTTCATAAGGACCCTTTTCATCGAATCCGATCCAACTAAAGTGGGAGACAGACACCCGCTAGCCACCTTATGCAACTAGTGCATGTCAATCGGTGGAACCAGTCTCTTGTAAGAGTATGTGTATGGTCGGTCCGGGCCGCTTCATCCCACGATGCCACCGAATCAAGATAAGACTAGTAACGGCAAGTAAATTGACAAAATTGACGCCCACAACAACTTGTGTTCTACTCGTGCATAGAAACTACGCATAGACGTAGCTCTGATACCACTGTTGGGGATCGTTGCTGAAATTAAAATTTTCTACACATCACCAAGATCAATCTATGGAGAGACTAGCAACGAGAGAGAGGGGAGTGTACCTTCATACCCTTGAAGATCGCAGAACGGAAGCGTTACAAGAACGCGGATGAAGGAGTTCTACTCGCAGTGATTCAGATCGCGGTTGATTCCGATCTAAGCGCCGAACAATGGCGCCTCTGCGTTCAACACACGTACAACCCGGGGATGTATCCTCCTTCTTGATCCAGCAAGGGGGGAGGATAAGTTGGGGAAGAACTCCGGCAGCACGACGGCGTGGTGGTGGAGCTCGCAGTTCTCCGGCAGGGCTTCGCCAAGCTCAACGGAGGAGGAGGGGGTGTTGGAGAGAGGGAGGGCTGCGCCTTAGATGTGTTGCTGCTGCCCTCCCTCCACCCCTCTATTTATAGGGCGAAGGGGGAAGGGGGACAGCCCCTCTAGATGAGATCTAGAGGGGGGGCAAGGGGAGGGGGCTTGCCCCCCCAAGCCAAGGGGGCGCCCCCTTTAGGGTCCCCCCCAACCCTAGGCGCATGGGCCCTAGGGGGGATGGTGCCCAGCCCACTTAGGGGCTGGTTCCCTTCCACATACATCCCATAGGGCCCTCCGGGGCAGGTGGACCCCCGGAACCCCTTCGGTGGTCCCGGTACAATACCGATAAACCCCCGAACACTTCAGGTGACCGTATGATGACTTCCCATATATAAATCTTCACGTCCAGACCATTCCGGAACTCCTCGTGACGTTTGTGATCTCATCCGGGACTCCGAACAACATTCGGTAACTGGATACTATTTCCCATAACAACTCGAGCGTCACCGAACCTTAAGTGTGTAGACCCTACGGGTTCGGGAATCATGTAGACATGATCGAGACATCTCTACGGCCAATAACCAACAACGGGATCTAGATACCCATGTTGGTTCCCAAATGTTCCATGATGATATGATTGGATGAACCACGATGTCGGGGATTCAATCAATCCCGTACACAATTCCCTTTGTCTACCAGTATGACACTTGCCCGAGATTCGATCGTCGGTATCCCTATACCTTGTTCAATCTCGTTACTGGCAAGTCTCTTTACTCATTCTATAACACATCATCCCGTGATCAACTCCTTGGTCACATTGAGCTCATTATGATGATGTCTTACCGAGTGGGCCCGGAGATACCTCTCCATCACACGGAGTGACAAATCCCAGTCTCGATTCGTGCCAACTCAACAGACACTTTAAGAGATACCCGTAGTGTGCCTTTATAGCCACCCGATTACGTTGTGACGTTTGGCACACCCAAAGCATTCCTACGGTATCCGGGAGTTGCACAATATCATGGTCTAAGGAAATGATACTTGACATTAGAAAAGCTTCAGCAGACGAACTATACGATCTTGTGCTATGCTTAGGATTGGGTCTTGTCCATCACATCATTCTCCTAATGATGTGATCCTGTTATCAACGACATCCAATGTCCATGGTCAGGAAACCGTAACCATCTATTGAACAACGAGCTAGTCAACTAGAGGCTCACTAGGGACATGTTGTGGCCTATGTATTCACACATGTAGTATGATTTCTGGATAACACAATTATAGCATGAACAATAGACAATTATCATGAACAAGGAAATATAATAATAACCATTTTATTATTGGCTCTAGGTTATATTTCCAACAGGGTGTTATGGGAACCCCTTGACAGTTCGCCTTGAATAAAACTCCTCCCGCAAGGCCCAACCTTGGTTTTACATTTGCCTAACAACCTAAGCCTTTTCCCCTTGGGTTTCCGGAGCTTGAGGGTCATCTTTATTTTACTCCCCCCGGCCAGTGCTCCTCTGAGTGTTGGTCCAAACTAGAGCACCGTGCGGGACCGTCCCTTGGCAACTTGGGCTATGTTGGTACCTGTACGCTTAGCTTATCCGGTGTGCCCTGAGAACGAGATATGTGCAGCTCCTATCGGGATTTGTCGACACATCCGGGCGGTCTTGTTGGTCTTGTTTTACCATTGTCGAAATGTCTTGTAATCGGGATTCCGAGCCTGATCAGGTCTTCCCGGAGAAGGAATATCCTTCGTTGACCGTGAGAGCTTGTGATGGGCTAAGTTGGGACACCCCTGGAGGGTATAAACTTTAGAGAGCCGTGCCCGCGGTTATGTAGCAGATGGGAATTTGTTAATGTCCGGTTGTAGAGAACTTGACACTCAACTTAATTAATATGCATCAACCGCATGTGTAGACATGATGGCCTCTTTCCAACGGAGTTCGGGAAGTGAACACGGTTCTTGTGTTATGTTTGAACGTAAGTAGTTTTTAGGGTCACTTCTTGATCACTTCTAGCTTCACGACCATTGCGTTGCTTCTCTTCTCGCTCTTATTTGCGTATGTTAGCCACCATACTTGCTTAGCGCTTGCTGTAGCTCCACCTCATTACCTTATCCTACCCATAAGCTTAAATAGTCTTGATCTCGTGGGTGTGAGATTGCCGAGTCCTCGTGACTCACAGATACTTCCAAACAGTTCCATGTGTCTATGATACCAGTGCAGGTGACGCAACCCAGATCAAGTGGGAGCTCGATGAAGATCTTGATTGTTGTTTTGTTTCGTTTCCTGTTGATCAGTAGTGGAGCCCAATTGGGATGATCGGGGATCTAGCGTTTGGGGTTGTCTTCCTTTATTTTGGTTCCGTAGTCGGACCTTGATTGTATTCTGGATGATGTATGTTGAACTTGTTATTTGTGTGAAGTGGCGATTGTAAGCCAACTTCTTATCCCTTTCTTATTCAGTACATGGGATTGTGTGAAGATTACCCCACTTGTGACTAAACTACCATGCGGCTATGCCTCTAAGTCGTGCCTCGACACATGGGAGATATAGCCGCATCGTGGGCGTTACAGGTTGGTAATCAGAGCCATCCCCGACTTAGGAGACCACTGCTTGATCGAATCGCTGACGTTGTTGAGTCTAGACCAAAATGTTTTGAGTCTTAGGATTATATATATCAGAGAGTGGGATTATTTTTACTCGTCAGTCCCTTCGTCGCTTTGGTGAGGCCTCCTAACGTAGAAGTTTTGACTTTTCTCTTCTCAAATTTCACGAAATATTTTTAGGATCACGCGGGTATCTTGGAATCGTTATGATATTCTTCTGACTAGAACATTGTTCTTGGTGCCTCCTGACATTTAGGAGTTGTGGCAGTGTCCCGGGGAGTTGAGCTCCGAGGTGTTGTCATCACATTTTATCATTGTAGTTTTGGAATACCCGAGTTTCGCCGACATTGAAAATCTCTTTTATGCAATTGTTAGATATATAACCTCGATGCCACCCAGTACTGGGGCGGGAGTTCGGGAGTATTGCCATAACTCGTATAACGGATGCTTTTCGAAGGTTGAGGTACATGATTTCCGAAGGTTTCTTGGTTATGTGTTGAAGGATGGATACAACTCGATGTAGGAATTGTTAGTTTGCGTGAGATATTATGCTTCCCCTGTATCCCCAACACCTGATTGCATAACCAGAAAGTTTCGGGAGTTTATAAGTGGGAATTCAAGTAGCTCCTAGAATATCTTTCCAATAGATACATGATACGATATGGGATCTATCATATGTTTGTTTCCGGTTTATTCTGCAAGCCAAATCCTTTGTTTTGTTTTGAGTTGTGGTATTCAAGTTGTTTCAATGTCAAGTGTTGATTCCATACCTTTCCTAAATGGTGTTCTCATATTTCTATGGGAGTGCTAATCCTTTTCGACCATCGAGATGGTCATGCCAATTCTTTTTCAATCGGCGTGTGTCTCTTCAAGTGGATCCGATCATTTCAACATTCGCAAGATCATGTCACAGTTTTCCCAACGTCGTTCGTTTCATCCGTCCCAAGTCATCTTTGTTTTCCCGCCCTCCTACCCTTTTCTTCAAGGATTCGGATTTCTTAATCAAGTACCATTTTATTGATGGGAAGTCTCTGCATTCTTTTCTGTCAATGTTCTTACCCTGTGGTTCTCATGAAGAAGCTCTTCAAGTTCATCATTCTTCGTTCTATTTCTTCTCCGGTTGATTCAATTTAAGCTTTGTCGATCATATCATTTCCTTTGTTCAAATGCTTTCTCATGCTGGTGCACCTCTTAATTATCCACTTCTCGCCATTCATTTGTTCTGGAATACTGAAGATATCTCAGGAGATTCGTGTTTTCATTTCTAATATGTTCAAACTAATTCGAGGTTGTTATCTCATTCAAGCCATTTGTTCAATGGGCGTAATCTCTCTTTTAAATCGTTCAATGGTGTTTTCTCTTGAGTGGGCCCTAACCCACAGGTCTTTTCCCAGGATATTACCTGACTCTTCTAATTTTCTCGGAGCTATTCTCAAATATTCTAAAGTTTGACGTAAGAATGAAGTTTCATCAGTCAATTGCCTTCTCCAATATCGTTTTCAAATTCTTTTTATCTTTGGCTCAACCTTTCCTCTTTTAATCATTCCGGAGTGTCTCAACAATTCTTGATGGTGTTTCTCGTCGTAATTCTTGGATTTGGAGACCGAAGAAGAGTTTCTCTTCAATCATATATGTTCTCTTGAAGATTCATGGTTCTAGCTTGATGCCATCCTCTCATAATTGTTTTTGATTGTGAGAATTCTTTTCACCCATCCGGAGCAATTCAGGAGTCTTTTTAGTCCGATTCTCCGAAGGCCATTATTTCGGGTTTATTCATTCTCAGCTTTCAGCTCTCATTCTCCAAATCTTACCGATGCATCCCTCAAGTATTCTCTAGTCAGTTCATGATCTCTTCATTCCACTTGTATCTAAATTCTCTCAAGTATCTTCATTCGTTTTCTAATTCTTCCTGGTGAATTGTGCCTTTTCTACTTCCATTTTTTAATTCTTACGGTGGTTTTTTCAAGATTCCTCTTCCTATGTTCTCATATTAATTTATCCGTTGTTCCAATCCTACCAGTGGTTCCATCAATACCTTCTCAAGTTTACGCTATATCTATCCTAATCCTTTCTATGAGAATAAGTAGTATGCCAAATCCGGTGCTGGTCATCAATTTGAATTGATGAAGGATACACATATATTTTTGTTTCATCCAAATGTTTAATCCCTTCCTTCGGAGTTTGTTCAGGATGAAGTAATTCTCGGTTCTAGTGTTTTCACCTTTTCCTTTTCCGGAGCTCCAAGTTTTTCTCGGTTATACCTTGTGTTTTCAACTTCTCTTTCTTTCTATCATCCTTTATTACCGGAGTTCTTCACGGAGGCTCTACATGGTGGTTCATCAAGGATTCCTTTCATTCTTCAATTGTTCGACAAGTTTTCTCTCGAAGTTATGATCCGCCAAGCTATACTCAAAATTAAACAGGGTGCTCAACACATGTTTTGTTTTGAGAAGTTCAAGTATTCTTCATCTTGCATCCAAAGTGCAATTCTTTCATATCTCATCTTTTGAGGTGGTGTTATGTCATTGTTGATAATTTCCCTTCGTGTTTCATGATTCACAAGTTTTTCAAGAGTGACATATCTAAATCCATCATTTTCTCTTCACTCAAGACATCTTTCAATCCATCAATCTCTTCATTGGAGTTATATCGGGTTATATTTCACCTAAAGATTTCCCTAAGGATTGTTGCTATTTATGGTGCTCATAAATGACCCAAGTTCTTCATTTATCCTCCCGATGAAATAAGTTTCTCATCTCCTTGTTCATATCAATCCAATCTATTGTTTTCGTTAGTGGCAAAATTTCGCCTCAATTTTGAGAAGTTTTCCATAAGCCCACAACAAGTTTATTCTTTTCATTGTCCATTTCCCAACAACTCCGTCCAATCCTCTATGGAAGGATGTTTTCAAATTCATTCGAGGTAGAAGATGTTGTTTTCTTCTTCGTTACTTTCAGTCCGTTCTATCATTTGTTCCGGAGGCATTGTGATGTTGCTCTCTTTGACCCATCATCTTGTTTTGTCAAGATCATGTTCAATTCCTTCCATTTACAGTCTGAGTGCTTCCCAAATTATATCATTCTTATTCCTTCTCTATCTTGTTTTAACCGGAGTGTCGTGTTTTCATTCGAGCTCTCTCATCTTACCAAGTTTTACCTCCCTTCTCAACCAGAGTGCTGTCTGAAATCGTTCTTACTCCTTGTGCCATTCTTTCGGTAGTTCCGGAGGCAATGTGTTGTTGATTTCATCAAGTATCCTCTCATCTTGTCAAGCTCATAATATTTACCTTCCTTTTCCAACTGGAGTGTTGTCGTAATTGATCTTTATCGTTCCTTGTACATCTCGTTTCAACCGGAGTGCTTGCATGTACTTCTTGTCCATTGCAACCGTTTTCTTATGTCTTCCAACCTACAAGGTTCCCATAATGTTCCTTGTTCCCCTTTTCTAACGGAGTGTTTTCAACTTTGTTCATCTTCGTTGTTTTCTTCTTTAAATTTGTTCAACCTCGCAAGGTTCTTTTGTTTCACTCATTTGTTAAAGAAGCAATTAGTTTTACCTCTTCTCTTCCTCTTCCGTTTCTCTACAGTGCCATTCTAGATCTCGGGACAAGATCCTCTTGTAGTGGTGGAGTGTTGTAACGCCCCAAGACCGGAGCATCAGATGCCTTCCATGGTTTCCGAGATTCGTCTTGTGATTTGTTTGATTCGTTGCTTTCTTTTCTGCATCATGTGCGTTACATCATCTCATCTTGCACCTCTTCTTAAAACTCATCCAATTAAATTGTACGGATCTTCGATTCAGTTAAATCGAGGGATATTCACTATGGTGACTTCTCTTTAAAACATATTCTCCCAATATTTTAGGAAGCTATAAAAATTATATTCCAATAATTTGGAATCACCCATAAACACACTTGCAAAATATCCCAATGCCTTTGCTATCTTAATTCTTGGTCTCCAACCTTGCCATATATTCTTTCATCATATTCCGGAGCTCCACCAAAAATCCGAACATTTTTGGACCTTCCCAAACCTCACTTCCTATTCAAATCATTTGAATTTAAATCAAATGAGTTTGAATTTAATCTTTCAATCTTGGCCATTTGTATTTTCTTGGAACGAGCACATTTTTGTGAGTCTGGGAAAATTATCCGCATGTCCAACTTCTTCCCCTAAAACTTCCTTCCTTTTTCTTCTCTTCTTTGTTCTTTTCTATTTTAGAAATAAGAATGAGGGAGAGAGAGAGAGAGCCCCTGCCAGCTCTACCAGGCCGGCCAACCAGCAGCCCAACCGCACCGCGTCGGCCCATCTTCTCCTAGGCCCAGCCACGCCCCGACCTAACCCTACCCCAATCCTGATCGATCCCCATATCTTCCCCTCGAGCGTCGCCAAGCCATCGCCCCTCTCCCTCGATCCCCTCCTTCCTCATGATGCCCTTGCTGCCTCCCCTCCTCCTCGTCGCTGCCTCCCCATGGCGTTGCGTCCGGCCTCCCGCGCCAGAACTCTTAGAGCCCGAGCTTCCCCGAGCGCCTCCTCCTTGCTGCCTCATCTGTCGGCGAGCAGGAGATCTACCGCCTCGACTCCTGGTCCGGCCTCCGTCGGCCGCTCCCTCCCCGGCCTCCGGCCTCATCCAGGCCACCCTGCTGTCGCCCCTGCTGCCCTCACCCATGACCTGCTCCCTCCATGTTCGGCTTGTTGGAAATATGCCCTAGAGGCAATAATAAATTAGTTATTATTATATTATATTTCAGTGTTCATGATAATCGTTTATTATCCATGCTAGAATTGTATTGATAGGAAACTCAGATACATGTGTGGATACATAGACAACACCATGTCCCTAGTAAGCCTCTAGTTGACTAGCTCGTTGATCAATAGATGGTTATGGTTTCCTGACCATGGACATTGGATGTCATTGATAACGGGATTACATCATTAGGAGAATGATGTGATGGACAAGACCCAATCCTAAGCCTAGCACAAGATCGTGTAGTTCGTATGCTAAAGCTTTTCTAATGTCAAGTATCATTTCCTTAGACCATGAGATTGTGCAACTCCCGGATACTATAGGATTGCTTTGGGTGTGCCAAACGTCACAACGTAACTGGGTGGCTATAAAGGTGCACTACGGGTATCTCCGAAAGTGTCTATTGGGTTGGCACGAATCGAGACTGGGATTTGTCACTCCGTGTAACGGAGAGGTATCTCTGGGCCCACTCGGTAGGACATCATCATAATGTGCACAATGTGACCAAGGAGTTGATCACGGGATGATGTGTTACGGAACGAGTAAAGAGACTTGCCGGTAACGAGATTGAACAAGGTATCGGGATACGGACGATCGAATCTCGGGCAAGTATCGTACCGATAGATAAAGGGAATTGTATACGGGATTGATTGAATCCTTGACATCGTGGTTCATCCGATGAGATCATCGTGGAGCATGTGGGAGCCAACATGGGTATCCAGATCCCGCTGTTGGTTATTGACCGGAGAGTTGTCTCGGCCATGTCTGCATGACTCCCGAACCCGTAGGGTCTACACACTTAAGGTTCGATGACGCTAGGGTTATAGGGAAAGTATGTACGCGGTTACTGAATGTTGTTCGGAGTACCGGATGAGATCCTGAACGTCACGAGGAGTTCCGGAATGGTCAGGAGGTAAAGATTTATATATGGGAAGTCCCATTTTGGTCACCGGAAAGGTTTCGGGTGCTATCGGTAACATACCGGGACCACCGGGAGGGTCCCGGGGGTCCATCAGGTGGGGCCACCAGCCCTAGAAGGCTGCGTGGGCGAAGTGTGGGAGGGGACCAGCCCCAGGTGGGCTGGTGCGCCCCCCCCCACCAAGGCCCAATGCGCCTCCAAGAGGGGAGGGGGGCAAACCCTAGGGCAGATGGGCCCTAAGGCCCACCCCAGGTGCGCCTCCCCCTCTCCCCCTTGTGGCCGCCATCCTAGATGGGATCTAGGGCTGCCACACCCCTTGGGTGGGAACCCTAGAGGGAGCGCAGCCCCCTCCCCTCCCCCTATATATATTTGAGGTATGGGGGCTGCCCAACACATGAGATCCTCTCCCTCTTGGCGCAGCCCTACCTCTCTCCCTACTCGTCTCTGGTAGTGCTTGGCGAAGCCCTGCTGGAGTTCCGCGCTCCTCCACCACCGACACGCCGTCGTGCTGCTGCTGGACGGAGTCTTTCCCAACCTCTCCTTCTCCCCTTGCTGGATCAAGGCGTGGGAGACATCACCGGGCTGCACGTGTGTTGAACGCGGAGGCGCCGTTGTTCGGCGCTTAGATCGAAATCAACCGCGATCTGAATCGCTGCGAGTATGAATCTTTCATCCGCGTTCTTGCAACGCTTCCGCTTAGCGATCTACAAGGGTATGTAGATGCACTCCCCTTCCCCTCGTTGCTCGATTACTCCATAGATTGATCTTGGTGATGCGTAGAAAATTTTAAATTTCTGCTACGATCCCGAACAGTGGCATCATGAGCTAGGTCTATGCGCAGTTTCTATGCACGAGTAGAACACAAGTTGTTGTGGGCGTCGATTTTGTCAATTTACTTGCCGTTACTAGTCTTATCTTGATTCGGCGGCATCGTGGGATGAAGCGGCCCGGACCGACCTTACACATACTCTTACGTGAGACTAGTTCCACCGACTAACATGCACTAGTTGCATAAGGTGGCTAGCGGGTGTCTGTCTCTCCCACTTTAGTCAGATCGGATTCAATGAAAAGGGTCCTTATGAAGGGTAAATAGAAATTGGCATATCACGTTGTGGTTTTGGCGTAGGTAAGAAACGTTCTTGCCAGAAACCTATAGCAGCCACGTAAAAATTTGCAACAACAAGTAGAGGACGTCTAACTTGTTTTTGCAGTATATGCCTTGTGATGTGATATGGCCAAAAGGATGTGATGAATGATATATGTGATGTATGATATTGATCATGCTCTTGTAATAGGAATCACGACTTGCATGTCGATGAGTATGACAACCGGCAGGAGCCATAGGAGTTGTCTTAATTTATTTATGACCTGCGTGTCAACTTAAATGTCATGTAATTACTTTACTTTATTGCTAAACCGTTAGCCATAGTAGTAGAAGTAATAGTTGACGAGATGACTTCATGAAGACACGATGATGGAGATCATGATGATGGAGATCATGGTTTCATGCCGGTGACGATGATGATCATGGCGCCTCGAAGATGGAGATCAAAAGGAGCAAAATGATATTGGCCATATCATGTCACTATTTGATTGCATGTGATGTTTATCATGTTTTACATCTTATTTGCTTAGAACGACGGTATCTTAAATAAGATGATCCCTCACAAGAATTTCAAGAATTGTGTTCCCCCTAACTGTGCACCGTTGTGAAGGTTTGTTGTTTCGAAGCACCACGTGATGATCGGGTGTGATAGATTCTAACGTCTGAATACAACGGGTGTAAGCCAGATTTACACACGCAATACACTTAGGTTGACTTGATGAGCCTAGCATGTGCAGACATGGCCTCGGAACACGGAAGACCGAAAGGTCGAACATGAGTCGTATAGAAGATACGATCAACATGAAGATGTTCACCGATGATGACTAGTCCGTCTCACGTGATGATCGGACACGGCCTAGTTGACTCGGATCATGTATCACTTAGATGACTAGAGGGATGTCTATCTGAGTGGGAGTTCATTAAATAATTTGATTAGATGAACTTAATTATCATGAACATAGTCTAAATTGTCTTTTCAAATATGTTGAAGATAAATAGCTCAGGTTGTAGCTCCCTGTTTCAATACGTTCCTAGAGACTAAGTTGAAAGATATTGTAAGCAATGATGCGGACTGGGTCCGTAGTCCGAGGAGTGTCCTCACTGCTACACAGAAGGCTTATGTCTTCGATGCATCGCTCGATGTGCAAACCCCTACAACATCGTCTGTGGATGTTGTGAACACCTGACAGACACATCCTGATGACTACTTGATAGTTTAGTGCACCATACTTTACAGCTTAGAATCGGGATTCCAATGACGTTTTGAACGCCATAAGACATATGAGATGTTCCAAGAGCTGAAATTGGGATTTCAGGCTCATGCCCGTGTTGAGAGGTATGAGACCTCTGACAAGTTCTTTTGCCAACAAGATGGAGGAGAATAGCTCAACTAGTGAGCATGTGCTCAGAATGTCTGGGTGCTACAATCACTTAAATCAAGTGGGAGTTAAACTTCCAGTTAAGATAGTGATTGATAGAGTTCTCTAGTCACTATCACTAAGCTACTAGATCTTCGTGATGAACTATGACATGCAAGGGATGGAGTTGATCCCGGAGCTGTTCGCGGTGCTTAAGACCGCAAGAGGTAGAAATCAAGAAGGAGCATCAAGTGTTGATGGTTTAACAAGACCACTGGTTTCAAGAAGGGCAAGGGCTAGAAGGGAAACTTCATGGATGGCAAACCAGTTGCCGCTCCAGTGAAGGAACCCAAGGTTGAACCCAAACCCGAGACTAAATGCTTCTATTGTAAGGGGAACGGTCACTGGTAGCGGAATTACCCCAAATGCATGGTAGTTAAGAAGGCTGGAAACTTCAACAAAGTATATATGTGTTATTAATGTGTACCTCACTAGTACTCCTGGTAGCACCTGGGTACTGGATACCGGTTCAGTTGCTATTATTGGTGACTTGAAGAAAAAGCTACGGACTAAACGGAGACTGGCTAAGGGCGAGGTGATGATGTGTGTTGGAAGTGTTTCCAAAGTTGATGAGATCACCATCGCACGCTCCATCTGCCTTCGGGATTAGTATTGAACCTAGATAAATGTTATCAGGTGTCTACGTTGAGCATGAATATGATTAGATCATGTTCATTGCAATGCAGTTATTCATTTAAGTTAGAGAATAATGGTTATTCTGTTCACATGAATAATACCTTTCATGGTCATGCACCCTATGTGAATGGTTCAGTGAATCTCGGTCGTGGTAATACACATGTTCACGCCAAAAGATGTAGAGTTAATAATGATAGTACCACTTTCTTGTGGCACTGCCGCTTAGGTCATATTGGCGTAAGATGCATGAAGAAACTCCATGTCGATGGATGTTTGGAGTCACTTGATTTTGAATCGCTTGACACATGCGAGCCATGCCTCATGGGCAGGATGACTAAGACCCCATTTTCAGGTAAAATAAAACGGGCAAGTGACTTGTTGGAAATCATACATGCTGATGCGTGTGATCCAATGAGAATTGAAGCGTGCGGTGGATATCGCTATTTTCTCATCTTCACTGACGATTTGAGTAGATATAGGTATATTTCCTTAATTAAGCACAAGTCTGAAACGTTTGAAAGGTTCAATCGATTTTAGAGTAAAGTTAAGAACAATCATAACAAGAAGATCAAATTCCTACGATCTGATCAATGATAATTTCTGAGTTATGAGTTTGGCAATCACTTAAGACATCGTGGAATTGTTTCACAGTTGAAGCCACCTGGTACACCACTGGGTTATGGTGTGTCCGGACGTCGTAATCGAACCTTATGAGATATGGTGCGATCTATGATGTCTCTTACCGATCTACCGTTTCATTTTGAGGTTATGCGTTAGAGACAGCTACATTCACTTTAGATAGGACAACATCTAAGTCCGTTGAGACGACGTCGTGTGAACATTGGTTTGGCAAGAAACCAAAGTTATCGTTTCTTAATGTTTGGGGCTGCGATGCTTAAGGCTTCAGCTGGAGAAGCTCGAACCCAAAGCGGACAAACACATCTTCATAGGATACCCAAAGGTGACAGTTGGGTACACCTTCTATCTCAGATCCGAGGGCAAATTGTTTGTCGCTAAGAACGGGTCCTTTCTCGAGAAGGAGTTTCTCTCGAAAGAATTGAGTGGGAGGAAGATAGAACTTGATGAGGTTGTCGAACCTTTATTTCAACCAGAGATTGATGCAACACAGAAATATGTTTTCTGTGGCGCCTATGTCTGTTGAAGAGGAAGTTAATGATAGTGATCATGAATCTTCGGACCAAGTTGCTATCAAACCTCATAGGTCGACAAGGATATGTACTACTCCTGAGTGGTACGGTAATCCTGTCTTAGATATCATGTTGTTAGACAACAATGAACCTACGAGCTATGGAGAAGCGATGGTGGGCCCGTATTCCGACAAATGTTAGAAGCCATGAAATCCGAGATAGGATCCATGTATTAGAACAAAGTATGGACTTTGGTGGACTTGCCCGATGATCGGCAAGCCATTGAGATAAATGGATCTTTAAGAAGAAGACGGATGTGGGCGGTAATGTTACCGTCTATGAAGCTCGACTTGTGGGAAAGATTTTTTCACAAGTTCAAGGAGTTGACTACGATGAGATTTTCTCACCCGTAGCGATGTTTAAGTCCGTCAGAATCATGTTAGCATTAGCTGTATTTTTCGATTATGAAATCTTACAGATGGATGTCAAAAACAAGTTTTCTTACCAGTTTTCGTAAGAAAGAGTTGTATATGATACAATCAAAGTTTTGTCGATCCTAAGGATGCTAAAAGGTATGCTGGCTCCAGCGATCCTTCTATGGACTAGAGCAAGCATCTCAAAGTCAGAATATATGCTTTGATGGAGTGCTCAAAGCTTTTAGGTTTATACAATGTTTGCTAGAAACTTGTATTCACAAGAAAGTGAGTGGGAGCACTACAACATTTCTGATAAGTATATGTGGATGACATATTGTTGATCCGAAATAATGTAGAATTTCTGGAAAGCATAAATGGTTGTAAGGTGTGAAGTTGAGTAAGACTCAAAGCTTGACCACGACAGAAGAAAGAGGAAGGACGAAGGTCGTCCCCTATGCTTTTGTCATAGGCTCTATACGGTATGCCATGCTGAGTACCACACCTGATGTGTGCCTTGCCGCATGTCTGGCAAGAGGGTGCAAAGGTGATCTAGGAGTGGATCACCAGATAGCGGTCAAAATTATCCTTAGAGGAATAAGGAAATGTTTCTCGGTTATGGAGGTGATAAAGAGTTCGACGTAAAGTGTTACGTTGATGCAAGCTTAACACCTATTCGGATAGCTCTGAGTAGAGATACCGGATACGTATAATGGAGCAACAATTTGGAATAGCTCCAAGTGGAACGTGGTAGCAGCATCTCGATATGACATAAAGTTTTGCGAAATACATAGGGATCTGAATATTGCAGACCCGTTGACTACAACCTCTCTCACACGCATAACATGATCAAACCCAGAACTCATTGACTGTTAATCACATAGTGATGTGAACTAGATTATTGACTCTAGTAAACTCTTTGGATGTTGGTCACATGGCGATGTGACCTGTGAGTGTTAATCACATGGCGATGTGAACTAGATTATTGACTCTAGTGCAAGTGGGAGACTATTGGAAATATGCCCTAGAGGCAATAATAAATTAGTTATTATTATATTATATTTCATTGTTCATGATAATCGTTTATTATCCATGCTAGAATTGTATTGATAGGAAACTCAGATACATGTGTGGATACATAGACAACACCATGTCCCTAGTAAGCCTCTAGTTGACTAGCTCGTTGATCAATAGATGGTTACGGTTTCCTGACCATGGACATTGGATGTCGTTGATAACGGGATTACATCATTAGGAGATTGATGTGATGGACAAGACCCAATCCTAAGCCTAGCACAAGATCGTGTAGTTCGTATGCTAAAGCTTTTCTAATGTCAAGTATCATTTCCTTAGACCATGAGATTGTGCAACTCCCGGATACCGTAGGAGGGCTTTGGGTGTGCCAAACGTGACAACGTAACTGGGTGGCTATAAAGGTGCACTACGGGTATCTCTGAAAGTGTCTGTTGGTTTGGCACGAATCGAGACTGGGATTTGTCACTCCGTGTAACGCAGAGGTATCTCTGGGCCCACTCGGTAGGACATCATCATAATGTGCACAATGTGACCAAGGAGTTGATCACAGGATAATGTGTTACAGAACGAGTAAAGAGACTTGCCGGTAATGTCACACCCTAGCTAGTTCAAGCATTAGAGTGTGCATCATGTTTAATTTCTTTTTAAGTTTGAAAAGGGGATGACAGAACCCCCAACACCCCCTGGAAACAACTAGGGTTTACTAAAATTATTTTCAATGAACCTGAAATGCCCTTCTAAAAAGTTCACCCTCTTTGTGTTGGGTTAGAACCTCTGGCAAAATTGGTGCACAATTTTCTAGTTCAATAGAAGGTCATTGAATTAAATCATAAGTATTTGATTTTGGGCATTCAAATGCTATAAAATAATTTAAATGCTCAGATAATTTTGGAAATAAATGTTTGCTGTTGGAAATATTCTAAACAGAGCCCGCAGTTATTTTTAGGATTTTTGTAAACGTTTTAGTATTTTTAATAAAGCCCAATAGTTGCAGTTAAATAGAAAAAGAAAACAAATCAAAAAAAGAGAGAGAGGGAGAAGCCCACCTGGGCCTTACCTGTGCTGGCCCGGCCAACCCGGCCTGTGCCAGTCGTCACCCACCTCTGCCAGTAGGCAGAGGCGTGTCGCCGGCGCGTGCTCCCGCGGCCACCTCCTGCTTCCACCTCCTGCTGCCTCCTCGTCCCCATCCGAGTGCCACGGAGACGCCCAGCACCTCCCTGCACTCCTCCCCTCTCTCCCCCTCGTCTCCCTCACCCTCTCCCGCGATGGCCGAGCGCGATCCTCACCGCCGTTCGCCGTAGTTGTCACCAGAGCCACCCCCTCGCCTCCCTGACGTGCCCATGAGCTCTGCCTCCATCGTCCACGCCTCCTCGTCGACTCACGCGACGCCGGATGCCTCCAAGCGCCTTCCCGACGCCTTCTTCTTCCTCGGTCCGCCGAGATCACCGGCAACGCCCCGACGATGTCCGACCTCCCCCGAGCCCGCTGAGACGCGTCCTACAACCGAGTGAGCTCCTCTACCGATCCCCCCTCTTCTCTGCTTCGTTTGCTCGCCGTAGACGCCGCCCCCTTGCCCACCGTAGCATGCCGCCGCGCGAGCTCGACGCCGGCGTCACTCCGGTGGCCATTTGGTCAAGCGCGGGTGCTTAACGCACTCACCGCACCTCGTAGCGCCACGCTAGTGCGTCCGTTTCCCCGCTAGCTCGCTGCAGCAGCAAAACCACCAACAGCCGAGCTCCGGCCGCCGCCACGAGCTCGACTCCGGCGAGCTCGCTCCACCCCAGCTCCTCCCACTTGCCCCACTAGATGCGCACGAGCCCAGCTACGCGTAGGACCAAACCGCGGTCGAATTGGTCTCCTGTGGCCGATTTCCGAAGCTCTCCGCCGTCTGGGCCTCGCCGGCGACTCAACGCCGGCGGGATTAACCCCGCTGACCAGGGGTTTGACCCTAGTTTGACTCCGCCTGAGACACTGATAGGTGGGGCCGCTCCTAACTAATTCAGATTAGTTTAAATTAGAGCTAATCACTCTGTTAGAGGTTAATGACGTCGTTAACTAACCCTCTCTCACTGACATGTGGGCCCAGAGCCTAACTAACCCAGTTTAGTGCTAACTAAAATCTAACCAACTCTGTTAGTTAGCTGAGAGACTGACAGAAGGGGCCCACCAGTTAGGTTTGACCTGGGCTAGCGCCTTTGAGCCGCTGACGTCACAGTGACGCAGTGCTGACGCATTAACTCAATTACTGGATTTATTCTTTAATAGGAAATTCCAGAAAATAGTCAAAACTTCTAAAAATCATAGAAAATCAACCATAGCTCCAAATGCAAAGATTTATATATATATATGAAAAATGATCAGAAAAATTCAATCTATCCATCTGTAATGGTTTCATGTATGACAAAACAAGTTAACCCTGCTGTTTAAGCAGAATAAGGTAATGCACTAATAAGGCCATGTTTAATGAGCTAATATTTGAATCTTTGATTCAAATGACTTCATACCCTTCTGTTTTAGCTTGCATTAGGCCAAAACAATTTCATCTTGCCATGTCATAGCATGCATCATATTGTTGCATATTGCCATGTGTTGATTATGTTCAGTGTGTCTTTCGTGTCTGAAGGGCAGTACCCTACTACCTCTACAACAGGCAAGCAACCCATTGATCATTCCGATACAACCCATGTTCCCGCTTCTGCTCTTGTTTACTGCATTAAGACAACGCGTTTCAAACTGTTGTGTGCTACGGTAGTTGAATGTAACACCCTCGATGCAACTATATCTCCCACGTGTCGAGGCACGACTTAGAGGCATAATCGCATTGAAGGCATATGTCGGAAGTTAGGCAATCTTCAAAACATCCCATGTAATATAGATAATAAAAGGGGAGATAACATAGTTGGCTTACACTGGCCACGTCAATCAAGTACATAAATAACATTACATCATCCAAACACTCATGGCCCGACTACGACGCCAAAATAAAAGATAACCCAACATGCGACACGGTCCCGATCACCCCCAACTGGGCACCACTACTGATCATCAGGAAAGGAAACAAAGTATCGTTGAGATTCCTCGTCGAACTCCCACTTAAGCTCAAGCGCGTCACCTGGAGTGGAATCATCAGGCCCTGCATCTGGTTTAATAGTAATTTGTGAGCCACAGGGACTCAGCAATCTCGCACCCTCGCGATCAAGACTATTTAAGCTTAATAGGTATGGCAAGGGTAAAAATGTGGAGCTGCAGCAAGCGACTAGCAAATATGGTGGCTATCCTATTCGCAAAAGAGAGCGAGAAGAGGAGGCAAAGCGCGAACGAGTAACTAAAGAGCAATCCTGCGGCAAGCATTACTCCAACACCGTGTCCACTTCCCGGACTCCGCCGAGAAGAGGCCATCACGGTAACACACTCAGTTGATTCATTTTAATTAAGTTAAGGTTCAAGTTATCTACAACCAGACATTAACAAATTCCCATCTGCCCATAACCGCAGGCACGGCTTTCGAAAGTTCAAATCCCCGCAGGGGATTCCCAACTTAGCCCATGACAAGCTCTCACGGTCAATGAAGGAATAAACCTCCTCCCGAGACGTTCTGATCAGACTCGGTACCTCGGTTCTTCAAGACACTTCGACAGGTTAAAACAAGACCAGCAACACCGCCCGAATGTGCCGACAAATCCCGATAGGAGCTGCATATATCTCGTTCTCAGGGCACACTCAGATTGTCCAAACTTCCGGTAGGCCAGCCCAGAGTTGCCCCTGGTGGCCACCGGCGGCTGACGAGGTGGACCAACTCTCAGAGGAGCACTGGCCCGGGGGGGTTTAAAATAAGATGACCCTCGGGCTCCGGAAACCCAAGGGAAAAAGAGGCTAGGTGGAAAATGGTAAAACCAAGGTTGGGCATTGCTGGAAAAGCTTTAATCAAGGCGAACTATCAAGGGGTTCCCATTATAACCCAACCGCGTAAGGAACGCAAAATCCGGGAACATAACACCGATATGACGGAAACTAGGGCGGCAAGAGTGGAACAAAACACTAGGCGAGAGGCCGAGCCTTCCACCCTTTACCAAGTATATAGATGCACTAAGATAACATGGCAATATAATGATATCCAAACAACAAAATAAAGTTCCAATAAGGAGCGGTCTCCAATCTTCACCTGCAACTAGCAACGCTATAAGAGGGGCTGAGCAAAGCGGTAACATAGCCAATCAACGGTTTGCTAGGACACGGTGGGTTAGAGGTTTGACATGGAAATTTGGGAGGCTTGAAAGCAAGTGGTAGGCATCGTCGCATTGGCATAGAAAAAGAGCGAGCAATCTAGCATAGCAAAGATAGTAGTGATTTCGCGGGTATGATCATCTTGCCTGCAAAGTTGTCAGAGTTGACTGAACCCTCGAAAGCAAACTCAACGGGCTCCTCGTTAGCGAACTCGTCTCCCGGCTCTACCCAAACAAGACAAACAAGCAACAAGGACACAATCAACCACGTGCAAGGATCAAACAATATGATGCAAGGATGGTATGCTATGCGGGATGCGATGCGGGATGCATATGCAAGATGTGACAAGGAATGCATGAACCTGGCCTCAACTTGGAAATCCAAGTGCGCCACTCGAAAGATGAGATGAAATCGCTTGAAAATGATATAAAGAACGTCGGAATCGGAGTTACAGTTTGGAAATGGCAAGCGATTCAAATATGACACCGGTCTGCGATTTACAGCAAGTAGCCATCTAAATGCAAAGAGATGAACAAGCTACAACACCCAAACATGGCAACAAAATACATGGCAGGGATGCACTAGGACGCTTAACAAAAGTCTAGCACTAAGCTACGGCCAAATCATCCATTAACAGGGTCAAACAAGCATGGCAAAAATGCATATGACAAACAGATTTCAGACAGTGAAATTAACACTTGTCTGGAATTAACACTTGTCTGGAATTTCAAATCAGCATTACCAAGTGCCTCACTTTGCAAGCTCATGCTAATCACCACACACATCACAAAAATACATTGGTTGCACCTCTGTAAAGATGGAAAAACCCTTAACAAAACATATGTAGAGCTCGTGGGCATATCATGCACACATTAATCATGGCAAAAATGACAAATATCTAAATGGAGCAGCAGATCTGGCAATTATCTCAAGTAGCACTCTTCTAACAGCATTTCGGGCATCAAGATGAACTCAAATGAAAATGATGCAATGGAATGAAATGATGTGCTCTCTGAGACGAACATTTTGATATGCTATATGCCCAAATCGATGCTACGGATGCAAAGTTACGGCACGATGAAATATGCAAAAAAATATGCAGAAAAGGGACTTGGGCGGAATCGACCTAGGGTTTACTGTAGCTGGATCTGGATCTCGCCAGCACGCGGATCGAGGATCGCCGGGGAGGACGCCGGGAAGAAGGCCGGTGAGGTTGGGGCGCCGGATCCCGCCGGATCCGATCCGTAGAGGCGGCGGGGAGGTGCAGCTGCGGCGGAGGAGAAGGTCGGCGGCGGGGCGGTCGGCCGGCGACGATGGACACGGCGGCCGGTGCGGGTGACGTTCGGCGGCGGAGCAGCGGCGTCCGGTGGCGGCGCCGGCGATCGGATTCGAGGGAGGAGACGGCGCGATGCGGACGAAGGCGCGGGCGCGGGGAGGCGGCTCCCGGGCCCGGGAGGGCCTCCCGCGGGCCGGGCGGGCCGCGGCGGCTGGAGCGCTGGCGACGCCACGTGTCGCACTTCCAGTGGCCGCGGGCGGCGGCGCGGCGTGTCCGGCGGCGGACGGACATGTCCGGCGCGGAGAGAGATGATTTTAGGGTTTGGGGACGAAGGAGATCCGGATTTCGGGGAAGAGGTCTATATATAGGCATAGAGGGAGCTAGGAAGAGTCCAAATGAGGTGCGGTTTTCGGCCACGCGATCGTGATCGAACGCTCTAGATGATGGGGAGTTTTAGGTTAGGTTTGGGCCAAAATGGAGGGGTGTTGGGCTGCAACATACACGAGGCCTTTTCGGTCCCTCGGTTAACCGTTGGAACATCAAACGAAGTCCAAATGGTATGAAACTTGACAGGCGGTCTACCGGTAGTAAACCAAGGCTGCTTGGCAAGTCTCGGTCCAATCCGGAAATGTTTAATCCCCACACACAAAAGAAAGGTAGAAATGACCACCGGAGGAGAACGAAGCACCGGAATGCAAAACGGACAACGGGGAAAATGCTCGAATGCATGAGATGAACACGTATGCAAATACAATGCACATGATGACATGATATGAGATGCATGACAACGATAACCACGCACGGAGACAAAGACCCGAACCCGAGAAAATAAAATAACTTAACGCTGGAAACGGCAAGAGTTGGAGTACAAATTGGGAAAGTCATATCCGGGGTGTTACAACACTCCACCACTACGAAAGGATCTCGTTCCGAGATCTAGGACTGAAAGAACGCCGGGTACTCAGAACGGAGGTGATCCTCGCGTTCCCAGGTAGCTTCACGGTCGGAATGGTGTGACCACTTGACTTTGAGGAATTTGATTGCCTTGTTGCGAGTCTTGCATTCAGTCTCTTCAAGAATAGCAACTGGGTGCTCATGATAAGAGAGATCTTCTTGGAGCTCAATGTCCTCGAAGTTGACAGTGTGGTCAGGAGTCTTGAAGCACTTTTCGGAGCTGAGAGACATGGAACACATCCTGAACATTTGCAAACTTTGAAGGAAGCTCGAGTTGATAGGCGAGATAGCCTCTCTTGCTGACTATCTTGAAAGGTCCCACGTATCTGGGGGCAAGCTTCCCTTTGATACCGAAGCGACGAGTACCTCTCATAGGAGAGACGCGGAGGTATACATGATCTCCGATCTTGAAAGCCAAATCACGGTGTTTACTGTCATAATAGCTCTTCTGGCGGGATTGGGCTGCTTTGAGGTTATCTCGAATGACTTTGCACATCTCCTCTGCCTCTGTGATTAAGTCATTACCCAAAAGCTGACGTTCACCGGTTTCGGACAAGTTGAGAGGGGTACGGCACTTCCTGCCATACATAATTTCAAATGGGGCCTTGCCCGAACTTGCTTGAAAACTGTTGTTGTAGGAGAATTCAACATAAGGAAGACAATCCTCCCACTTCATGCCGAAGGAGATCACACACGCCCTGAGCATATCTTCAAGAATCTGGTTGACACGCTCGACTTGACCGCTAGTTTGAGGATGGAAAGCTATGCTGAAACGGATGTTGGTGCCCATGGCCTTCTGAAAAGAATCCCAAAACTTGGAGGTAAAGATGCTGCCACGGTCTGAAGAGATCAACTGTGGAATACCGTGCAGAGAGACAATTCGAGAGGTATAGAGTTCCGCCAATTGAGCTGCAGTGATTGACTCTTTGATAGGCAGAAAGTGAGCCACTTTAGTGAGTTTGTCGATGACAACGAATATAGCATCATTGCCACGCTTGGACTTTGGAAACCCTGTCACGAAGTCCATCTCAATGTGGTCAAACTTCCATTCTAGAATGGCAAGAGGTTGGAGGAGACCAGCTGGCCTTTGGTGTTCTGCCTTCACTCTTCTGCAGACATCACATTCATTCACGAAATAAGCAATCTCGCTCTTCATTCGAGTCCACCAATAAGCCTTCTTGAGGTCCTGATACATCTTCGTGCTCCCCGGGTGGATGGAGAGGAGACAATTGTGAGCCTCATTCATTATCACTTTACGGAGGTCACCTTTGGGCACAACAATACGATCCTCAAAGAAGAGAGTGTCCTTATCGTCAAGGCGGTAGCACTTGTACTTGGGTTGACTCTCGGCAATCCCAATCTTCACCTTTTTCACCATAGCATCAAGAAGCTGGGCTTGGCGAATCTGGTCTTCCAAGGTAGGAGAGACTTGAATGTTGGCGAGGAAACCTTGAGGAACAACTTGCAGATTAAGTTTGCGGAAAGCTTCACAAAGCTCGGGTTGATGAGGCTTGAGAATCAGACTATAACAATAAGCCTTCCTGCTCAATGCGTCAGCAATCACATTGGCCTTGCCTGGAGTATACTCGATACTCGGATTATACTCTTGAATCATTTCGACCCATCGAGTTTGCCAAAGGTTGACATTAGGATGAGTGAAGATGTACTTGAGACTCTTGTGATCAGTGAAAATGTCCACTTTTCTTCCCAATAAGAGATGTATCCACGTCAAAAGAGCATGCACAACTGCCGCCAACTCAAGATCATGAGTGGGGTAGTTCTTTTCATTGGGCTTCAACTAGCGAGAGGTATAAGCAACAACTTTCTTCTCTTGCATCAACACTGCGCCAAGACCTTGGAGAGAGGCATCACAAAAGACCTCGTACGGCTTGGATTCATCAGGCGAAGTCAGAACTTGAGCAGTGATCAATTTCTCTTTCAAAGTGTTGAAAGCAATGTCACACTCCGGAGACCAAACATACTTGACGTGCTTCTGGAGAAGATTTGAGAGAGGCTTCGCGATCTTAGAAAAGTTTTCAACGAATCTTCGACAGTAGCTTGCGAGACCGAGGAAGCTACGGAGTTGCTTCACGTACCGAGGAGGTTCCCAATTCACAATTGCAGACACCTTCTCAGGATTCACCGCAATGCCCTTGGCAGAGATGATATGACCAAGATAAAGAACCTCATCGAGCCAACATTCGCACTTGGAGAACTTGGCGTAGAACTTGTGTTCCCTCAGCTTGTCGAGTACCAAGCGCAAGTGCTTGGCATGATCTTCCTTGTTCTTCGAGAAAACCAGAATGTCGTCGAGATAGACCAAAACTAAGTCATTGGTGTAGGCGTTGAAGATGAAGTTCATCATGTGAGAGAAAGTTAGAGGAGCGTTGACGAGGCCAAAAGACATGACAGTGTATTCGTATGAACCATAGCTTGTCCTGAAGGCCGTCTTGGGAATATCTTGTTCACGGATTCGAATCTGATGATAACCCATACGGAGATCCAGCTTGGAGAATACTTGGGCACCTTTGAGTTGTTCGAACAGCTCGTTGATGTTGGGGAGTGGGTATTTGTTCTTGATGGTCTTCTTGTTCAATGGACGGTAATCAACACAAAGTCGGTCCATTCCATCCTTCTTCTTCACAAAAAGAACACCACAACCCCACGGAGAAGAACTAGGCCGGATGAGACCCATTCTTTCTTGAATATCGAGTTGCTTCTTCAGCTCCTTCAACTCTTCAGGTCCGAGCTTGTAAGGACGCTTGCACACAGGTTCCGTACCGGGCTCAAGATCAATGACGAATTCAACTGGCCGGTGCGGAGGCATTCCTGGAAGCTCTTCTAGAAAGACGTCTTGACATTCGCAAACGACTGGAATTTGAGAGATGGCATCCAGTTCACCCCTCTCATTGAGAGAAAACAGACGGATGGTATTATCCCGAGCGGCAACGACAATTACATCCTCAGACGAATGAGTCAATTGAATCTGCCTTGTTGCACAATCAAGCTGAGCCCTGTGCTTAGAAAGCCAATCCATTCCAAGAATAAGATCAATATCCGAGTTGCCAAGAACCACCGGAGAAGAGAGAAACTTGAAAACACCCATCATGATAGAAACATCCAGAATCTCGTGGTTAGCGAGCAAACATTTACTCGGAGAGACAACTGCTAACGGTTTATGCATAACTTGGGAAGTCAACTCATGCTTAGATGCAAAAGGTTTCGAGATGAAGCAATGCGATGCACCAGTGTCAAAAAGAACTTTTGCAGGAACATCGTTAATAGGAAGGTTACCCATGATGACATCTGACGAATCCTCTACCTGAGCTGCATTCATCAAGTTGACCTTGGCATGCTTGGTGTTATGCTTGACCATAGCTGTACTTGCCGATCTCACAGGAGGAGGAGGAAGACGCCTCTGATTGAGACACTTGTTGGCATAGTGACCCTTCTGTTGGCACTTGTTGCACGTGACCTCTGAAAGCGGACGGTGATATGGAGCACTCGATCTTGGAGCTTGAGACGAAGTCTTGTTCTGAAAACCAGGGTTGGGTGGGTGGGAAGATCCACTGCCACCTTTGCTCTTCTGCTGATATGGCTGACGGAACGGAGGAGGAGGAAGCCAATACTTCTGCTGCTTGGCCACTTGAGTAGAGGAAGAAGGAGTAACATCTCTGACTCTCTTCTTGGAAGCATCACACCTCAATTGAGCAGCCTCTTGCTTCAATGCCATGTTGTAGAACTCATCGTATCTCAAGGGCTCAAAGAGAACAAGAGCTAGCTGGATTTCTTCTCTGAGACCACCCCTAAACTGGTATATCATGCTCTTTTCATCAGGTACGTCCTGCTTGGCAAAGCGGGCGAGCTTCTGAAACAACTTGTTGTAGTCATAGACAGACAAAGAGCCTTGCTTCAGGTTGCGGAATTCCTCACGCTTGCTTTCAACCACGCTCTGAGGGATATGGTGAGCTTTGAAATCTTGACGGAATTCATCCCAAGTGATAACACGTCCACCTCTGGAATCCTTGTACTGCTGGAACCATTCTGCAGCTTGATCTTTGAGTTGGAAGGAAGCGAACTTGACAAAGTCCTCAGGCCTGACGTTACTGCACTCGAAATGCTTGCACAGATCCACAAGCCAATCGTCAGCATCGGTTGCCTCAACACAATTGCTGAAAGTCTTTGGCCCGTTAGCAAGGAACTGGTTGAGTGTAGCAAAGTGATTCTGATTGTTGCCTTGGTTCCCTTGGTTGCCTTGATTACGCTCTTGAAGAATTTGCATGATCAGCTGTGTGTTTGCATTGGTTGCGTCCACCATAGCTTGCCATGCCTCCGGAGGAGGTGGAGGTGGTGGCGGATCAGGATTCGGGGTCGTGCGCGTTGGAGGAGCCATCCTGAAGAGGTTGACATCCATTAGCACATTGATAGACAAAATGAAGCTGAATCCAACGGAATGAAAATTGCAACATATAGCCTTCACATCCGAACAAAATGAATGAATGCATTCCTCTTGAAATGGTCACATATCCATAAATTGAGAAGCCACTTAGATTTAGGTAGAGAAATAAATCAACAAGGTACGGATCAAGAACGAATAATCGGTAAGAAATCCCAATCTCAAACCAACTATCCGTGGAAGAAGAACTAGAGCTACTAGAATTCCCACCTATGAAACTCCCGAACCTTTCCGGTTATGTAATCAGGTGTTGGGGATATAGGGGAAGCATAATATCTCACCCAAATATAGCAAATCCTACATCCAGCTGTATCCATCCTTCAACACATAACCGAGAAAAACTTCGGAAACCATCTACCTCAACCTTCGAAAAGCATCCGTTATACAAGTTATGGCGATACTCCCGAACTCCCGCCCAAGTACTGGGTGGCATCGAGGTTATCTCACCAACGAACTGCATAAACGAGATTTTCGATGTCGGCGTACTAAACTCAGGTATTCCAGAACTGCAACGATAAAATTATGACGACAACACCTCAGAGCTCAACTCCCCGGGACACTTCCACAAAACCCTTGACAGGAGGCACCAAGACAATGTTCTCGTCATAAAACCATCGGAACGATTCCAAGATACCCGCGTGATCCTAAATTTTTTTTAGTGAAATTTGAGAAGAGAAGAGTCAAAACTCTACGCCAGGATGCCTTACCAGAGTGACGAGGAGACTGGGAAGTAAAAAGAATTCCTAAACTCTCCGATATATAATTCCTAAATGACTCAAAACATTTTTCTAGACACAACTCGGCCGCTAAAAACGATCAAGCAATGGGGCTCCTAAGGTCGGGGAAGGCTCTGATTACCAACTTGTAACACCCTCGATGCGACTATATCTCCCACGTGTCGAGGCACGACTTAGAGGCATAATCGCATTGAAGGCATATGTCGCAAGTTAGGCAATCTTCACAACATCCCATGTAATATAGATAATAAAAGGGGAGATAACATAGTTGGCTTACACTCGCCACGTCAATCAAGTACATAAATAACATTACATCATCCAAACACTCATGCCCGACTATGGCGCCAAAATAAAAGATAACCCAACATGCGACACGGTCCCGATCACCCCCAACTGGGCACCACTACTGATCATCAGGAAAGGAAACATAGTATCGTTGAGAGTCCTCGTCAAACTCCCACCTAAGCTCAAGCGCGTCACCTGGAGCGGAATCATCAGGCCTTGCATCTGGTTTAATAGTAATCTGTGAGCCACAGGGACTCAGCAATCTCGCACCCTCGCGATCAAGACTATTTAAGCTTAATAGGTATGGCAAGGGTAAAAATGTGGAGCTGCAGCAAGCGACTAGCAAATATGGTGGCTATCATGTTCGCAAAAGAGAGCGAGAAGAGGAGGCAAAGCGCGAACGAGTAACTAAAGAGCAATCCTGCGGCAAGCATTACTCCAACACCGTGTCCACTTCCCGAACTCCGCCGAGAAGAGGCCATCACGGTAACACACTCAGTTGATTCATTTTAATTAAGTTAAGGTTCAAGTTATCTACAACCGGACATTAACAAATTCCCATCTGCCCATAATCGCGGGCACGGCTTTCGAAAGTTCAAATCCCTGCAGGGGAGTCCCAACTTAGCCCATGACAAGCTCTCATGGTCAACAAAGGAATAAACCTCCTCCCGAGACGTTCCGATCAGACTCGGTACCTCGGTTCTTCAAGACACTTCGACAGGTTAAAACAAGACCAGCAACACCGCCCGAATGTGCCGACAAATCGCGATAGGAGCTGCACATATCTCGTTCTCAGGGCACACTCAGATTGTCCAAACTTCCGGTAGCCCAGCCCAGAGTTGCCCCTGGTGGCCACCGGCGGCTGACGAGGTGGACCAACACTCAGAGGAGCACTGGCCCGGGGGGGGGGTTTAAAATAAGATGACCCTCGGGCTCCGGAAACCCAAGGGAAAAAGAGGCTAGGTGGCAAATGGTAAAACCAAGGTTGGGCATTGCTGGAAAAGCTTTAATCAAGGCGAACTATCAAGGGGTTCCCATTATAACCCAACCGCGTAAGGAACGCAAAATCCGGGAACATAACACCGATATGACGGAAACTAGGGCGGCAAGAGTGGAACAAAACACTAGGCCAGAGGCCGAGCCTTCCACCCTTTACCAAGTATATAGATGCACTAAGATAACATGGCAATATAATGATATCCCAACAAGAAAATAAAGTTCCAACAAGGAGCGGTCTCCAATCTTCACTTGCAACTAGCAACGCTATAAGAGGGGTTCAGCAAAGCGGTAACATGGCCAATCAACGGTTTTCTAGGACACGGTGGGTTAGAGGTTTGACATGGCAATTTGGGAGGCTTGAAAGCAAGTGGTAGGCATCGTAGCATTGGCATAGAAAAAGAGCGAGCAATCTAGCATAGCAAAGATAGTAGTGATTTCGAGGGTATGATCATCTTGCCTGCAAAGTTGTCAGAGTTGACTGAACCCTCGAAAGCAAACTCAACGGGCTCCTCGTTAGCGAACTCGTCTCCTGGCTCTACCCAAACAAGACAAACAAGCAACAAGGACAAAATCAACCACGTGCAAGGATCAAACAATATGATGCAAGGATGGTATGCTATGCGGGATGCGATGCGGGATGCATATGCAAGATGTGACAAGGAATGCATGAACCTGGCCTCAACGTGGAAATCCAAGTGTGGCACTGGAAAGATGAGATGAAATCGCTTGAAAACGATATAAAGAACGTCGGAATCGGAGTTACGGTATGGAAATGGCAAGCAATTCAAATATGACACCGGTCTGCGATTTACAGCAAGTAGCCATCTAAATGCAAAGAGATGAACAAGCTACAGCACCCAAACATGGCAAAAAAATACATGGCAGGGATGCATTCAAGATGCTTAACAAAAGTCTAGCACTGAGCTATGGCCAAATCATCCATTAACAGGTTCAAACAAGCATAGCAAAAATGCATATGACAAACAGATTTCAGATAGTGAAATTAACACTTGTCTGGAATTTTAGATCAGATAGCACTCTTCGGAGCAACAAAACTACATGCTACAGGACCTGAACATGGCAAAGTAAAGCATGGCATGGAGCTACTCAAAGAGCTTAACAAAAGTCCCTTAGTGACCTTGAGCCAAAAGGGATCAAAAAATACAATTGCAAGCATGTGAACATGGCAAAAACATAATCAGTTCTCAGACTTAGTGAAAACTGGAGCATGCTGAAAACAGATATCAAGTAGGCATGTTTACGAGCTCGATGCACTCACTACAGAGCAAGTCATGACAAGCTAAGCATACATCCATCAAGAATACACAAAATGCAAGCTATACATGGCAAGAACAATAGCATAGCATGCACGGATCAACTACAACATCGTCGGCAAAATGGCTAACAAGTAGACAATCTGCCCAGATTCACGAAGTAGCAAAAGTAGAGCTCGATTGACTCAAGCTAGGGTGCTCCATAATTGCAAACAAAGACATGTATGGATAGAGCATTACAAGATTAACAAAACATCCTTACTGATCATCCTCAAAAGAGGCACGGATCACTAGGAAACAACATGAACATATGGCAACATGAGATAAACAGGTCAAGGACTTAGTGGAAATGCTAAGTCCCTAAAATCAGCATTACCAAGTGCCTCACTTTGCAAGCTCGTGCTAGTCACCACACAAATCAAAAAAATACATGGGTTGCACCTCTGGAAAGATGGCAAAACCCTTAACAAAATATATGTAGAGCTCATGGGCATATCATGTACACATTAATCATGGCAAAAATGACAAATATCTAAATGGAGCAGCAGATCTGGCAATTATCTCAAGTAGCACTCTTCTAACAGTATTTCGGGCATCAAGATGAACTCAAATGAAAATGATGCAATGGAATGAAATGATGTGCTCTCTGAGACGAACATTTTCATATGTTATATGCCCAAATCGAAGCTACGGATGAAAAGTTACGGCATGATGAAATATGCAAAAAAATATGCAGAAAAGGGACTTGGGCGAAATCGACCTAGGGTTTACTATAGCTGGATCTGGATCTTGCCGGCGCGCGGATCGAGGATCGTCGGGGAGGACGCCGGGAAGAAGGCCGACGAGGTTGGGGCGCCGGATCCCGCCGGATCCGACCCGTAGAGGTGGCGGGGAGGTGCGGCTGCGGCGGAGGAGAAGGTCGGCGGCGGGGCGGTCGGCCGGCGACGATGGACGCGGCGGCCGGTGCGGGTGACGTTCGGCGGCGGAGCAGCAGCGTCCGGTGGCGGCTCTGGCGACCGGATTCAAGGGAGGAGGCGGCGCGATGCGGACGAAGGCGCGGGCGCGGGGAGGCGGCTCCCAGGCCCGGGAGGGCCTCCCGCGGGTCGGGCAGGCCGCGGCGGTTGGAGCGCTAGCGGCACCACGTGTCGCATTTCCAGTGGCCGCGGGCGGCGGCGCGGCGTGTCCGGCGGCGGACGGACACGTCCGGCACGGAGAGAGATGATTTTAGGGTTTGGGGACGAAGGAGATCCGGATTTCGGGGAAGAGGTCTATATATAGGCATAGAGGGAGCTAGGAGAGTCCAAATGAGGTGCGGTTTTCGGCCACGCGATCGTGATCGAACGCTCTAGATGATGGGGAGGCTTTAGGTGGGGTTTGGGCCAAAATGGAGGGGTGTTGGGCTGCAACACACACGAGGCCTTTTCGGTCCCTCGGTTAACCGTTGGAGCATCAAACGAAGTCCAAATGGTACGAAACTTGACAGGCGGTCTACCAGTAGTAAACCAAGGCCGCTTGGCAAGTCTCGGTCCAATCCGGAAATATTTAATCCCCACACACAAAAGAAAGGTAGAAATGACCACTGGAGGAGAACGAAGCGTCGGAATGCAAAACGGACAACGGGGAAAATGCTCGAATGCATGAGATGAACACGTATGCAAATACAATGCACATGATGACATGATATGAGATGCATGACAACGATAACCACCCACGGAGACAAAGACCCGAACCCGAGAAAATAAAATAACTTAACGCCGGAAACGGCAAGAGTTGGAGTACAAATTGGGAATGTCATATCCGGGGTGTTACATTGAACCCTTATCCTCTGCATGACCTGTCATTGCCACAGTAACTAGATGAAACCCACTAGCATGTGTAGGAGTTGATTGAGCCATGTATGTGATTCCTACTTTGCTATGCCTGCTATGCTTAGAGTTGTGTCAGGTCTGGTTCATCTGGGTGATGGGCTAGAGTGAAATGTTTATGTCGGTAACGTGAGGGATGTGTGGAACATGTTTTGGCAAAGGTATCGATGAGAGGCCATGTAGGAGTACATGGTGGGTTGTTTCATTGAGGCCGTCCCTAAGAACTGAGATCTCTATGTGTGATTTAAGATTCAACTACTACCATGCATTTGGATCCTTAATTGACCCTCTCGGCTTCTTAAATACCTTAGTACTCTGTCCAGGAGTTGCAAATAGTTTCTGGTGTTGTAGGTTATGTGTTGGTGGCCGTGCGTAGCGCTGACCCTAGGGGTGGGCTATGTTGCGGTAGATACACCGTGGCACGGTGTACCGAGTCACCCGTTTGGTGTGTCGGGAACCCTGTTCACATCGTTCGGGGCCGTAAGTGGAAACCTCGGCCTGACTCCCTGTGGATGGAACCTGGATAGGCGATAAACCTGGACTAGAGACTTAAGTGTTTAGGTAGGCCGTGGCCGACACCCTCGCTGGGCTTCCGCTTGAAGGTTGCCGAGTACATGTCGTGTAAACAGCGGTAAGTGGTGAAAGCGTGTATGAAGAAGTATACCCTTCCAGGGTATAAAACTATTCGAATAGCCGCGTCCGCGGTAAAGGACTACTTGGTTGCCTATACAGTTCATAGACAAGTTAAATGGATACTATTAAAAGTCTCAAGATAAGTGTGAGTACCGAGGATGGCCCTCTCGTAGGATGACGAGAGAGGATCCCCGATGGAGTATTGTGTTGGTGAGTAGTGGACTCATGTGCGAAAACTATTTTACTAGTGGAGTTCCATAGGATAGCTTAGCCAAGAGTCAAAGCTGGCTTGCTGCAATAACCCCACCACCTTCTTGAGAATGGGCATGTATATTAGGTTCTGATGTAAGACTTGCTGAGTACCTTTGTACTCATGTTTGCTCAATTACTGTTTTCAGACGACAACACCGCCCCCTCTGATGGGATCTACATAGACCTTGACGTCGATGAGTGACTAGCCACCCAGGTGGTGATCCTGGCCATGAAGGGCCCCATGTAGATAGACAGGCTTTGAGAAGCCTTCTTTCTTTCTAGTGTCTGTACTCAGACTAGTTGCTTCCGCATGTGCTTGTATGATTGTATGACTTGAGTGTCGGGTCATGTGACCCCTATCTGTATGAACATGTTATGTATGGCTCTCGGGAGCCTTTAAATAAAGTACTTGAGTTGTAGAGTTTTGTTGTGATGCCATGTTGTATGTACTCATATCGGGCATATTGTGTGTATGATTGAAATGCTTGGTATGCGTGGGATCCGACAATCTAGTTGTTTATCCTTGGTAGCCTTTCTTATGGGGAAATGTAGTCTAGTGTTCCTCGAGCCATAGTAGTTCGCTACAGCCCGGTTCACCGGAGTCCTGCTAGCCCAGCACTGCTGTTCAGGACACTTGACTGGACGGCATGTGTTTCACTTCGTTCCTATGTCTGTCCCTTCGGGGAAATGTCACACGGTGATATCCGGAGTCCTGCCTACCCTGCTACAGCCCGGGTTCCCCGGAGTCCTGTTAGCCCAGTGCTACAGCCCGGAATCACTCGCTGATGACCGACATGCTCGATGTGATTCATGTATGCCTGTCTCCATAGGTCTGTGCCGCTTTGGGTTCATGACTAGCCATGTCGGCCCGGGTTCTCTGTCATATGGATGCTAGCGACACTATCATATACGTGAGCCAAAAGGCGCAAACGGTCCCGGGCCATGGTAAGGCAACACCCGTGGGATACCGTGCGTGAGGCCGCAAAGTGATATGAGGTGTTACCGGCTAGATCGATGTGACTTGGAATCAGGGTCCTGACAGGTAACGAGATTGAACAAGGTATTGGGATACCGACGATCGAATCTCGGGCAAGTATCGTACCGATAGACAAAGGGAATTGTATACGGGATTGATTGAATCCTTGACATCGTGGTTCATCCGACGAGATCCTCGTGGAGCATGTGGGAGCCAACATGGGTATCCAGATCCCGCTGTTGGTTATTGATCAGAGAGTTGTCTCGGCCATGTCTGCATGACTCCCGAACCCGTAGGGTCTACACACTTAAGGTTCGATGACACTGGGGTTATAGGGAAAGTATGTACACGGTTACCGAATGTTGTTCGGAGTCCCGGATGAGATCCCGGACGTCACAAGGAGTTCCAAAATGGTCCGGAGGTAAAGATTTATACATGGGAAGTCCCGTTTTGGTCACCGGAAAGGTTTCGGGTGCTATCGGTAACGTACCGGGACCACCGGGAGGGTCCCGGGGGTCCACCAGGTGGGGCCACCAGCCCTAGAAGGCTGCGTGGGCCAAGTGTGGGAGGGGACCAGCCCCAGGTGGGCTGGTGCGCCCCCCACCAAGGCCCAAGGCGCCTCCAAGAGGGGAGGGGGGCAAACCCTAGGACAGATGGGCCCTAAGGCCCACCCCAGGCGCGCCTCCCCCTCTCCCCCTTGTGGCCGCCATCCTAGATGGGATCTAGGGCTGCCGCACCCCTTGGGGTGGGAACCCTAGAGGGGGCGCAGCCCCCTCCCCTCCCCCTATGTATACTTGAGGTATGGGGGCTGCCCAACACATGAGATCCTCTCCCTCTTGGCGCAGCCCTACCTCTCTCCCTCCTCGTCTCTCGTAGTGCTTGGCGAAGCCCTGCTGGAGTTTCGCGCTTCTCCACCACCATGCCGTCGTACTGCTGCTGGACGGAGTCTTCCCCAACCTCTCCTTCTCCCCTTGCTGGATCAATGCGTGGGAGACGTCACCGGGCTGCACGTGTGTTGAACGCGGAGGCGCCGTTGTTCGGCGCTTAGATCGGAATCAACCGCGATCTAAATCGCTGCGAGTACGACTCCTTCATCCGCGTTCTTGCAACACTTCCGCTTAGCGATCTACAAGGGTATGTAGATGCACTCCCCTTCCCCTCGTTGCTAGATTACTCCATAGATTGATCTTGGTGATGTGTAGAAAATTTTAAATTTCTGCTACGATCCCCAACACGGCCTCGACTGGCGCTAGCCTCCCCCGTCTCCCTGGCCAAGCTGCTGCCATGCTACAGCGCCGCCCTCTGCTTCAGCTGAGCAGCGCCGCCGTTGCTTCCCCGAGCTCCCTCCTGCACCTGACCGCGTCCAGCTGGACAACTCCGCGCGTTCTTCCTACTACTGCCACACGACATATCCGCGTCGGCCACCAACTCGTCCTCGAGCTTCGAACCTCGTCTTTGGCACCGGTCTCCTTGCAAGAAGCCGCAGTTGCAAGTCTCCAGCGTAGCCCAATGAGCCCCTGCTCCTTCCCTCACTGCCCGCATGACGCTGCCTCCATTGCACCCTCCCCGGGCAGGAGCACTTTGGGTTCGCCAAGGACATCTACATGGTGACGCGCCAAGTACCTTTACGACCCTCTTCGGAATCGCCAAGAACGCCAAGACCCCTTCATGGATTTCGCCAAGTACGACCACCATCACCGAAGACCCGTGTACCACAAGCGGCAAGTTTGACTACCATGGCATGAACCAATACTCCCACGACGATGTGTGTACCACTACTGTCGACCTCCAAAAAACATGGTTTTTCCGAGTACCCCTTCATTTCATCAAGACCGTCAAGTGCCTCGACGACAAGTGCACGACTACACAGATTGTACCAAGTACCCCTTCATTTCATTGAGACCGGCAAGTCTGATGACCCTAGGTACCACGACAACCCTGAAGGGATTCGAATTCGTCAAGTTCACCTTCGAAATGTGAACCACTACTTTCACTACGAACTCGTTCCACCCCGAAGACGAACGCTTCAAAGGTATAACCGCCGGAACGACGCCGTGGACCGTATGCATGTGATGTGTTGTATGAGATGCCCGTGTTTGCACTGTGTCTGAGTTGTTGCTTGCACGCTCCTCCTCGTTTGCCATGCCGTCGACCCGTGGGAACCCGGTAACCGGGATCACTCCACGATCTTGCATGACATGCTGACGCCACAATTCCTTTTGCACCGGTATCTCCACGAGTTACTGGAACCCGGAATGTTGTCGTGGCACCATTTCCAATTTTCATCGCCGTGGCACCCTTTTCCTTCCACCATGGCGACAAATGCCTCATATCTTATTATACTAACATTTTCATTAAATTGCATAAAACTTGAATATGTCATCCGCATCATGATAATAATATTTAAAATGTTTAAAATTGTTGGTTGCATCAAATTGCTATATGCACATGAGGTTTACTGGAATTGTTGTTTGATGTTTCTGGCCTCATTTAAACTTGCCTAGATAGTTAGTTTTCTTTTGCCTCATCTCTTCCCATGTTAACCAACATTTAATTTTGTTGAGTACCTAACTAGTAGTGAACTAAATAATCGAATGTGGTGTTTCATCAATATGCAACTTGATACGTCTCCAACATATCTATAATTTTTGATTGCTCCATGCTATATTATCTACTATTTTAGACATTATTGGGCTTTATTTTCCACTTTTATATTATTTTTGGGACTAACCTATTAACCGGAGGCCCAGCCCAGAATTGATGTTTTTTGCCTGTTTTAGGGTTTCGAAGAAAAGGAATATCAAACGGAGTCCAAACGGAATGAAACCTTCAAAAACATGATTTTCTCATCAGATAAGATCCAGAAGACTTGGACCCTCCATCAAGAAAGCCACGAGGTGCTCACGAGGGTAGGGGCACCCCCCCTAGGGCACGCCCCTGCCTCATGGGCCCCTCGAAGCTCCACCGACCCCCAAACGATCGAGGACGGAGCCAAAAACCTATGGCCCCCAGGTATCTTTCTCATCATATCAATCTCCATCACTTTATTATTGCTTTGCTTTTACTTTATTTACATTGCATCTCTATACCAAAAATACCAAAAAATTATTATTTATTATCTCTATCAGATCTCACTTTCGTAAGTGACCCTGAAAGGATTAACAACCCCTAAGCGCGTTGGTTGCATTGAGCTATTGTTTTTGTGTAGGTACGAGGGACTCAAGCATAGCCTCCTACTGGATTGATACCTTGGTTCTCAAAAACTGAGGGAAATACTTACACTACTTTGCTGCATCATCCCTTCCTCTTCGGGGAAATCCAACGCAGTGCTCAAGAGGTAGCAAGAAGAATTTCTGGCGCCGTTGCCAGGGAGTCTGCGCAAAAGTCAACATACCAAGTACCCATCACAATCCCTATCTCCCGCATTACATTATTTGCCATTTGCCTCTCGTTTTCCTCTCCCCACTTCACCCTTGCTGTTTTATTTGCCCTCTCTCTCTCTCTCTATCCTCCCTGTCTCTCTATTTACCTCTTTTGCCGGTTTGCTTTTTGTTTGCTCATGTGTTGGATTGCTTGTTTGTCGCGATGGCTCAAGATAATACTAAATTGTGTGACTTCACCAATACTAACAACAATGATTTCCTTAGCACTCCGATTTCTCCTCTTACCGATGCTGAATCTTGTGAAATTAATACTGCTTTGTTGAATCTTGTCATGAAAGATCTGTTCTCCGGCCTTCCTCGTGAAGATGCCGCTACCCATATTAATAGCTTCGTTGATTTGTGTGACATGCAAAAGAACAAAGATGTCGATAATGATATTGTTAAATTGAAGCTATTTCCTTTTTCGCTTAGAGATCGTGCTAAAGCTTGGTTTTCGGCTTTGCCTAAAAATAGTATTGATTCATGGAACAAGTGCAAAGATGCTTTTATCTCTAAGTATTTTCCTCCCGCTAAGATCATCTCTCTTAGAAACGATATTATGAATTTTGAACAACTTGATCATGAACATGTTGCACAAGCTTGGGAGATAATGAAATTAGTGATACGTAATTGCCCTACTCATGGTTTAAATTTGTGGATGATTGTTCAGAATTTTTATGCCAGATTGAATTTTGCTTCTAGAAATCTTTTAGATTCGGCTGCGGGAGGCACTTTTATGGAAATCACTTTAGGAGAAGCTACTAAACTCCTAGATAATATTATGGGTAATTCTTCGCAATGGCATACTGAAAGATCTACTAAAAAGGTGCATGCGATAGAAGAAATTAATGTTTTGGGTGGAAAGATGGATGAACTTATGAAATTATTTGCTAATAAGAGTGTTTCTTCTGATCCTAAAGATGTGCCCTTGTCTACTTTGATTGAGAATAATAATGAATCTATGGGTGTGAATTTTGTTGGTAGGAACAATTTTGGTAACAACGCGTATAGAGGAAATTTCAATCCTAGGCCTTATCCTAGTAATCCCTCTAATAATCATGGTAATTCCTACAACAATTCTTATGGAAATTATAATAATATGCCCTCTGATTTTGAATCTAATATTAAAGAATTTATTTCTTTGCAAAAGAATTTTAATGCTATGATTGAAGAAAAATTGCTTAAGATTGATTATTTGGCTTGGAACGTTGATAGAATTGCTCTTGATGTTGATTCTTTGAAACTTAGATCTATTTCACCTAAGCATTATATCAATGAGTCTCTCAAAGCCATGAGAATTTCCATTGAAGAATGCAAAGAAAGAACCGCTAGGATGCGTGCTAAGAAAGATGCCTTTATAAAAGCATGTTCTTCTAGTTCCTATGAAAATAATGACGAAGATCTAAAAGTTATTGATGTGTCCCCTATTAAATCTTTGTTTTGCAATATGAATCTTGATAATGATGGGACTGAATATGATCCACCATTACCTAGAAGGCGTTCTAAGAATTCGGAATTTGTTGATCTTGATGCTAAATTTGATAAAAGTGGGATTGAAGAAATTAAAACCCTAGATGTTGCTAAACCCACTATTATGGATTTCAAGGAATTTAACTATGAAAATTTATCTTTAATTGATTGTATTTCCTTGTTGCAATCCGTGCTAAAATCTCCTCATGCTTATAGTCAAAATAAAGCGTTTACTAAACATATCGTTGATGCCTTGATGAAATATTATGAAGAAAAACTTGAATTGGAAGTTTCTATCCCTAGAAAACTTTATGATGAGTGGGAACCAACTATTATGATTAAAATTAAAAATTATGAGTTTTATGCTTTGTGTTATTTGGGTGCTAGTGTCTCTACTATTCCCAAAACTTTGTGTGATTTACTAGATTCCCGTGATTTTGATGATTGCTCTCTAAACTTGCATCTTGCGGATTCCACTATTAAGAAACCTATGGGAAGAATTAATTATGTTCTTATTGTTGCTAATAGGAATTATGTCCCCATAGATTTTATCGTTCTTGATATAGATTGCAATCCTTCTTGCCCTATTATTCTTGGTAGACCTTTCCTTAGAACGGTTGTGCAATTATTGATATGAAGGAAGGGAATATTAGATTTCAATTTCCATTAGAAAAGGGAATGGAACACTTTACTAGAAATAAAATAAAATTACCATATGAATCTATCATGAGAGCCACTTATGGATTGCCTACCAAAGATGGCAATACCTAGATCTATTCTTGCTTGCTATGCCTAGCTAGGGGCGTTAAACGATAGCGCTTGTTGGGAGGCAACCCAATTTTATTTTTATTCCTTACTTTTTGCTCCTGTTTAGTAGTAAATAAATTATCTAGACTCTGTTTTGGTTGGGTTTTTTGTGTTTACTTAGTGTTTGTGCCAAGTAGAACCGTTGGGAAGACTTGGGGAAAGTCTTGATTGAACTTGCTCTAAAAAACAGAAACTTTAGCGCTCACGAGAACTGCTGTAATTTTTAATTGGAAAGTGATATTTAGTTAATTATTTTTGAAGATGATTAATAGATAAATTCCTCACGTCCATCAATTTATTTTAGAATTTTTGGGGTTCCAGATCTTGCGCTAGCCACAGATTACTACAGACTGTTCTGTTTTTGACAGATTCTGTTTTTCGTGTGTTGTTTGCTTATTTTGATGAATCTATGGCTAGTAAAATAGTTTATAATCCATAGAGAAGTTGTAATAAAGTAGGTATAACACCAATATAAATAAAGAATGAGTTCATTACAGTACCTTGAAGTGGTATTTTGTTTTCTTTCGCTAACGGAGCTCACGAGTTTTCTACTTTAAGTTTTGTGTTGTGAAGTTTGCAAGTTTTGGGTAAAGATTTGATGGATTATGGAACAAGGAGTGGCAAGAGCCTAAGCTTGGGATGCCCATGGCACCCCCAAGATAATCTAAGGATGCCTAAAAGCCAAAGCTTGGGGATGCCCCGGAAGGCATCCCCTTTTTTCGTCTACTTCTATCGGTAACTTTACTTAGAGCTATATTTTTATTCACCACATGATATGTGTTTTGCTTGGGGTGTCTTTTATGATTTGAGTATTTGCTTGTTAGTCTAACACAATCATCCTTGCTGTACACACCTTTTTAGAGAGCCATACATGATTTGGAATTTGATAGAATACTCTATGTGCTTCACTTATATCTTTTGAGTTTTATAATTTTGCTCTAGTGCTTCACTTATATCTTTTAGAGCATGGTGGTGGATTTGTTTTATAGAAACTATTGTTCTCTCATGCTTCACTTAGATTATTTTGAGAGTCTTAATAACATGGTAATTTGCTTATAATCCTAATATGCTTGGTATGCAAGATTAATAATAAAACTTTCTTATAAGTGTGTTGAATACTAAGAAAAGTTTGATGATTGTTTTGAGATATGGAGGTAATAAAATCAAAGTCATGCTAGTTGAGTAGTTGTGAAATTGAGAAGTACTTGTGTTGAAGTTTTCAAGTCCCGTAGCATGCACATATGGTAAACATTATGCAACAAATTTGAAGCATGAGGTGTTATTTGACTGTCTTCCTTATGAGTGGCGGTCGGGGACGAGCGATGGTCTTTTCCTACCAATCTATCCCCCTAGGAGCATGCACGTAGTGCCGAGGTTTTTGATGACTTGTAGAATTTTGCAATAAGTATGTAAGTTCTTTATGACTAATGTTGAGTCCATGGATTATACGCACTCTGGCCCTTCCACCCTTGCTAGCCTCTTCGGTACCGTGTATTTCCCTTTCTCACATTGAGAGTTGGCGCAAACTTCGCCAGTGCATCCAAACCCCGTGATATGATATGCTCTTTCACACATAAAACTCCTTATATCTTCCTCAAAACAGCCACCATACCTACCTATTATGGCATTTCCATAGCCATTCCGAGATAAATTGCCATGCAACTTTCCATCATTTCGTTCAACATGACACATTCATCATTGTCATATTGCTTAGCATGATCATGTAGTTGACATAGTATTTGTGGCAAAGCCACCGTTCATAATTCTTTCATACATGTCACTCTTGGTTCATTGCATATCCCGGTACACCACCGGAGGCATTCACATAGAGTCATCTTTGTTCTAGTATCGAGTTGTAATCGTTGAGTTGTAAATAAATAGAAGTGTGATGATCATCATTATTAGAGCATTGTCCCAAGTGAGGAATAAATAAAAAAGGCCATAAAAAGAGAAGGCCCAAAAAAGAGAGAAAGGCCAAAAAAAGAGAAGGCCCAAAAAAACGAGAGAAAAGAGAGAAGTAGCACCATGATCTTCATAATAGAGAGTCTCTCATGTTATCACTTTCATATACTAGTGGGAATTTTTCATTATAAAACTTGGCTTGTATATTCCAACAATGGGCCTCCTCAAGTGCCCTAGGTCTTCATGAGCCAGCAAGTTGGATGCACACCCACTAGTTTCTTTTGTTGAGCTTTCATACATTTATAGCTCTCATGCATCTGTTGCATGGCAATCCCTACTCCTTGCATTAACATCAATCGGTGGGCATCTCCATAGCATATTGATTAGCCTCGTTGATGTGAGACTTTCTCTTTTTTTGTCTTCTCCACATAACCCCCCTTCATTATATTCTATTCCACCCATAGTTCTATGTCCATGGCTCGCGCTCATATATTGCGTGAAAGTTTATAGGTTTGAGATTACTATAGTATGAAACAATTGCTTGGCTTGTCATCGGGGTTGTGCATGATGATAGCATTCTTGTGTGAAGAAAATTAAACATGACTAAACTATATGATTTTGTAGGGATGAACTTTCTTTGGCCATGTTATTTTGAGAAGACGTAATTGCTTAGTTAGTATGCTTGAAGTATTATCATTTTTATGTCAATATGAACTTTTGTCTTGAATCTTTTAGATCTGAATATTCATACCACAATTAAGAAGTATTACATTAAAATTATGCCAAGTAGCACTCCACGTCAAAAATTCTATTTTTATCATTTACCTACTCGAGGACGAGCAGGAATTAAGCTTGCTGATGCTTGATACGTCTCCAACGTATCTATAATTTTTGATTGCTCCATGCTATATTATCTACTGTTTAGACATTATTGGGCTTTATTTTCCACTTTTGTATTATTTTTGGGACTAACCTATTAACCAGAGGCCCGGCCCAGAATTGCTGTTTTTTGCCTGTTTTAGGGTTTTGAAGAAAAGGAATATCAAACGGAGTCCAAACGGAATGAAGCCTTCGGAAACGTGATTTTCTCATCAGATAAGATCCAGGAGACTTGGACCCTCCGTCAAGAAAGCCACGAGGTGCTTCACGAGGGTTGGGGGCGCCCCCCCAGGGCGCACCCCCTGCCTCGTGGGCCCCTCGAAGCTCCACCGACATACTTCTTCCTCCTATATATATCCACGTACCCCCAAACGGTCGGGGACGGAGCCAAAAACCTATGGCCCCCGGGTATCTTTCTCATCATATCAATCTCCATCATTTTATTATTGCTTTGCTTTTACTTTATTTACTTTGTATCTCTATACCAAAAATACCAAAAAATATATTATTTATTATCTCTATCAGATCTCACTTTCGTAAGTGACCGTGAAGGGATTGACAACCCATAAGCGCGTTGGTTGCGTTGAGCTATTGTTTTTGTGTAGGTATGAGGGACTCGAGCGTAGGCTCCTACTGGATTGATACCTTGGTTCTCAAAAACTGAGGGAAATACTTATGCTACTTTGCTGCATCACCCCTTCCTCTTCGGGGAAATCCAATGCCGTGCTCAAGAGGTAGCACAACTCGTTGCATATTGAGTTCCACTTAACTTGTAGTTTTGCTTGTGCACTTTGCCATGCCTTGCATATTTAAACCGGACATGCATCATACTTGTTTGAGGATCATGCCATGTTTATGCTTGTGTGTTTACTATGTTGCTTGCTTCTTCCCGGGTTGCTTCTATCGTTAGCTTCGGTTTCGTTCCGGAGTTGTGAGGATTCGTTCGACTACGTCCGTTTGTCTTCCTCATGGACTCGTTCTTCTTCCTTGCGGTATTTCAGGCAAGATGACCATACCCTTGATATCACTTCTATCTTTTCTTGCTAGTTGTTCGTTCTATCGCTATGTCACACTACCTACCACTTGTTATATCATGCCTCCCATATTGCCATGTCAAGCCTCAAACCCTCCTTCCTAGCAAACCGTTGTTTGGCTATGTTACCGCTTTTGCTCAGCCCCTCTTATAGCGTTGCTAGTTGCAGGTCAGGCTAAAGTTTGTTCCATGTTGGAACATGGATATGTTGGGATATCACAATATCTATTATTTAATTAATGCATCTATATACTTGGTAAAGGGTGGAAGGCTCGGCCTTATTCCTGGTGTTTTGTTCCACTCTTGCCGCCCTAGTTTCCGTCATACCGGTGTTATGTTCCTTGATTTTGCGTTCCTTACGCGATTGGGTGTTATGGGAACCCCTTGAAAGTTCGCCTTGAATAAAACTCCTCCGGCAAGGCCCAACCTTGGTTTTACATTTTCCTAACAACCTAAGCCTTTTTCCCTTGGGTTTCCGGAGCCTGAGGGTCATCTTTATTTTACACCCCCCCGGGGGCCAGTGCTCCTCTGAGTGTTGGTCCAAACTAGAGCACCGTGCGGGACCGTCCCTTGGCAACTTGGGTTATGTTGGTACATGTATGCTTAGCTTATCCGGTGTGCCCTGAGAACGAGATATGTGCAGATCCTATCGGGATTTCTCGGCACATCTGGGCGGTCTTGCTGGTCTTGTTTTACCATTGTCGAAATATCTTGTAACCGGGATTCCGAGCCTGGCCGGGTCTTCCCGGGAGAAGGAATATCCTTCGTTGACCGTGAGAGCTTGTGATGGACTAAGTTGGGACACCCCTGCAGGGTATAAACTTTTGAGAGCTGTGCCCGTGGTTATGTGGCAGATGGGAATTTGTTAATGTCCGGTTGTAGAGAACTTGACACTCGACTTGATTAATATGCATCAACCGCGTGTGTAGCCGTGATGGTTTCTTTCCGACGGATTTCGGGAAGTGAACACGGTTCTTGTGTTATGTTGAACGCAAGTAGTTTTCAGGATCACTTCTTGATCACTTCTAGCTTCACGACCGTTGCCTTGCTTCTCTTCTCACTCTTATTTGCATATGTTAGCCACCATACTTGCTTAGCGCTTGCTGCAGCTCCACCTCATTACCTTATCCTACCCATAAGCTTAAATAGTCTTGATCTCGCGGGTGTGAGATTGTTGAGTCCTCGTGACTCACGGATACTTCCAAACAGTCGCAGGTGTCGATGATACCAGTGCAGGTGACGCAACCCAGCTCAAGTGGGAGCTCGATGAAGATCTTGATCGTTGTTTTGTTTCGTTTCCTGTTGATCAGTAGTGGAGCCCAGTTGGCACGATCGGGGATCTAGAATTTGGGTTGTCTTCCTTTATTTTGGTTCCGTAGTCGGACCTTGATTGTATTCTGGATGATGTATGTTTAACTTGTTATTTGCGTGAAGTGGCGATTGTAAGCCAACTGTTTATCCCTTTCTTATTCAGTACATGGGATTGTGTGAAGATTACCCCACTTGCGACTAAACTACCATGCGGTTATGCCTCTAAGTCGTGCCTCGACACGTGGGAGATATACCCGCATCGTGGGCGTTACAAGTAGCCCCTGAACCTGGCTTCAATGACAAGGTATCCGGCGCGTAGATCTGTCTCCGGCATTGCAAGGCGGGTTCCTCCTTTCAAACTCCAAGATAGTCTTCGGACGTATTGATCGTGTCCGGACCTGTAACACACACACCACACACAAACGCCGAGAGAATATAATAATCCACGAGTCCAATCCGCTGACAACTTTTTACAACATGACATCACGTCTGCCTGGTCATAATTTCGAACCGTTTTTCGTCTGCCGCTCCATGTTTCGAGACACGGTTGCCATTGGCATGTCTTGTCGAAGCAGGGATCGTGTCCCCTTGTTGCGGGATTCTCATCAATACGGGTGTGGGTAACCCAACCGTGCCATTTACACAACCCTTGGGAGTAGGCGAATTTTAAGGCGAGTGGGGAGGCATTCAATATTCACTGCCGTTATAAGGAGATAAGAATCCCCTTTCTTCTCCCACGCCTTCTCTCTTCCTCTGCCTTTCCACTCTTGAGCTCTAGTGCCCAAGTTCTCATCTGTTTCCCACTCGAGCAAGCACTCAACCATGTCCGGATCTGGAGGTCAAGGCAAGTGGATGGCCTCCTCGTCAAGGAGGAGGACATTGCCGAGCTTCGGGCGGCCGGGTACCTGGCGAAGGAAATCGTCCATTGTCTTCCAGCCCAGGGACAAATCGTTCCCACGCCGAAGCCCAACGAGAGGATAGTATGCATCCCTCATTTCCTCCGCGGGTTAGGGTTTCCACTCCATCCCTTCATCCGCGGGCTGATGTTCTACTACGAGATAGACTTCCACGACCTATCCCCGAACTCCTCCCTCAATATCTCAGCATTCATCATCGTGTGTGAGGCCTTCCTCCACATCCAACCCCACTTCGGGTTGTGGCTCAAAATCTTCAATGTGAAGCCGAAGGTGGTGGACGGCTAGCACGCGGAGTGTGGAGGCGCCATGGTGAGAAAGCTGACCAATGTCTCCTGGCCGAAAGGCACTTTCATGGAGTCTGTCAAGGAATGGCAGAAACAATGGTTCTACATCACAGAACCCCGTGATGCCACCTGGGCCACGGCTGCCGAATTCAACTCCGGCGCTCCCGTGCGACTCACCTCCTGGGTCGAGTAGAGCCCGAACTGGTGTTTGTCAGATGAGCTGATAGCGTTGCAAACACGCATTCAAAGCATGGTGGATAAAGACATCAATCTCGTCGACGTAATCCAAGTGATGCTGGTGCGCCGGATACTCCCCTGCCAAAGCCGAAGCCGCCCTCTATGGGAGTTCAATCCGAAGAAGCACCATACCCTAGAGAGGCTCTTCGAAACAACTCACGAAGATGCCTAGAAGTTGCTCTTCAAGGGCAACGAGATACCACCGGCCATAGATTCAGACCACGGTCACGACATTAACCACCTCCCCAACGAGGTATGTTATCTTCAACCCATCCCCTACTTGCTTGTTTCAAGGACGAGGTCTAATCTTTTATTATCATTGCTTCTTTAGAACTGGCTAGGGAGGGCGAAGCAGATCCGGTGTCCGGCTCCGCTGCCTAAAGAACCAATCATCCCGCGTTTAGTGAGGATGATGGAGCCGGCACCCTATAAGGCGCCAGAGAAGAAGGTCACAGGAAAGGCCAAGGGGGTCCGGAGTGGCCCCCGCCGCAAGGGCGCTTCGGACGTGACGTCCGAAGACAAGACCCGCTCCTCCGCCGCCGAAGACGACGTTGAAGATGATGAGGATGAAAGCGATTCTCCCTCTGATGGGGGGAGGAAGAAGAGGGCGGCCTCCACAATTCTGGAGGCGGAGGCTCCCAATAAAGGGAAAGGCCCACTCGTGGGCAGCTCCGCATGGGACGTCGAAAGCAGTCCGGAGCAATGCCCCCGCATGCACTAAGGCTCAGGCCGCATCGTAAGTGCTAAGACTTATATCTGCCCATAAACCAAGTCTCTCCTCATTGTATTGACATGATTGGTTATGTTATTACAGTCCGGCCCACGACTGCACCCAGCGATCCTCATCAGGAGGTTCGTTGGATTTAAAGGCGATGGCCAGCGAGTCACCGCCAGCCGCTCACTCCCCCAAGGCCAAGGACGACACGGAGGTGCTGTCCCGAAGGACATTCCTCGGCCGGGGAGAGGTTCGGGGGGCGCCAGAAGGCACAACCCCCGTCGCCGGACACCAAGGGGAGACAATCCCCATGGAGACTGGTGAGGAGGGCCGTATTCAGTTCGGCCCTCAGCCGGACTCGATTCCGGAGACCGATGCGGCTCCAGAATCCGGCACGCAACCTTCTTCAAAAGAAGGTGGTATGCCTATTTTGCCGGTGACCCCTGTCTAACCAGGGGCACCGGATAATCTGCTGGAAGCGCTACGAGGCGCTTCCATTGTGGATGAGCACCATGCTCTTATGGGCATGGTAATTGAAAGGGTTCAGTCCACCAAGAGCGGACTAACCGAAACTTGCAACAGCCTGCTGACAGGTTTTGAGGTAAGCAACGCAAAAAAGGAGAAAATCCCCATATAGACAGTAGCCCTTGAGACACTGTTCGATGTTCGGAAATAAAAAGCCGGACAGAGGATCAATCCCTTATTGCAGGAAGCTAACTAAATTTGTCTAAAATGAATACGCAGGCGTCGCTGTTGGCTGTAGCCTCACATACTGCTGAAGTCTCCGGACTAAAGCAGAGACTGGAAGAGGCTGAGGAGGAGCTTGGCCGGTTGAAGATGCAGCTCCAAGAAAAACAAGGTATATATTGACTTAAGTGTCATGGTATGTATAGGAGCGACGACCGAGGTCGAGGCCCTGAGAAAGGCCTGGCCGAAGCCGAGGAGAAGGTTGTCAAGGAGCAGGCTGCCCGTAAGAAGCTCAAGGCCCGGGTCAACGAGGTCCAACAGGAGCTCTAGGACGCGGTGAAGAAGTGTGAGACCTTGGAGCGCGATGCATCGGTTCAAGAGATCAAACTTGCCAAGGCTCGTCAGAGTGCGGAGATGGCCCGGATTGAGGCCTAGGGCGCCCTCCAGGAGATCCAGGAGGCCAGGAAGATTGCGGCGGGTAAGGCATTCAGTATCCAAAGCAAGAATGTGAAGAGAAAATATCTTTTACTAACCCAGATTCGGAGTTCTCCAGGGGCTTTTGCTGATCTACCACGCAGTGTCACCGACGCCGCGGAGTTCTTCCGAGCCAACGAAGGGAGCTCCATGGAGAAGTTGTTCTGGTCACAATATCTTGCGCCAGAACATCCGGTGCCCTTCAGCGATCAGCTGAAACAGCTGGTCGAACTACACAGGGTGGCTGAAATGGCCATGAAGGATTTGATAATCCGACTGTGGCCAGCCGAAGCTATATCTAGCAGTTACTTTGGCCTCGTGAAGAAGCTGGTGGATGCCTATCCTCGACTGGACATCGTCAAGCGGTCCATCTACATCGAGGGCGCACGTCTGGCCTTCTCCTATGTCAAGGTCTGGTGGACGAAAATGGACGCCATCAAGTTGGCGACCGAGGGGCCACCTGAGGGCAAGGAGCACCGCACACCCGAGTGATACTTTGGCGATGTCTTGGAAGGGTCCCGCATTGTTGCGGATCAGTGTGCAAAAGACATGATTTTTGAATGAATGTATTCATGTTCCTTCTACTTTGTATGATAAAAAAAAGTGTTGTTCTAATATAATGCTTGTTATGTTTTTAAATTTTACCTCCTGTGCGGCCGTGTTGTATGAAATCTGAAGGTTGGCCAGTCGTCGGCTTCTGCCCCGACGTAAGTAGTACGGGGGTGTTCGGGATGGTATCTAAACAATCTTGATCCAATTGTATGGTCCTTGAAGGAGTTGTTTAGCACAACAAACCAGGCAACCAGACTATGCGGCTTTAACGCCCTCACTTAGCCATAGGAGTTCGACAATAAAAACATGGGCGCAGCTGTCGGTGTCAAAACCGGCGGATATCGGGTAGGGGGTCCCGAACTGTATGTCTAAGGTGGATGGTAACAGGAGGCGGGGGACACAATGTTTACCCAGGTTCGGGACCTCTCGATGGAGGTAATACCCTACTTCCTATTTGATTGATCTTGATGATATGAGTATTACAAGAGTTGATGTACCACGAGATCATAGAGGCTAAACCCTAGAAGCTAGCCTATGATTATGATTGCTCTTGTCCTACGGACTAAACCCTCCGGTTTATATAGACACCGGAGGGGGCTAGGTTTACACAGAGTCGGTTACAAGGGAGGAGATCTACATATCCGAATTGCCAAGCTTGCCTTCCATGCCAAGGAGAGTCCCACCCGGACACAGGACGCAATCTTCAATCTTGTATCTTCATAGTCCAACAGCCCGGCCAAAGGATATAGTCTGGCTATCCGGGGACCCCCTAATCCAGGACTCCCTGAGTAGCCCCTGAACCAGGCTTCAATGACGATGAGTCCGGCACGCAGATTGTCTTCGGCATTGCAAGGTGGGCTCTTCCTCCGAATACTGCATAGAAGATTTCCAACACAAGGATAGTGTCCGGCTCTGCAAAACAAATTCCACATACCACAGTAGAGAGTATAATATCCCACAAATCTAATCTGCTGACAAATTTCATAGCGTGACATCACGCCATGGCCCGGTCATTATTCAAACCGTTTTTCTCAACCAGCTACTGCACATATTGCGAGGTGGTTTTCATGGCACGTCTTGTCGAAGCAGAGATAATGTCCCCTTATCACGAGATTCTCATCAATACGGGTGTGGGTAACCCAATCGTGCCATCAATCACGATGCTTGGGGAATAAGCGAGTTTACCAGGCAAGTGGGGAGGCGCAGAATCCCTGCTGTCTTTATAAGGGGATAAGGACTCCCTTTCGCACCCATGCTTTCTTCTTCCCGATCCATTCCCCTTCGCCCAGGCTCCAGCGCCCGAGCGTTCGTCTTCTCCGCCGACAAAGGCCTTCCGAAAATGTTCGGATCCGGAGTAGGAGGCAAGTGGATGGCCTCTACCGTCCAGGAGAAGCATATCAAAAAGCTTCGGGAGGCCGGGTATTTGGCCAAAAAAATCGGCCTCCGTTTCCTGACGGCGGGATAGATAGTTCCTACTCTGGAACCCCAAGAGAGGGTTGTATTCCTTCCTCATTTTTTTCCACGGGCTAGGGTTTCCCCTCCACCCGTTCATTCGCGGCATCATGTATTATTACGGGATTGATATTCATGATCTATCCCCCAATTCCTTCCTCAACATCTCAACATTCATCGTCGTGTGTGAGGCTTTTCTCCGCATCTCGCCACACTTCAGCTTATGGCTAAAGATCTTTAATGTGAAGCCCAAGTTGGTGAGCGGCGAGCACGCCGAGTGCGGGGGCGCTACGGTGAGACAAATGCCCAATGTCACATGGCCAACATGTACTTTTAATGATTTCGTCAAAGAGTGGCAACAGCCGTGGTTTTACATCACTGAGCCGCGCGGCACAGAATGGGCCGCTGCTCCAGAGTTCTGATCCGGAGCCCCTCTGCGGCTTACGTCCTGGCCCATGAAGGGCCTGAACTGGTCTTCGTCCGACGAAATGTCTGTGCTCCAGACGCGCGTTAAAGATATGGAAGACAAGAACATCGAACTTGTGAATGTAGTCCAGGTGATGTTAGTTCGCCAGATCCTGCCTTGTCAGCACCATACTTGCAATCTATGGGAATTCGATCCGGCCAAGCACCAGACCCTGCGAGAGCTCTTTGTCTCCTCGGACAAATACATCTGGAAGGTGCTTTTTAAGTCCGGCAAATCATGGCCGGACTCGGCCGAGGACCGCGGGTACCAACTGTCCCGCCCTGCAAGCTCGGTAAGTTTTACGCGTTTTATCCGCATAACCCAAGGGAAATGCTTAATGTGTTTTCCTCGACTCCCCTAGGGCTGGACGAAGAAGGCGGGGCGGATCCACTGTCTGGCCCCGTTGCCCGAAGAACCAGCCAGCCCACTTCTGACGAAGATGCTGGTCCCGGCGCCGTACAAGGCGCCGAAGAAGAAGGCCGAGAAGGAGGCCAAAAAGATCCGGGGCGGCCTTCATCGCCGCGGCACTTCGGACACAATATCCGAAGGCTCCAACGTCCGTTCTGCCTTTGAATAGGACGACGAGGAGGAAGACGAATCCCCAGCAGGGGGAAGAAAGAAGAGGGCGGCCTCCATACACTTGGAGGCCGAGTCGCCTAAAAGGGGAAAAGCTCCTCTTCCAGAAGAGTCCACTGCCGCTGCCGACAACAGCCCGATGTGGGATCCCAGGGCCCAGCCCCTGGTGAACTCGTGAGTATAAAATCCAAACACGTTTATGCATCCAGACTCATCATGGCATAATATTTTAACCCGAGCTATATTTTTTGTAGTCCGGCGAGGTCCCGCACCGAACGATCCTCATCCGTGGATTTGCTGAGCTCGGTTGCCATGGAGAGCGGGACGCCCCCGAAGGCCCCTTCCCCCAAATATGTGAATAACACCGAGGCTTCGTCCCAGAAGGACCCCAGCCAAGGAGGGGGGAAGAGATCGTGAAAGCGGCGCCTGGAGGTCAAACTTCGGGGGCCAGAGCCATGGGGGAGAAGATTCCCATGGAGGTCGACGACGGGAGCCATCTTGAATTCGGCTCCCAGCCGGACACAATTCCGGAGACCAATGCGGCTCCAGAATCAAGCAGGCGGCCTCCCTCGGCTGGAGGAGGCGTGCCTGTTCCACAGGCAATCTCTGTCCAACCAGAGGTGCCGGATGTTTTGTTGGCGGCGCTGAAGAGCGCCTCCATCGTCGATGAGCACTGTGCCTTGATGGGTGAGTTGATTAAGGAGATTCAGTCTACTGAGAGTGGACTGAATGAAGCCTGTATCAGCCTTATAAAAGGCTTTGAGGTATGTTTTGTGAGGTTTCGAAGAGTGTCATGGTATAGATAGTAGCCCCTGATACACTGTTCGGTGCAAGAAAGGACCGGACAGAGGATCAATTTTATGTTCACAGGAAGACTCACTTGATGGCATATATCTCTCTTCTTTTATAAGCAGGCGTCTGCAGCGGCTGCTACCTCTCATACTGCGGAGGTCTCTGGACTGAATCAAAGTCTGGAGCGGGCCAAAGAAGAATTTGGCCAGTTGAAAAGGCAGTTGGAAGATAAAGAAGGTATGCGCAAGCCTTGTTCGCGTTCAGTGCGAACAGTTTTCCAGTATGATAAAATATGTTTCATTATTTGCGCCAGGGGTGATGACCGAAGTCGAGGCTCTAAGGAAGGTTGTTGCCGAGGCCGAGGAAAAGGCAGCCGCAGAGCAGGCTCTTCGTGAGAAGCACGAGGCTAGGGTTATTGAAGCTGAGCAGGAGCTTCAAGAGTCCGTGAAGAAATGCGAGACCTTGGAGCAGAGTTTAACGGAGAAAGTATCCGAACTCGCCAGGGGTCATCAGGCCGTGCGTGATGCCCAGGGGGAAACCCAAGGCGTCCTACAGGAGATCCAAGAGGCGAGGACGATCGTGGTGGGTAAGGCTTTTTTCCATGTAAAGCAAGTATTTGAGGAGAAAATCATGTTTCTAATTTTGAGTTCGGATTCCTCTAGGGATATTTGCAGAACTACCCTGCAGCATATCGGATGCCGCCCAATTCTACCGAGCCGAAGAAGGGAACACTGCAGATAAGCTCTTCTGGTTGCAGTATCTGGCACCGAATTATCCGATGCCTTTTGCCGACCAACTGAAACAGCTGATCGAACTGCATAGGGCGGCTGAACTAGCCATGAAGGATTTGATTATCCGGCTATGGCCCGCCGAGCCGATTTCAAGCAGCTACTTCGGGCTCGTGAAGCGGCTTGTGAGTGCCTGCCCTTGACTTGACGTCATCAAGCGGTCGGTCTGTATAGAGGGTGCACGAATGGCCTTCGCCCGGGCAAAGGTGCACTAGGGGAAGATGGATGCTGAAAAGCTGATGACCGAGGGACCGCCAGAAGGGAAGGAGCACCACAAGCCCGAATTATATTATGAAAGTGTCCTAAAAGGATCCTGCCTTGCGGCGGAGCAATGCACCAAGGACATTGTATTTCCATGAATACAATCATGTTGTCCTTTGTAATGTTGAACAAGGTCATTTCTATTATTTATTGCCTGTTATATAAAAGTTTATCCTCCTGCGCGATCGTTTTATATATTAATCCTGAGAGTTGGCCAGTCGTCGGCTTCTACCCCCACGTAGGAAGTACAGGGGTGTTTGGGGTAAACTTGATCACTCTTTATCCCAGTTTTGGGTCCTTCGAAGGAGGTGTTCAGCACAACAAACCAGGCAATCGGACTATAGGGCTTTATCACTCTCACTTAGCCATAGGAGCTTTACAAAGGGAAGGTAGGCGCTACCCCTGGTGTTCGGAAGACCGCACGAGGGGCTATATAAGCACCTGATCAGAAGAAAAGCCGATCCATCGCATGCTGCATTGGTTATGGCAATATGCGGGAGGAATCCTTAAAGATTTTACAACCTCTCGAACAGCTGACCGGCTCTCGCCGTATCATGACGGTCAGTTTTCGGCTTTCTCTACTGAGGTGCTCGTCCGGAAGAACCGGGACACAATCGCAGTAGTTCTCCCTGTGCCGCCTTAGCCGATATACCAGAACGTAAGGCAGCAAAACATGGGAGCCGGGCAAACCCAACATTTGACCAAAGACATGATTCGGAGCTGATGCATATAATGCTATAAGTTCGGGGTGCCAAACTTCCATGAAGGTGTTCGGGCTTTATTGCCGTATTATGGGTAAAACGAAGCCCCTGGCATATTTAAGGCATATCGCGGTGTACGGATGCCACTTGACAAAAGAATTTCAACAAGAAATAACAGTAGATAAGCTTTATATAAATCCACATGTTGTATTTGAATAGTACATCGATGCGTGTGAGTACATGTAATGTGATAAAAAAGAAATATGACTGTGGAACCGGCTGAGACCGGGGGGGAGAAGCTGTGTGCGGATCCAGAGTATAATCTGATGGTCATCGCGGGGAATATGTAAGGATTCCCTTGTGCGTTCGAGCTGCTTCCATATCGCCAGTCCTGGTCTGCGCAAAGTTGAACCTGCAAACAAAATGTAAGAAATGCTGGTGTGCCACAGAGTGGTTGAGCCGCGGTATGTGGCCTGTCCCGGCCTTTGCCGGAGTGTTTAATTGAGCTCTAGATGAGCCGGGCTATCCTGCCGTGAAGTAGTTCGAAGTCCTTTGGCGGTGTCCGGGAATCGGGCCATCGACTCGAGGTTCGGTTGGAAGGTGCCACTTGTAGCTTCTGCTATTAAAGCAGCGGTATACTCCTTGGTGACGAGGGAAAGTTCGGCCTTGCCATTAACTGCGATGATGCCGTGCGGACCGGGCATCTTGAGCTTACGGTAGGCATAATGTGGTACCGCGTTGAATCAAGCGAACGCGGTTCGTCCGAGCAGTGCCTGATAATCACTTCGAAAGGGGACGATGTCGAAGATTAACTCTTTGGCACGGTAATTGTCTGGTGATCCGAAGACTACCTCAAGGGCGATGGAGCCTGTACAGCTGGCCTCCATACCTGGTATAATACCTCTGAAGGTGGTTTTAGTGGGCTTGGTCACCGAATGATCGATGCCCATCTTGCACACTGTGTCCTGGTAAAGCAGGTTTAGACAGCTACCTCCGTCCATAAGGACTCGTGTGAGGTGGAACCCGTCAATTATTGGGTCAAGGACTAGTGCGGCTGGATTGCCCTGATTGGTGTTAACCGGACGATCCGTGCGGTTGAAGGTGATCGGCCCTAGTTTATATTGTGGGACGACTGGTTCGTTAAGTCGACATCCCTAAGGGTGTGCCTCCGGTCCGGGTTGCCTTATTGCCATCGCTTTCTTTGGGGTGTCCACCATGTATATATCTTATGATGAGGTGGTTGTCCAGCGCCCTGTCGGCGGTGGTTCCTGTTCTTCTCCTGCATCGTCATCCATACCATCGATGTCTTCGGAGTCGAAATCAAGCATGTCGGTTAAGTCGTCAATAGTGGCTATTAAGTGGGTGGTGGGTGGGGAACGAATTTCTTCGTCGTCTGCTTCCCACTCCAGCCGGACATAGTTTAGCCAAGGGCCTCCTGACAAGGAGAGAGACCATAATGAATTTAGCACATCGCCCAAGAGCGAGTGCTGAAAGACATCTGCGGAGGAAAACTCCATGATCGGCGCCCAATCAGATTCGATAGGCACGAACGCAGGCGGTTCGGAGCCCGTGGCTGGGGACGAATCCAAGGATCCGGCAACACAGGTCTCGTAGGAGGTGAAGTCAGTATTTGGCTCTATCGCGCTGAGTGTGCGGCCTCCGTGGCAGGGTCCATCCACCCATCCTCGGACGGCACGATCTGCTCCGGATTGAAGGCCGAAGTAGCCACAGGTGTGATCTCCCGAACACCGTCCGGCGGCAGAGCTAAGTCATGCTCGTTGCGACTGTGCGGCGCACCTGACATGGGCTTGAATCCGTCGAAGATCAAGTCTCTGCGGATGTCGGCAATATAGTTCAAGCTTCCAAACCTGACTTGATGGCCAGGGGCATAGCTCTCGATCTGCTCTAGATGGCCAGGCAAGTTGGCCCGTAGTACGAAGCCGCCGAATACGAAGATCTATCCGGGGAGAAAAAACTCACCCTGGATCGCATCATTGCCGATGATTGAAGGAGCCATCAAGCCTTATGGTGACGACACAGTGGACCTCTCAATGAAAGCACCAATGTCGGTGTCAAAACCGGCGGATCTCGGGTAGGGGGTCCCGAACTGTGCGTCTAAGGCGGATGGTAACAGGAGGCGGGGGACACAATGTTTACCCAGGTTCGGGACCTCTCGATGGAGGTAATACCATACTTCCTCCTTGATTGATCTTGATAATATGAGTATTACAAGAGTTGATCTACCACGAGATCGTAGAGGCTAAACCCTAGAAGCTAGCCTATGATTATGATTGTTCTTGTCCTACGGACTAAACCCTCCGGTTTATATAGACACCGGAGGGGTCTAGGGTTACACAGAGTCGGTTACAAGGGAGGAGATCTACATATCCAAATTTCCAAGCTTGCCTTCCACGCCAAGGAGAGTCCCACCCGCACACGGTACGAAGTCTTCAATCTTGTATCTTCATAGTCCAACAGTCCGACCAAAGGATATTGTCTAGCTGTCCGGGGACCCCCTAATCCAGGACTCCTCAGCAGCCCCTAGTATCCGAACTAGAGTGCTATAAGCGTCTGATCGGTAAGTACCGATCCTTCGCGTGATGCAGAAGAAATCTCCAATGATTTGCAACCTCCGAACAGCTGACCGTCTCTTATCGCATCATGATTGTCAGTTTTCGGCTTTCTCTATAGAGGTGCTACTTTGGATAAACCAAGGCACAATCATAGTAGTTCTCCCTTTACTATCTTAGCCGATATAGCGTAACGTAAGGTAGCAAGCACAGGAGCCGGGCAACCCAACTATTGACCAAAGACATGATTCTGAGCCAATGCATATAATGCAAAATTCGGGGTGCCGAACTATAGTTATAAAAAGTGTTCGGGCTTTTGTTGTCGTAGTGTGGGGTGCTATGAAGCCCTTGGCAAACATGAAACTTACCAAAGTGCACGGGTGCTATCTGATAAAGATACCCACATGAGGGAAAGAAAGAAGAAAAAAAAGAAGGGAAAATAGACAAGGTGCAAAGATAATAAGCTAGGGCCCTAAAGCTCGGGCCGTGAACTGTTTCCATTGTAGCTTGATTATTACGTCAAGGCGCGTTTCATACAAGTAGTGCTATAAGCAATAGGCTATTTAACATGCCAAAACCAAGGGAGAGCTGCATGTGGGTCCTAAAAAATAGGTAGAGTTATCGTTAATGGAATCACCTAGAAACTCCCCATATGTCTGCGTTTCTCGCCGTCTTGGTGTGTTTATCCTTCGAGAGGACCGATGACCAGACCACCAGATGGGGCCTGTGGGATTGAGACCTGAAAAGGAAACGAGTAAAAGTGAAAGTATGTGTGTATCCGGTGTCGGTTGAGCCGTACTGTGGATCACAAGCTAGCTATGCCTCCGTCGATGCCCAGGGAATTTTGAGTGTGTAATTATGTACGCGCGGCACGAATGCCACCACTTGATCGGGACTAAGACGAAGGCCGGATTGCTAGTCGAGCTCCTGACGAGCCGAGTTGTCCTGCTGCAGGGTAGTTCGGACCCTCTTAACGGTGTTGGTGGGCTCGGCAGCCGAATTAAGGTTCTGCTTGAGAAGGTCGCTCTGTACTTCTGCTGCTAAGGCAACTATGTGCTCTTCTGTACGGAGGGAGCGTTCCGTATTTCCATTGACTGTTATGATGCCACGTGGGCCGGGCATCTTGAGCTTGAGATAAGCATAGTGCGGCACTACATTGAATCGGGCGAATGTGGTCCGTCCGAGCAGTGCATGACAGCCGCTGCGAAAGGGGACTATGTTGAAGATTAACTCCTTGCTTCGGAAGTTGTCCGGACATCCGAAGACGACCTCGGGCGTGATTGAGCCCGTACAGCAGGCCTCTACAACTGGTATGACTCCTTTGAAGCTAGTCTTTGTGGGCTTGATCCGTGATGGATTGATGCCCATTTTTCGCACTGTATCCTGATAGAGCAGGTTGGGCTACTGCCTCCGTCCATAAGGACGCGCGTTAGGTGAAATCCATCAATGATTGGGTCGAGGGCTAGTGCGGCTGAACCGCCATCTCGGATACTAGTCGCATGATCCCGGCGATCAAAGGTGATCGGGAATGATGAACATGGATTGAATTTTGGGGCGACTGGCTCTATCGCATAGACGTCCCTTAGTGCGTGCTTGCGCTCCCTTTTGAGGATGTGTGTAGCATAGATCATGTTAACTGTTTTGACTTGAGGGGGAAACTTCTTCTGTCCCCCTGTGTTCGGTTGCCGGGGCTCCTCGTCATCGTCCTCACTTTCTGATCCCTTTTCCCTGTTCTCGGCGTTTAATTTGCCGGCCTATTTAAAAACCCATCAATCTCTGTTGGTATGATTTGCTGGTTTGTCTGGGGTGCCATGTATCTGGCACGGGCGATCGAGTATGTGGTCCAGGCTGGATGGTCCCTGATTGTTTCTTTTGTATGGTTTCTTTCGTTGGCTAGACTTAGAGACGCTGAATCCGGCATTGGCTGTAGTGCCGTCGGTATTATCACCATTGCTTCGGCGTTTATGTCTATTACGCTGGAGCTTGCTGATGAAGCTATGTACCTAGGGTAGGGTCATTGATCTGTCCAACATACCCTCCCCAAGGACATCTCTACAAAGAATCAGAAGCAGTCGAAGAGAAATCATCATCCACTCGACCATGAAGATGTGCTCACTCGACCACCTTGAAGACACTCGACCACCAGAACATGAGAAACCCTCCACTCTGCAATGGTCAAGACTTAAACCATAGCTCTATGGGCATTTACAACACTTTACTGCAGACATTACCAGTAACGCCCCTCCTTTATGATCATTGAACCTTGTGTAACGGAGGGGAGCTGGGGTCCTGGCGTACTCTATATAAGCCACCCCCTCCTCTGGGATAAGGGTTCACATTTTCTGTAATTCATACACATGTATTCAGTCGACCGCCTCCGGGCTCCGAGACGTAGGGCCGTTACTTCCTCCGAGAAGGGCCTGAACTCGTAAAACTCGTGTGTACAACTCCTCCATAGCTAGGATCTTGCCTCTACATTCCTACCCCCTATTCTACTGTCAGTCTTAGAACCACGATAGTTGGCGCCCACCGTGGGGCAGGTGTCTTAGCGACTTGTTGGAGAAGTTGCAATTTTTCCGATCCCCCTCATCATGGTTTCAGGCGGAGGTTTGGCTGAGGGCCGCGAGATACGTCTCGGCGCGCTCGTGTTTGTCGCCGATGACTCCGCTTGGCTTCAGGAGGCTCCACTCGACGTCAACGCGCTCCCCGCCCCCGAGGTGATGCACTTTCGTGCGTGCGTCCGCGGCGACCTCTTGCGGCAACCGTCGACCCAGTATCAGTCGACTCCAGTAGTTTTCCCCCTCCCTGCGGCTCGCTGGAGCAAACGCTCCGGTCGGTCGAGGCTTTAGCGGTGGGTGAGGCATGCGGTGGCCCGCCAGTCAGCCACCCCTCAAGTCGCGGCGATCGAGCCCGACGAAACTCTCTACGGCCTGTTCGATCTGTCGACTGGCTCCATAGAGACTGCATCCGAGTGCGACAGCAGCGACCCAGCGGCTGAAGTTCTGATGGTCAATGGACCACGCAGCTCTCCTGGCTTCACCCGTGAAGACGGAGGCGATGGGAACGGCGATCCGCCGCGCGTTCATGAAGAGTACCGCCCCGAACCTCTCTCTTCGCAGCAGAGGGAGGAACTTCGCCGCCGGAACATGGATGCACTGCATACTCCTATAGTTGGAGAAACCCCTGAGGCCCAGGCCTTGGAGCAGGCGCGCTTGGCCAACTTGGCTGAGCGCACTCGACTGGAGAACCTCCAGCGCGCACTCGACGATTGCGCTCGGCAGCGCGCTCCCGAATCTAGTCGACGCCAACTTTTTCCACCTCCAACTCAGGTATACCGAACACCGATCCAAAATCTAGCAGCTGCTGCCCGGATAGCAGAGTCGATCCAACCTTCCCAATCAGAAGCTGGCCGAGGTCTGGTGCAGATCAGAGCCTTGCTCCGGGCAGCGGGAGAGTAGAATACAGTCGTGTCTCAGTCGCGGAATAGGATCCATAGCAGATCCGTGGTTGCAGACACAGTTTAGTCGGCCCATAGCCCAAGATCGCCCTCGAGGCGTGAGGGACGTGGATATCGGCGTGATCAGTACAGAAATCGAGAGCAGTATGATCGCCGTCGAGTGCCCACGCCTCCTCGAAGGAGTGGGTCATACGTGCCTCGGCCACATGAAGACAGACGCCCTCACAGTGCCAGACGAGGTATTCCAGTCGACCCCAGGGAGTTAGGCTTTGATGCAAGATCTATTCTCATGCAGGGCTTGGTCAACAGAAACAGAGCTCACCGAGAGGGCCATGACAGAGATCCGCAAACCAGCAACAGGGTGCATGTCTCTGGTCCAGAGTGCTTCAGCAGAGCTATCAGAGTTGCGGTGATTCCCCCCAACTTCAGGTTGGCGTCTGGAGTTAGTAAGTTCACCGGAGAGTCCAAGCCTGGCACTTGGCTTGAAGACTACCGAGTGGCTGTCCAGATTGGTGGCGGCAATGATGAAGTGGCCACGAAACACCTTCCTCTGATATTGGAGGGCTCGGCTAGAGAATGCCTGAATCAGTTAGCGCCTGGCAGCATCTATACTTGGGAAGATCTCACCCGAGTGTTTGTCAGAACATTCGAGGGCACTTGCAAACGGCCGACAGGTTTGACAGAATTACAGTGTTGTGTTCAGAAACCGAATGGAACTTTGAGGGATTATATCCAGAGATGGATCACCCTACTCCACACGGTAGAAGATGTGTCAGATCATTAGGCAATTTGTGCCTTTAAGGAAGGCGTTACGTATTGGGAGTTCAATATGAAATTCGGCCGGACAGGAAATATTACTCTGGCTCGTATGATGGAAATTGCCACCAAGTATGCCAATGGTGAAGAAGAAGAGCGACTCCGGAGTGGCAAGCACAAAGCAGTCACCCATGAAGCCGGAGGAGGAAACTCCAGTCAGAAACAGAAGCGCAAGTCCGAGCCAGCTACTCCGGGTGAAGCCTTGGTTGTGGTTCAAGGAAAGTTCAAGGGGAAGCCCAAAGGGCCGTGGAACCCCAAGAAAGTAAAAGATCAAGATGGAAATGACGTGTTGGATCTGCCGTGCCATATCCACACCAAAAAAGATGAAGAAGGTAATTTCATTTACCCGAAGCACACCACTCGGCAGTGTCGGCTCCTAATCCAGCAGTTCTGAGAGAAACAGCCCAAGGAAAAGGAGAAAGAAGCAGACAAGGCTGAGGATGAGGAAGAGGATGATGATGGTTATCCCCACGTGAATTCCACTCTGATGATTTTTGCTGACGTTGAGAGCAAAAGTTGATTGAAAGTTATCAACAGCGAAGTGAACATGGTCGCTCCGGTGTCACCCAGTCACTTGAAGTGGTCACAGACTGACATTACATTCGACCAGTCTGACCATCCAGCGCACATAGCCACCCCTGGGAGGCAAGCACTGGTGGTCGACCCGGTGGTCGAAGGCACTCGACTGACAAAGGTCCTGATGGACGGTGGCAGTGGCCTGAACATACTGTATGCAGAGATGTTGAAGGGAATGGGCATTCCGATGTCCAGACTCAGCGAAATCCATATGAGTTTCCATGGGGTCATTCCAGGAAAGAAGGCTGCATCCCTCGGTCAGATTGCACTCGACTTGGTTTTCGATGATTCCAAAAATTACCGCAAAGAAAAGTTGACGTTTGAAGTTGTGGATTTCCAGAGTGCTTATCATGCAATTCTGGGCAGTCCAGCTTATGCATGATTTATGGCTCGACCATGTTACGTGTACCTCAAACTGAAGATGCCTGGTCCCAGAGGAGTGATCACTATCTCTGGTAACCGGAAGAAGGCAGAAGAATGCTTCCAGAAGGGCTCAAAGATCGCCGATGCCCAGATGGCCGTGATAGAATTGCAAGAATACCAGAAAAATGCAGATCCAAGTGACTTGCTGCGAGCCAAGAAGCCAGCCACAGATTCAGCATTCCAGTCGTCTGGTGAAATGAAGTCGATTCACATTCACTCGACAGATCCCAATGCAGCTCCGACTCACATTTCAACCACACTCGACTCCAAATAGGAAGAAGCGCTCATCCAGTTCCTCCGTGAGAACTGGGACATCTTTGCATGGAAGCCTTCTGACATGCCGGGTGTTCCTAGCGGACTAGCTGAGCATCGTTTGCGAGTCGACCCGAAGGTGAAACCAGTCAAAGAGCATATTCGACGGTCCGCCGTCCAGAAAAGAAAGGCAATCGGTGAAGAGGTGGCTCGACTTTTGGCAGCTGAGTTTATCAGAGAGATTTATCACTCCGAGTGGTTAGCCAATGTTGTCATGGTCCCAAAGAAAGATGACTCACTTCGCATGAGCATTGCTTTCAAGCATATCAATCGGGCCTGCCCAAAATATCACTTCCCTCTCCCTCGCATCGATCAGATAGTCGACTCGACTGCAGGGTGTGAGCGTTTGTCCTTTTTGGACGCCTACTCCGGGTACCACCAGATCCGTCTGTACGGACCCGACGAAATAAAGACAGCTTTTATCACCCCGTTTGGGTGCTTCTGTTATGTCACAACGCCATTTGGTTTGAAGAATGCTGGAGCCAAATTCATGCAGATGATTCAGAAGTGCCTGCTCACTCAGATCAGTCAGAATGTGGAAGCATACATGGATGATATTGTGGTCAAGTCACGTAAAGGTTCCAACCTACTAACTGACCTTGCTGAAACCTTTGCCAACCTTAGAAGGTATGATATCAAGCTCAATCCATCAAAGTGCACGTTTGGAGTTCCAGGCGGAAAGTTACTCGGTTTCCTTGTTTCCAAACGAGGAATCGATGCTAACCCAGAGAAAGTAGGTGCTATACTCCGAATAAAATGCCTTGTGCGTGTGCATGATGTCTAGAAGCTTATTGGTTGCTTGGCCGCCCTAAGTCGATTCATTTCTCGCCTCGGTGAAAAGGCGCTGCCTCTTTACCGACTGATGAAGAAATCAGACAAGTTCGAGTGGACCCCAGAAGCTGATGCAGCGTTTGCAGAGCTAAAAACCCTGCTTTCCACCCAGCCGGTGCTTGCTGCTCCAATCAGCAGAGAGCCTCTACTGCTTTATATAGCATCCACTGGACAAGTCGTCAGTACAGTACTTACGGTCGAGCGGGAAGAAGAAGGAAAAGCTTATAAGGTTCAACGCCCAGTTTATTATATTTTTGAAGTCCTGACCCCATCAAAGCAGAGATATCCTCATTATCAGAAGCTTGTCTATGGGATTTACATGACCACGAAGAAGGTTGCACACTATTTCTCGGATCACTCTGTTACAGTCGTCAGCGACGCTCCATTGTTAGAGATTCTGCACAACAGAAATGCAACTGGTCGAGTGGCCAAATGGGCGATTGAACTCCTTCCCTTGGATATCAAGTTTGAGGCAAAGAAAGCTATCAAGTCCCAAGCAATAGCAGATTTCCTCGCCGAGTGGATCGAACAGCAACTGCCGACTCAAGTTCACTCTGAGCACTGGACCATGTTCTTTGACGGATCCAAGATGATGAACGGTTCTGGTGCTGGAGTAGTTCTAGTATCCCCCCGAGGAGACAGACTCAGATATGTCCTCCAGATTCACTTTGATTCCTCCAACAATGAAGCGGAATATGAAGCACTCCTGTATGGGTTGCGCATGGCCATCTCACTCGGCTTCCATCGCCTCATGGTCTATGGCGACTCAGATTTGGTAGTTAATCAAGTGATGAATGAGTGGGACGTCAGAAGCCCAACCATGACTGGTTACCGTAACGCGGTGAGAAAGCTTTAGAAGAAGTTTGAGGGGTTAGAACTCCACCACATACCCCGACTGAAAAATCAAGCAGCCGACGACTTGGCAAAGATAGGTTCCAAGAGAGAAGCCATTCCCAACAATGTGTTTTTGGAGCATATTCACTCGCCGACAGTTCAGGAAGATCCTTTTACTGAAGAGCCCCCGCAACCTAAGAGCGCCATAGATCCGACTAAAGTCGAGGTCCCAGCCGTGGTCGACCTAATCATGGAGGTTCTGGCCATTACTCTCGACTGGATGGTGCCCTACATTGCGTACATCCTTAGGAAAGAAATCCCAGAGGATGAAGAAGAGGCTCGACAGATCGTCCGTTGATCCAAGGCCTTTACTGTGATAAGAGGACAACTGTTCACGGAAAGCGTGACTGGAGTCGGTCAGAAATGCATAACACTAGAAGAAGGTCGAATGATCCTCAATGACATCCACTTGGGGACCTATGGTCATCATGCATCCTCTCGGGCCATCGTGGCTAAAGCATACCGAGCTGGATTCTATTGGCCACGAGCAAATGAAATGGCGAAAGATATAGTCGACAGATGTGAAGGCTGCCAGTTTTACTCCGACATGTCTCACAAGCCAGCATCAGCCCTGAAGACCATCCCCCTCATCTGGCCCTTTGCTGTTTGGGTACTGGATATGGTTGGACCACTGAGAACTGGCAGGAGCGGCTTCACTCATGTGCTCGTTGCAATCGAGGAGTTTACCAAATGGATCGAAGCTAAACCTATCAAGAACCTTGATGCTAGCACCGCTGTCAGTTTTATCACAGAATTGACATTCAGATATGGAGTCCCACACAGCATCATCACGGACAATGGATCGAACTTCGATTCCGATGAGTTCAGAGCTTTCTGCGCCTCCCAGGGCACTCAAGTCGACTATGCTTCAGTCGCTCACCCACAGTCGAACGGACAAGCAGAAAAAGCCAATGGCCTAATTCTCAAAGGACTGAAACCACGACTGATGCGTGATCTCAAACATGCAGCAGGCGCTTGGGTTGATGAACTTCCGTCAGTTCTGTGGGGTTTAAGGACAACTCTTAATCGGTCGACTGGACGAACTCCTTTCTTCTTAGTCTATGAAGCCGAAGCTGTTCTGCCAAGTGACCTGCTCCACAACGCACCCCGAGTCGAGCTCTTCTCCTAAGAGGAAGCAGAACAGGCTCGGCAAGATTCAGTCGATCTCTTAGAGGAAAGAGAGATGGCCTTGATCCGGTTGACCATTTATCAGCAAGACTTGCGTCGATTCCACGCCAGAAATGTGAGGGGTCGAGCCTTTCAAGAAGGAGACCTGGTTCTTCGAGTGGATCAACAGAAACCACACAAGCTTGCCCTGACTTGGGAGGGCCCCTTCATCATCACCAAAGTTCTCCATAATGGAGCATACCATCTTTACAGTATTGAGCATCAGAAAGACGAACCACGGGCTTGGAACTCGGAGCTGCTCCGCCCCTTTTATACTTAAGCACTCGTTCGAATAAAATGTAATAAGAAACACCTTTGTAATTTGTTTATCAAAGACAAGAGCTTATGGTCCTATCATTCGATTGTTGTGTTCTTATTTACTTCTGAAATCCCCCAGTGGGTGGGCTTAGTCGCGAATCCGTTTCGCCTAAGTTCGAAAGAAAATCCTACCGAGTGGAGAGCAATCCTCCCACTCAGGGGCTTAGCTGCAGTCTAGTACTCGCCTAAGTTCTCCCACTAGGAGGTTTAGCTGCAATCCAGTACTCGCCTAAGTTTGAAAAAATCCCACCGAGTGGAGAGCAATCCTCCCACTCGAGGGCTTAGCTGCAGTCCAGTACTCGCTTAAGTTCTCTCACTAGGAGACTTAGCTGCAGTCCGGTACTCGCCTAAGTTTGAAAAAATCCTACCGAGTGGAGAGCAATCCTCCCACTCGGGGGCTTAGCTGCAGTCGAGTACTCGCCTAAGTTCTCTCACTAGGAGACTTAGCTGCAGTCTAGTACTCACCTAAGTTTGAAAAAATCCTACCGAGTGGAGAGCAATCCTCCCACTTGGGGGCTTAGCTGCAGTCCAGTACTCGCCTAAGTTCTCTCACTAGGAGACTTAGCTGCAGTCCAGTACTCGCCTAAGTTTGAAAAAATCCTACCGAGTGGAGAGAAATCCTCCCACTCAGGGGCTTAGCTGCAGTCCAGTACTCGCCTAAGTTCTCTCACTAGGAGACTTAGCTGCAGCCCAGTACTCGCCTAAGTTTGAAAAAATCCTACCGAGTGGAGAGCAATCCTCCCACTCGGGGGCTTAGCTGCAGTCCAGTACTCGCCTAAGTTCTCTCACTAGGAGACTTAGCTGCAGTCCAGTACTCGCCTAAGTTTGAAAAAATCCTACCGAGTGGAGAGCAATCCTCCCACTCGGGGGCTTAGCTGTAGTCCAGTACTCGCCTAAGTTCTCTCACTAGGAGACTTAGCTGCAGTCCAGTACTCACGTAAGTTTGAAAAAATCCTACCGAGTGGAGAGCAATCCTCCCACCCGGGGGCTTAGCTGCAGTCCAGTACTCACCTAAGTTCTGTCACTAGGAGACTTAGCTGCAGTCCAGTTGTCGTGGGTTTGTCATGGCAGATGTCCTAGAGAAAGGACTTAGTCGTGGAGCCATCGCGACGTGTTAGCTTGAAGGGATTAAAGCAGACACAAGGACGCAAGAGAGTTTATACTAGTTCGGCCCCTTCGATGAAGGTAAAAGCCTACGTCTAGTTGTGATGGAATTGATGGGTGTTTCGATGACTAGGGAGCAAATAAGCTTCACCTATGTCTCGAGTTGTTCTCTGTCCTCCCTGAACCGCCGCCGGGTCGTCCCCTTATATACATGGGTGACGCCCGTCGGTTTACAGCGTCCCAACACCGGCTCATAGATGTGTCCGGTTTGGTCTCTACTTATTCCTAACTTACAATACAAGTTACATATTGACGCCGGTTTACGGCTATGGGCTCTCATCCAATTATGGGTCTTGAGCCCTCATCTACCTTCATGGGCTTTAACATGCTTAACTACTGATGAAGCTAATCCGGCCCAGATAGGCCGGTTTACGCCCAGTAGTAATATCCCCAACATTAGGCCCCAGATTGATTTGAACAGGTTCATGGCAATCCTTAGCAGAAACTTCATTTTCAACATCTTCTTGTAGTTTGGTGAACCGCCGTGATGTCATCTTCTCTGATTGTTGTACATCGGCATGACGTCATCTATCATAAAGAAACTATCCGTGATACCTTCTTGTTTAATAGATCCGCGATAATTGAGGCGACCGCTCTGTTTCCAAACTTGCGGCTCCTTGATTTTCGCGCCTAACCCATGCCCCTTGCTTTATAAATAGGACTGAAGGGTCATTCCTTTTTTCCCCTTCGTGCCCTTCTGCTTCCTCTTCCTCGCGTCGCCCAGTCTTCGGAGCTCCGCCGCCGCCGTCGACCTCTGCACCAACCTTGGCCGCTGCATCACCCTGAACGCACGAGAGCACCGCGGCGACCTTCCACTTCTTCATCAGCCCCAGTAAGTCTTCTATCCTTTCCATCATAGATCTGTTCTAGGGTTTCCCTATTCTTCCCGTGCTCATCGCTTGCTTCTTGTTCATATGATAGATCCTTAGACGAGTCTGTGTATCTTCGCTCTGTGTAGCGATAGTTTTTATCCTCCGTTTTCACTGTCCGGCATACTAAGAGCATAGATCTTATCCATACCTTTGCTTATTGATTCGGTACTGCTCCTTTTGGGCCTTGAATATTTATCTCCTTTATAAACATGTTCCAGATCCAAAGCTGTAGCATAATGTTGTGAAATCTATTTTTGCATACTTACTCATCTGCAGTCTTGATTGTTCAATGCTTAGATCCGGCGGTTTAACTTTGTAGAAGAATTTTACAAACCGATATATACCATTAGTCCCCTTGTTGAACCGCCAGATATTGGTTGCTTCATGAAACTCCGGTTCAGATAGTTCTGCCTCCGGTTTAACAGTGCCCATACCAACGTATCTTGATCAATTTCATTTTTGAACCGGGATCTTCTACCTTGTAGATTCCATCATGGCCAAGCAAGTGTATGAGTGCAATTGGGTCCCTTCTCGCATCACAGAGGATCAACTGGACGATTTAGTCCTGATTGGCGCCTTGGGCAGCAAAGATACCATCCATTGGAGGGCTCCTGGCAAAGAATGCCCCCCCACACCTCGAGAAGGAGAGGTTGTTGTTTTCGTAGATCACCTAGCCCGGGGCTTTAAACCGCCCGGTTCTAAATTTTACCGGGATGTTTTAGCCGATTTTCAACTCCATCCGCAAGACACTGGTCCCAACTCTGTTACCAATATGTGCCACTTCCAAGTACTCTGTGAGGTGTTCTTTCAAGAGGAGCCCACAGTGGAATTATTCAGAGATCTTTTCCATCTAAACCATCGTACCGAGTTTACTGATGGCTCTAATACGGAGTTGGGTGGCATGGCAATTCAGAAAAGGAAAGAGGTCACATACCCTCACGCCAAGCTACACAGTCACCCCAAGGAGTGGAATCAGACATGGTTCTACTGCAAAGACACCTCCCCTGCTGGTGAGAATCCCTTGCCTGGCTTTCGTCCGGAGTGGCTCAGGAATACACACCCTTTTCCTCAGAGATTGACTGCCCAGGAGAGAAGCAAATATGCTCCCCAGCTGTCAAAGCTCAGAGCCTTTATGGCCAACAGTTTAACCGGTGTTGATCTCGCTCGCTGTTGGATATCATGGAGCATATTGCCCCTTAGTCAGCGCTCCGGTTTGATGTGCGAGTATACTGATAATGTTGATGACCCACTGCGACATTCAAAACTCCAACTCTCTGGTGAAGAAATCACAGAGGCTGTGCGCAAGATACTGAATGAACTGGAACATGTCTGCGCTAGAACCGGCCTGCTTCCCTTCTGTGCCACCAACAAACTGCCAGCTGTAAGACTTTGATTTTTTTCTTTGCTGAATCTGTTATTGACATGTCTGGTCATTGTTTGTAATATCAGTGTCTGCATAATCAGGGCGATGATCCGTTTTGGAGCAAAAAGCTGCCGCAGGAGAAATTAGAGAAGGCAGACAAACCGGAAAGAGCAATCCGGCAAAAAACTAAAGTTGTGAAGAAGACTGCCCACAGGAAAAGAACCACTGCGTCTTCTAATCCGACCCCTGATGATGAGGTGGATAATCCGGACTTTGAGGTAGAGCTTGACTCACTTGGTTTATTTTTCATGCATCTTATTGATGATGATATTTGTCAGGATGATGTCGAAGCCAGCCGTGCGGATGTTGCCGAGGTAATTATTCTCTCTTCCGATTCAGAAACTTTTCCTTCACAAAAAATCTGTCAGGCAAACCGGAAGGTTAAATTTTCTCATCCTCTTGCTTATTTGGATCCTAAACTTCTTATGAAGACTCAACAACACGAGGCTCACCGCACCACCCGGCACAGCGGCCAGGTAGTTACCTCTGCCGGTTTACCAAACAGTCCGGTTCGGAAACGTCATTCCGAGGTCTCTAACTCGCCTATCAGTGCTTGTCCTAAAGCGGGCTGCTTTCGTCAACCTCTTAATCCGTATGACTCCGATTATCAGGTTATTTCTCACTCATCTTCTGGCGAGTCATCGGCTACTCAGCTCCCACCGCTCAAAATGGTGCTTGGGTAAGCTATATTTATCGTGATGTTTGCAGTATATTTCCTTAGATCATATGTTGTATTTAATTTTGTTATTCTTTTCAGGGCCAAACCTAGGCCGAGCAAGAAGGCCCGCCTGGATAAAGCGGCCGAAGAAGTTGTCATTCTTGAACCAGGCACGACACCTGATCTTGAAGCGGCTGTCCCTGAAGATATTCCCAATGATCCCCCGCAGCCAGATGATGATCTTACCGCTGAAGAGAGACCTACTGATACCTCACGTCCTATCCATCAGCCCACAGGTTCCCTCCGGATTGAAAGCTCCACCGGTCCAGCAAAATCTACTGATCAGCCAACAGCTCCAGTGCAAACCAGCGGTACCAAGGATGATGAAGTTGTCATTACTGGCACTGGTCATACTGAGCCAAGCAATCCTGTGGCTTTATCCAAACATTCTGCCAAGCAAGAATTTGCTGCTTTTGGCAAAGGCAAGTGGAACGCTGATCTGACGGCTTACGCTGCTCTGAACGCCCAAGATATCCATTCCGGCTATCTAAACCGGCTGTATACCAGCCGTGACTACGAAGCCGGTCTGGTTCATATGATGAAAGATAAATATGAGGTAACTTCCATATGCTCCTTCCTGCTTGTATGCTTTCATTCTTGCTGACTCTCCTAACCCCTAAGGGCCGATTTGAAATATTCTTTCAAACCGGGACTTAATAATATGAATCTTGATGCTTTGAAATTTGCTGATGTAATCCCCAAGGGCCGGTTCAACTTAGCGTAGTTAAACCAATACTTTAAGTAATTGAAACTGCCGCATCAGAATACATATGATCAAATAGCCATTAGCCCCCAAGTGCCAAGTTGAATACTTGTATTGAGCTTGGGACTTTGTAAACAATTTAAAGATGAAGATCGAATATGCATTAGCCCCCAAGTGCCAAGTTGAATACTTGTATTAATCTTGGGACTTTGTAAACAATTGAAAGATGAAGATCGAATATGCATTAGCCCCCAAGTGCTAAGCGCATAACTTGTTATGCGGTTGGTACTTGAATCCTTCTACCGATTTGTTGAAACATATATCTGTATGCTTGCAGGCGGAGCTGAAGGCGAAAGAAAGCCAAGTCATCGATCTGCGAGAAAACCTGAAAACCCAACAGGCTGAAACCTCCAAAGAAAAAGAGGAATTGGCCAGTGCCTTAAGCGCCATGGAACAACTTAAGGATAACTTCAAGAAGAAACGGGCGGATTGGGCCACTGAAAAGTCCGCTTTGACCAAACGAGCAGAGGATGCCGAGGCTGCATTAAAACCAGTGACAGATGAACTGACGAGCATAAAGCGGCACGTTCATGCCATGACCACTGCTATCTTTGGTAAGCCAGCTTGCCTTCTGAATTGGTTCTGCCTTCTTACAGAGCCACCGGTTTATTAACCCTTTATGGTATTTCAGGGACACGCATTGGTCACCTGGGGTCAGATGTGCGGAAGAAATTGAAAGCCGCCTATACCTTGGTTGAACAATTGTATACTGGTGCCTAGCGGATCATCTGTACCGTGTCTCATAAAGAACCGGCGCCCACTTTGATTCAAGATACTTTGATGAAACTGTCAGTGCTTCCTGCCCGGGTTGAAGAGCTGAAGAAATCTGCTGCTCGAACCGGTGCAATCAATGCTTTAATCCGGGCAAAAGCCTGGGTGCCGGATTTTGATCCTATTGAAGCGGCTCAGGGTTATCCCAGTTTGAAGGAAGACGGGTCAGAATTTGGTGAAGCGGATCTGCGAGCCATAAACCGGGAGGTACGTCCGCTAGCTTGTCAACTGGCTGAGGAAGCCGATTTGTCTCATTATCAAGCCCAATATGACAGCCAGAACAAGCGAATAGCTGCACCAATCCATGAATCGGAAAACCTGATCCCTCCAATCCGTAAGCATACTTACGCTCCCGATATTGACTCGTCTTTGCTAATCCATGACGAAGCTGTTTTTCAAGCACTGATGGGAATCGACTGGACAACTATGGATTTCTAGCCACTGGGTAGAGAAACGGAAGCTGAAGCGGCGCAGGATGACCCACAACCATCAGGCCAGGCTGGTGGCCAAGCTGAAACCGGAAGCCAGTTTTAAAACTGTCTCTCCTTTGTGAAAAACAACTATGTTACTATGGGCACCATGTTGCCTTGTAATAGGCTAGCTGATACCTTTGATGTTGATATGCCTTCGCGCATAACTTGTTCTTCCTGTGGTAATGAACTTTCCAAAATACTTTCTGAAATAAGAAATTCGTTAAGTGCCACCACGGTTGTACCGTCAGGCAGAATATGATGTTTGTATAAAGTCAAAACATCCAAAACAAAATTTTAAGTATATGATAAAAAAATTTGAGATACATAATACCTGCCACCATTGAGTGTGAAGTTGGCTTGGCCAATCTTGAAGCGGAGTTTTGCAAACCCACACTGTTGGAGGAAATAACAACTCCTGTATATGTATATGACACTGGCTACCATGTAAACTGTGCCAGGTTATAATGAACAACGTGTTAATCCCTAAGAGGATGTTAACAACAAGGATCAAACCGGACAAATAGTCTCCAGATTGACGTGAACTGTGTTCCGTCAATTGATTGGTTAAAAAACTTTGTCGGTTTAAGGAACACAATAAAAAGCAAAAAAACCCCTTCAAAGAAAAGTATGAAGCAAAAACAACGACAAAAACGTTTGCCAAAAAAGATTTATTTAAGCTGATCAAATGGCGTAACCATGGCCAAACACGACCAAGCTCCCGTTAGGTGTAACTATGGTTCTAGTTAGCCAGGTCCCCAAGTGATTCTTGTGGCATTTATGCCGACCAAATGGCGTGGTCATGGTTCGGGTTCGACCAAGCCCCCAGGTGATTCTGTGGCCTTAGGCCGATCAAGAGGCATGACTGGTTCAGACATGACCAAGTCCCCAAGTGATCTGCTGGCTTTCACCTATCAAGAGGCATGGTATTGGTTTGGACACGACCAATCCTCCAAGTGATATAACATGATGCTTTTAGCAAAGCGAACTCAAGGGGTAAACCGGAGGCCACTTTAGAGCAACTCCGTGTAACCTCACATGATGTAAAAGAACAGATACCCCGCTTTAGCTGAGGTTCCGGTTTATTATACTTAATCATAATATATACATTGTATGTACATAAGTATAGCCAATGGCTCGGGTATAGTAAGGCCGAAGATGAGCTATATTCCATGGCCTGTTAGTCTCTTCCTCTGATGTACGTGAGTCCTTATGCTCTCGAATATCGATCAGATAGTACGACCCGTTGTGCAGATTCTTGCTGACCATGAAAGGCCCCTCCCAAGGTGGGGATAGCTTATGCATATCAGTCTGATCTTGGATGAGCCGAAGCACCAAGTCTCCTTCCTGGAAGGCTCTGGTTCTGACTCGGCGACTGTGATAACGACAAAGATCCTGCTGGTAAATCGCCGACCGGGCGGCTGTGATGTCATGCTCTTCATCCAACCGATCCAAAGCATCTTGCCGTGCTGTCTCGTTGTCTGCTTCAACATAAGCCGTGACACGAGGTGAGTCATGACGGATATCGCTGGGGAGAACCGCCTCCGCACCATAAACCATGAAGAACGGTGTGTATCCTGTTGATCTGTTGGGTGTTGTATTGATGCTCCATAACACAGATGGTAATTCTTCTACCCAACAACCCGGCGTTCTCTGCAAAGGAACCATGAGCCGGGGCTTGATACCTCTCAAGATCTCTTGATTAGCTCTTTCTGCTTGACCATTGGACTGTGGATGTGCCACTGATGAAACGTCGAGCCGGATGTGCTCCCGTTCGTAGAACTCCTTCATAGCACCTTTGGATAAATTGCTACCATTATCTGTGATAATACTGTGCGGAAAGCCAAACCAGAAAATCACCTTTTTGATGAACTGAACCACCGTGGCCGCATCACACTTGCTAATAGGTTCTGCCTCCACCCACTTTGTAAACTTGTCCACCGCCACCAGGAGGTGGGTCTTCTTATCTTTGGACCTTTTGAAAGGCCCAACCATATCCAGCCCCCAAGTCGCAAATGGCCAAGTAATTGGAATCATCCTCAATTCTTGAGCCGGTACATGATCACGTCTTGAAAACCTTTGGCAACCATCACATCGTCTAACCAGATCCTTCGCATCAGCATGAGCAGTTAACCAATAGAAACCATGGCAAAATGCCTTAGCCACCACAGACTTTGAACCGGCGTGGTGACCACAATCTCCTTCGTGGATCTCCCGCAAAATTTCACGGCCTTCTTCAGGAGACACGCAACGTTGAAAAGCTCCTGATACACTGCAATGACGCAACTCACCGTTGATGACAGCCATGGACTTGGATCGCCGGATTATCTGCCGGGCCAGAATTTCATCTTCTGGAAACTTGCCCCGGTTCTTGTACGCCAGATAAGGAAGCGTCCAATCCGGAATAACATGAAGAACTGCCACCAATTGAGCCTCCGGATCAGGAATGGACAAATCCTCTTCACCAGGGATCTTCACCGACGGGTTGTGCAGTACATCCAGAAAAACATTGGGTGGGACCAGTTTGTGCTGAGAGCCCACCCGGCTTAAAGCGTCCGCCGCTTCATTTTTCCGCCGGTCCACGTGGTCCACCTGATAGCCTCTGAAATAACCTGCAACAATATCCACCTCACGACGATATGCTGCCATGAGTGGGTCCTTGGAGTCCCAAGTGCCAAACACTTGCTGAGCCACAAGGTCCGAATCACCGAAGCACTTAACTCGACTTAGATTCATCTCCTTAGCCATCCGAAGACCATGGAGCAAGGCTTCATACTCAGCTGCATTGTTAGTACAAGGGAACATTAAACGGAGAACATAACAAAACTTATCACCTCGTGGGGAAGTTAATACGACTCCAGCCCCCGAGCCTTCCAACTGCCTGGATCCGTCAAAATGGATGGTCAAATACGTATGATCCGGCTTTTCTTCAGGTGCTTGCATTTCCGTCCAATCATTGATGAAATCAACAAGCGCTTGAGACTTAACCGCTGTCTGAGGCACATATTTCAAACCATACGGCCCCAGCTCTATAGCCCACTTTGCAATCCGGCCAGTTGCTTCCCGGTTCTGGATGATATCTCCCAAAGGAGCAGAACTGACCACCGTAATTGGGTGCCCTTGGAAGTATTGCTTAAGCTTCCGGCTTTCCATAAAAACTCTGTACACCAGCTTCTGCCAATGCGGATACCTTTGCTTGGACTCAATGAGTACCTCGCTGATATAATAGACCGGACATTGAACCGGATGCTCCTTACCTGCCTCCTTTCGTTCCTCCACAATAGCCACGCTGACCGCACGAGCGTTAGCAGCAACATATAGCAGCAACGGCTCCTTGTCAATGGGAGCGGCGAGCACAGGCGGATTGGCCAATTGCCGCTTTAAGTCCTCAAATGCTTCATCAGCAGCAGAACTCCAGACGAACTGATCCGTCTTCTTCAACATCTGATACAAAGGGATCGCCTTCTCACCAAGGCGGCTGATAAACCGGCTTAACGCGGCAATCCGGCCTACCAGGCGTTGAACATCATTGATACACTTCGGTTTAGCCAGGGAGGTGATGGCTGTGATCTTCTCCGGATTAGCCTCAATTCCCCTGTTGGACACCAGAAAACCCAATAACTTGCCCGCCGGTACACCAAAGACACACTTGTCCGGATTAAGCATCATCTTGTACGTCCTTAGGTTATCAAAGGTTTCCTTCAAATCATCAACCAGAGTCTCCTTCTCCCTGGATTTAACCACGATATTATCCACGTAAGCATGTACATTACGGCCAATCTGCTTGTGAAGACAATTTTGTACACACCGTTGATAAGTTGCCTGGGCACTTTTGAGCCCAAAGGGCATCGACACATAGCAGAAGGCTCCAAAGGGAGTTATGAATGCCGTCTTCTCCTGGTCCATAACTGCCATTTTGATCTGATGATCGCCAGAATATGCATCCAAAAAACTTAAACGCTCACAACCCGTCGTAGCATCAATGATTTGATCAATACAGGGGATGGCAAAAGGATCTGCTGGACAAGCCTTATTAAGATCTGTGTAATCCACAAACATACGCCAGGTGCCGTTCTTCTTAAGGACTAGCACCGGATTGGCAAGCCACTCAGGGTGAAAAACTTCAACAATAAAACCAGCTGCTAAGAGCCTGGCTACCTCTTCTCCAATCGCCTTGCATCTTTCTTCGTTAAATCGGTGGAGGAACTGTTTCACCGGTTTGTATTTAGGATCCACATTCAGTGTGTGCTTAGCAAGTTGCCTCGGTACACCTGGCATGTCAGAGGGTTTCCATGCAAAAATGTCCCGATTCTCACGGATGAACTCGATGAGCGCACTTTCCTATTTCGGATCCAAGTTGGCACTAATGCTGAACTGCTTGGACGAATCGCCAGGTACGAAGTCAACAAGCTTAGTTTCTGCTGCCGAATTGAACTTCAGGGCCAGATCATGCTCCGTAGTTGGCTTCTTCAACGGAGTCATGTCCGCCGGATCAACATTGTCTTTATAGTACTTCAACTCCTCGGTGGCACAAACCGACTCTGCATAAGCCGCATCTCCTTCCTCGCATTCCAAAGCGATTTTGTGGCTTCCGTGAACCATTATTGTCCCCTTGTGACCCGTCATCTTGAGCTGCAAATACACATAACAGGGCCGAGCCATAAACTTGGCGTATGCCGGACGCCCAAACAGGGCATGATATGGACTTTGGATTTTCACCACTTCAAACGTTAATGTCTCCGACCTGGAATCATGATCATCCCCAAAGGTCACTTCAAGAGCTATCTTACCAACGGGATATGCTGATCTGCCAGGCACTACACCATGGAATACTGTATTGGACGGTTTGAGATTCTTATCTGTTAGTCCCATACGACGGAAGGTCTCATAGTATAGGATGTTAATGCTGCTCCCTCCATCCATGAGCACCTTGGTGAACTTATAACCTCCCACCTGAGGCACCACCACCAGAGCCAACTGACCCGGATTATTGATCTGGAGTGGGTGATCCTCTCTGCTCCATATGATTGGCTGTTCAGAACAACGTAGATAACGGGGTGTGGCCGGTTCAACAGAGTTGAATGCCCGCCTCTGAACCTTCCGGTCTCGCTTGTCCAAGCTAGTGGTAAAGACATGGTACTACCCACTACTCAACTACTTTGGGTTGCTTTGGTAACCTGACTATTGCTGCTGTTGGTTGTAACCACCCTGGTTGTTCTGACTATTTTGACCATTATGTCCGCCCGGATTACCATTAAATCCTGAACCGGAACTTCCTCCACCGTAACCCGGCCCGGACCCTGAGCCACCGCCAGATCCGTGATCATACCGGAAATTAATAGAATTCTTGAACTCCTGCATAATAAAGCAATCCTTCCAAAGGTGGTTTGCTGGCTCCTCCTTCGTCCCATGTTTTGGACAGGGCTGGCTTAGCAGATAGTTCAGGCAGTTTGGGTTGGGGTTGGGTGCTCCACTACGATTTTTCGGCCTACCCTTGCGCCGCTGGCCATTGTCCTGTACGTTGGTATTAGCCACAAAATCCATGTTGCCATCCGCTTTACGCTTGCCTCCTCTGCCGTTGCCTACCCAGTGATGCTACTGACCTTTGGAGCTGCTGTTCTTCTTCCCCTTCCCTGTCTTGTCATCATCAGATTCGGGATCCTTGGTACTATCAGAGTCAACATATTTTACCAAAGCGGCCATGAGGGTCCCCATGTTGGTGCAATGACGCTTCATCCATCCCAATTTCAACTTCAGGGGCCCAAACCGGCAGTTGCCTTCTAGGGTTAATACTGCGGTGTCAGCGTTGATGCGGTCTGAGCAGTGCAACACTTGTGAAACCCGGCGCACCCAATGAGTCGTTGACTCTCCTTCCTCCTGGACGCATGCAGCTAAGTCCACTATCGACATAGGCTATTTACAGGTAGCCTTGAAATTGTTGATAAACCGGGCTCGTAATTGGGCCCATGAGCTGATAGAATTAACGGGCAAGCTTTTTAACCAAGTACGGGACGTTCCTTCAAGCATCATGGTGAAGTATTTCGCACATGCCGTGTCATCCACATCAAGCATCTCCATGGCCATCTCATAGCTCTCTACCCATGTCTCTGGTGGTTGATCCGCCGTATAATTTGGTACCTTGCGTGGGCCTTTGAAATCCTTGGGCAGGCGCACGTTGCGTAAAGCGGGGACGAGGCAAGGCACCCCCAAAGAACTAGAAGTAACACCAGGTTCGATCGAAATGGTTGGACGAATCGGCATGAGCTGCCGAGCCTGATGCTGTGCGGCTAACTCGGCCTCCCTGCGCGCTCGGGCCCGGTTCACCACTTCCTGAGCGTCATCAGCTCCACCCGTCGGGTTGTTACCACGGGGTGCACCACGTCGTTCATTACTTGACACTGCTGGTTCATCCATATGTCTGCTATAACTCCGGCTTGGACGGGGGGTCGAGTGGATCCGGTCGCGGCTGTACGAGTACGCTTCCTGTTGGGCCAAAGCTGTCCTCAGAAGTTCCTTGACCCGTCGCGTCTCTACTGCCTGTGGCGAGTCACCCTCAACTGGAATGGCCTCCAGTCGTGCAGCAGCGGCAACAAGATTGTCCATTGGGTTGGAGTAGTGACCCGGAGGTGTTACAGCATCCTGAGGTATAACGGTGTTTGGACGAGGTGGGTCCAGCTGACGGGGTTGAACCGGCGCACCGGTCCCAGGGGCTTCTGCCTGGTTCCCCTCCAGCGGATTGCTGGCTCTTGGCCCTGGAGTGTTAAAAAGGTCTCTAGCCTTGAAAACCGGAGGTAAGCGGGACCGGTGCTTCCTCCTCATGACTTCATGCGACGCACTCTGGTCCAACATAAGCCTGTAGACCTGTGCGTCTAAAGCGGCCTGCTCTGCGGCCATCCTAGTATCCTCAGCTGCTAGATCCGTCTTGGCCTGGGCGATTTGTTCCTTTACCTTTGCAATCTCCGTGTTGTGAACGTCCTGATCTGGCGGATTAACTTCTGCCATAAGCACAGCCAACGCATCAAATAGTTCTGAAAGAACCTGAGCCGGCGGGCGCACGGGGCCTCCTGCCCCGGCAGCCGTTGCCGCTGCTGAACCGGAGATCGTTGCCGCGGCTGTTGAAGAGTGAAGCGCTGCTTGTGTTCCGGTCATGAATATTCCAACCCGGTTAGGCAGATCAGAGGGGTCCCGAATACTGTCACCATCGGAACAGCTCTCAATCCGGCCATCTTGTAGCTGATAAAGAGATCCGGTTTCTCCGGCCGAAAAGTCGTCACCGGAACAAACGGTAGTTGCCCCGCGAAGCTCCGATCCATCCTCATAACTCCCTCCATGGATCATTCCCACGAAGGCACGCTTGATGGCCGGTTTAATCTGGGCGGATCGCGCATGCTGAGCCGTCTCGACGAGGTCGGTGCAGATGTCCGGCTCAGGGCCCGGTCCACCGATCTTGCCAATGAAAACGTGAATGCTACCAAAGGGGACCCGGTACCCGTACTCAATTGAGCCGGCCTCGGGGCCCCAGCCTGCGTCGTCGATGTAAAGTTTGCCGCGACGACTCTTAGTCATCCGGCCTACAGCGTAGCCCTTGAGTCCTTCATAGCGGCCCTCCAAGAACCGGAAACCATCGTGCGATTGCCCCACGGTGGGCGCCAACTGTCGTGGGTTTGTCACGATAGATGTCCTAGAGAAAGGACTTAGTTGTGGAGCCATCGCGACATGTTAGCTTGAAGGGATTAAAGTGGACACAAGGACACAAGAGAGTTTATACTAGTTCGGCCCCTTCGATGAAGGTAAAAGCCTACGTCTAGTTGTGATGGAATTGATGGGTGTTTCGATGACTAGGGAGCAAATAAGCTTCACCTATGTCTCGAGTTGTTCTCTGTCCTCCCTGAACCGCCGCCGGGTCGTCCCCTTATATACATGGGTGACGCCCGTTGGTTTACAGCGTCCCAACACCGGCTCATAGATGTGTCCTATTTGGTCTCTACTTATTCCTAACTTACAATACAAGTTACATATTGACGCCGGTTTACGGCTACGGGCTCTCATCCAGTTATGGGTCTTGAGCCCTCATCTACCTTCATGGGCTTTAACATGCTTAACTACTGATGAAGCTAATCCGGCCCAGATAGGCTAGTTTACGCCCAGTAGTAATATCCCCAACACCAGTACTCGCCTAAATTTGAAAAAAATCCTACCGCATGGAGAGCAATCCTCCCACCCGGGGGCTTAGCTGCAGTCCAGTACTCGCCTAAGTTCTCTCACTAGGAGACTTAGCTACAGTCCAGTACTCGCCTAAGTTTTCTCACTAGGAGTCTTAGCTGCAGTCCAGTACTCGCCTAAGTTTGAAAAAATCTTACCGAGTGGAGAGCAGTCCTCCCACTCGGGGGTCTTAGCTGCAGTCCAGTACTCGCCAAACCCGAAACATACCCCTATCCGCAAGGACGACGAGGCGCAGGTCGACTGCAACCTTCTCCTTCGGAGCTACGTCACAAGTACAATGTCCGCTCCATCCCTATCCGCAAGGACGACGAAGCGCAGGTCGACTGGAGCCGCCACCTCAAAGCTGCGTCTCCAGCGCAAAGACTATTCCAAGAAGTTAGCAAAGTCCATTCGAAGGCAAACGCAAGCACATTCGGAGATAAACCAAATTCAGATAAATCCTAAAAGTTCCGAGCAACAAATCAAAAGTACTCGGGCATCAAGCCCGAAGGAGTTGAACGGTTACAACAATCACTCGACATTCCGAGGCAAATTTAAAGCAGATTCAAGTTTCATAAGTTTCTTCACTCGGCCGGACGAGGCCTGGCAGGCTCCACGAATGAGTCCAGGTCGATCCCATCAGCGATCCGAGTGGCGGCAGCAATGAAACTCTCCACGAAGGACTGGAAATCATGCTTTTTGGTGTTAGCGACTTTGATCGCAGCCAGCTTGTCTTCACGAGCCTCCTTGCAATGGACTCGCACCAAGGACAGCGCCACGTCAGCACCACAGCAGGCGGAGGATTTCTTCCATTCTTGCACTCGGTCAGGGATTTCGTTCAGTCCAGTCATCAGGGATTCCAGGTCATTCTGAAGCGCCGCCCCCGGCCAAAGCGATGAGTCGATTTGGGAGACTACCTCCTTCAGGCGCACGAGGTAGCTTGTGGCGCTGGCGATACGGGCTCCAGTCGGAGCACGTTCATCGCAGTTTCGTCGCAGACTGGAGAAGCGATAGGGTCCAGACCCGTCTCAACCCTTCCAATTTCCTTGTCGAAGTCTTGGCAGAATTCTGCAGCAAAAAATTAGTGAATCGACCAAGAAAGATCCGATCGCAAGCATAAAAACAGTCGGTTTAGAAGAAATACCTTCCAGCGCGAGATAGAGCTTCTTGTCAAGAGTCCTCAGATAAGCTTTCGTGTCATTCCTGTTGCAGATCGCAGACTCCAACTTTTCATTCAGGACAACCTTGTCCTTCTTCAGACTGGTCACTTCGTGGTTAGCTTCATTAAGACAAGATTTCAGTTTGTTCACCTCCCCTTCTAGTGTTCCGATTGAAGCAATCTTCTGGTCTATGAGAGCAGTTTTATCTTGGGCTGCTTTTTGCGCGGCGGCGAGGTCCGAGTCCTTCTTCTCCAGAGCCAACTTCATTTTCTCTGCAAAAGAAACAATCGAATCAAAGAAGAGATCAAAGAAATATATTGAAAGTCAGTCGGCAGTCAGTTACCTTCCGTACCAGCGGCTTCATCTTGAGCTTACTTCAGATTCTGCTGGGCTAATTCCAAGTCGAGGTTGAGTTGCCTCTGCTTCTCCTCAAGTTCAGCAAACTGAGAAATAAGAGTACAAGACTTCTGCAGAAGGAAAAAGACGGATCAGTCGATAAGATCAAAGGTTGTTTACTTCCGAGTGAATAAAACCTAAAGAAGTTCGCTTAGACCCCAGCCGACTGCACACAGTCGACTGCGGTCTCAGGGGCTACACCCAGCGGGTGCACTTGGCGTGCCCCCGCTGACTAAGACTCAACTCGAACGGTCCTCCCAGACCAAAAAAAAAGTTGTTCAGACCCCAGTCGACTGCCAGTAGTCGACTGCGGTCTCGGGGACTACACCCAGTGGGTGCACTTGGCGTGCCCCCACCGGTTCGGATCCGACTCGACTGGTCCGCCTGAGTCGAGTGTCAGGAGTAAAAAAGAAAGGAAAGAAGAACTTAGACCCCAGTCGACTGCCAGCAGTCGACCGCGGTCTCGGGGACTACACGCAGTGGGTTCACTTAGCGTGCCCCCACCGCTTCAGATCCCACTCGCCCAGACCGAGTGGAAGAACAAAACTACCAAGAATAACAAAACACCCAGTGGGTGCTCTAATTCGACGCAAACAACAGCAGGTTGTGTAGAAGAAGATTTTTCGAGTAACATTTCCTCACAGAGCAAAAATAGTTGGAAAGTCTACTCACCTGGACATTGGCCCGAAGAGCAGCACTGGCGTCGTAGGCAGCCTGGCTGTTCTCATGCACCGTCTTCACCCGCTCCATCATCATGTCAGCCTATCGGATGGCTTCCGCAGCCACTTCCGACTGGTTGTCTGGGACGGGATAGCTGGTGAAAAAGTGAGCAGACGACCCAGGCGCAGCGGCTTGGAGCTCCGTGGTGTGGAGTTGGACGACTGAAGGAATCACAGGCGCAGTCGGCGGTGTGGGGTGCTCACTCGACAAGGGTGCAGCGAAGGTCACAGAGGCCCTGCCCACGTCTTTAGGTTGACAGACGGGAGGTGTCGTAGTGGGTCCTTGCCGAGACATCCTACCAGCTGCTACCTTCTTGCTCTTCCTGGGCTTAAGAGCCACATCTTCATCGTCATCTAGAAGATCGATGACATTGGGTGGAGCTGCAAGGCAGATCATTCGACCCCAAGTGAACCACTAGAACGCAATCGACCTAAGAATCAAGAACAAAATCGCAAGAGTTTATACCTGGATTGGAGGTTACCGCATCTTCCATCTCCTCGTCCCGGTACTGGAGAGAAGAGGTTCCTGACGTAGCAGCACTGCAAAGACCCGCATTCAATCGGTTATGTCCGGTTAATCGAGTCGACGAAAAGGACAAGTCAGATGATTACCTGGAGATAGTAGGGACGGTCACTTTGATCCTGGGCAAAGCTTTTGGCAGTTTGGAGGAGGTCGCCTTCGGTGCTTTTTGCGCTGGAGCAACACAACTTTGGACTGCTTTGGAGCCTTCTCAGTCGGCGTTGGGGATGACGTCCTGGGACGCTTCGAAGATTGTCCAATCGGCACGGCCACCAAGTCCGGAGCGCTCGTCGGGTCGTGAGCATGTTTAGATCTCCTCTCCCTGCGAGGAGGCGAGTCGACTTCTTCTTCATCAGTCGATTCGTCGCTCTCCTCGTCCTCCTCGGCATCCAAGTGCTCCTTGCCGCTCTCGCCCCCACTCGCTTCTTCCTCGACGTCTTGTTCCTACACTCCGTTGGGCATTGAGTACATGTCGATGAGGGCCTGAAAGGACAACGATCAAAGGAAATTCAGTCGACCATAAACAATATGTCACACGGTGAATCGGAAAGATACTTGATAAAACAGAATTACACCTGCTCCGGCTGGTGCGAGTTGTCGAATGGAATCACCCTCCTAGACCCCTGAGGGTTGTCTTTGTTGCTGGTGATCCCCATCAACCACTTCTCCAAGGTATCCTCGCTGACATCCTCCGGGTGGATCCGAGTGGAATCCTCGAGCCCAGAGTACATCCACATCGGATGATCACATGCCTGAAGAGGTTGGATGCATCGACCGAGAAAGACCTCCAGCAGGTCCATCCCAGTCACCCCGTCGCGGACGACTTGGACGACCCGCTCGACCAGCACCTTGACCTGCACCTTCTCTTCTGGAACTACCTTCAGGGGGCGGGCTTCTCCACTCAAGCCAAAGAAAAAGGAGGAAGTCCAGTCGACTGACCCGGGGTCGGCTGATCCTTGCAGTAGAACCAAGTCGACTGCCAGCCCCAGACCGAGTCAGGATGGATCATGGCTGGGAAGGTACTCTTTCTCCTCACCTGGATCCCTAGAGCCCCACACATCTGGATCACTTGTGTCCTCTCGTCACTCGATTTGGCCTTTTTGACCGACTGGGAGCAGCAGGTGAAGATGTGTTTGAAAAGACCCCAGTGCGGTCGACAACCCAAGAAATTTTCACACATCGACACGAAAGCGGCCAGATAGACTATGGTGTTTGGAGTGAAATGGTGAATTTGAGCCCCAAAGAAGTTCAAAAAACCCCGGAAGAAAGGATGGGGAGGCAGTGAGAATCCGCGATCTACGTGGGTGGCGAGGAGAACACACTCACCCTCCCTTGGCTGCGGCTCGGGTTCATTCCCTGGAGCCGTGCCGACTTGTGGGGGATCAGTCCGCCCTCCACCAGGTCGTCGAGGTCGTCCTGGGTGATTGTCGAGCGGATCCAGCCGCCCTGGATCCAGCCCGGCGGCAGGCCGGATCTCGACGAGGATCCGCCCCGGCTGGTCCACTTGCCCTTCATCTTCGTGGTCACCTTCTTCGTGCGCTCCAGCGCCACCGTCTTCTCTTTCCCCATGGCGACGGGTCGAGCTCGAGCGAGAGTCCGGCGACAAGAGCGGAAGGGAGCGTCGTGGAGAGATCAGGAGAAGAAGAAGAGAGAATGGGAGCGCACGGGGCAGAGGCCTGGTCCGGGACCTTTTATAAGGTCGTCCCCCGAGTGACTGACTGGTGGACCCAGGCGATCTAAACAAATCCCGCAACAGTCGCGTGTGCAGTACGTGGCGAAAAAGGTGGCGCAGGGATCGAGGAGACTTGCCTAATCCGTCCCGATAACCTCGGTTCCGTCCGTCTGGCGCACTTCCCAAAATTGGAATCCCGCGAAATCCGCGGAGAGAAGAGCAACTTGTCAGACTGAAGAAAAACATCCTCTACATCATCATTCGGAATTCTACCATGAAAATTCACTCGAAAAAAACCAAGAATGGACCAAGGCGACTGAGAAAGGAGTCGACGTCGTCACCTCAACTCATTGTTCCAGAACAAGATATATCATAGCACAAAGAATGGGTCGGAAGTGTTCCCAACTCCTTCCTCACTCAAACCCTGATCCATTCGGGGGCTAATGATGAAGCTATGTACCTAGGGTAGGGTCATGGATCTGTCAAACATACCCTCCCCAAGGACATCTCTACAAAGAATCAGAAGCAGTCGAAGAGAAATCATCATCCACTCGACCATGAAGATGTGCTCATTCGACCACCTTGAAGACACTCGACCACCAGAAGATGAGAAACCCTCCACTCTGCAATGGTCAAGACTTAAAGCATAGCTTTATGGGCATTTACAACACTTTACTGCAGATACCAGTAACGCCCCTCCTTTATGAGCATTGAACCTTGTGTAACAGAGGGGAGCTGGGGTCCTGGCGTACTCTATATAAGCCACCCCCTCCTCTGGGACAAGGGTTCACATTTTCTGTAATTCACACACATATATTTAGTCGACAGCCTCCGGGCTCCGAGATGTAGGGCCGTTACTTCCTCTGAGAAGGGCCTGAACTCGTAAAACTCGTGTGTACAACTCCTCCATAGCTAGGATCTTGCCTCTACATTCCTACCCCCCTATTCTACTGTCAGTCTTAGAACCACGACACTTGTCGTTGTTGTTCTTAACTTCAGAGGGGCCTGCCTCGCTGGCTGTGTTTTTGCTATGAGCCAACCAACTATCCTCACCCGCGCAAAAGCGGGTCATGAGTGCCGTGAGGGCTGCCATAGATTTTGACTTTTCTTGGCCGAGGTGGCGGGCGAGCTATTCATCGCGGTTGCTATGTTTGAAGGCCGCTAGGGCTTCGGCATCCGGACAGTCGACGATCTGGTTCTTTTTGGTTAGGAACCTAGTCCAAAATTTCCCGGCTGACTCTCCAGGTTGTTGGACTATGTGGCTTAAATCATCGGCGTCTGGTTGTCGGACATATGTACCTTGGAAGTTGTCGAGGAAGGCTTCTTCCAATTACTCCCAAATGCCGATAGTGTTTTCAGGCAGGCTATTTAACCAGTGCCGAGCTGGCTGATAACCCACAAGTATAGGGGATCGCAATAGTTTTCGATAAGTAAGAGTGTCGAACCCAACGAGGAGCTAAAGGTAGAACAATCCCTCAAGTTCTACTGACCACCGATACAACTCTACGCACGCTTGACGTTCGCTTTACCTAGAACAAGTATGAAACTAGAAATACTTTGTAGGTTTTTTTTTGATAGGTTTGCAAGATAATAAAGAGCAAGTAAATAAAAGGTTGGGGTTGTTTAGACAAAGATACAACTAAGTTACTTTTAGTAAAGAGCTTTTTGTTACGAGAAAGTTATTTGTCCCTAGGCAATCGATAACTAGACCGGTAATCACTATTGCAATCTTATTTGAGGGAGAGGCATAAGCTAACATACTTTCTCTACTTGGATCATATGCACTTATGATTGGCACTCTAGCAAGCATTCGCAACTACTAAAGATCATTAAGGTAAAACCCAACCATAGCATTAAAGTATCAAGTCCTCTTTATCCCATACGCAAACAACCTACTTACTCGGGTATGTGTTTCTATCACTCGAGCCACCCACCATAAGCAAATCATGAACATATTGCAAACCCTACAGCAGGAATTCCTCACGCTTGCGCGACACGGAGAGCACCATAGGACAGCACCAATAATAAAACATGCAACTCAAACCAATCATGATCATCAAATAACCCATAGGACAAAACGGATCTACTCAAACATCATAGGATAGCCATACATCATTGGGAAATAATATATATCGTTGAGCACCATGTTTAAGTAGAGATTACAGAGGGTAAGAGAGAGGTTACACCGCTGCATAGAGGGGGGAAGAGTTGGTGATGATGGTGGTAAAGTTGTTGGTGAAGATTGCGGTGATGATGTTGGCCCCCGGTGGCACTCCGGTGCCACCGGAAGCGAGGGAGAGAGATCCCCCCTCCTTCTTATTCTGCCTTGACCTCCTCCCTAGATGGGAGAAGGGTTTCCCCTCTGGTCCTTGGTCTCCATGGCATGGGAGGGGCAAGAGCCCCTCCGAGATTGGATTTGTCCCTCTGTCTCTCTTTCTTTCTGCGTTCTCAGATTCTACCCTTTCACCGTTTCTTATATTCCCGGAGATTCGTAACTCCGATTGGGCTAAAATTTTAGCACGATCTATATCCGGATATTAGCTTTCTTGTGTGCCCCCTGCCTCGTGCCCCCCTCGGGAACCGTCTCGCGTGGATTTTTCTTCCCATATTTTCCATATATTCCAAAAATAATCTCCGTCTGTTTTTATCCCGTTTGGACTCCGTTTGATATGGATTTTCTGCGAAACAAAAAACATGCAACAAACAGGAACTGGCACTGGGCACTGGATCAATATGTTAGTCCCCAAAAATAGTATAAAAAGTTGCCAAAATATATGAAAGTTGTAGAATATTGGCATGGAACAATAAAAAAATTATAGATACGACGGAGACGTATCAGCATCCCCAAGCTTAATTCCAGCTCGTCCTTGAGTAGGTAAATGATAAAAAAGATGCTACCTTGCATAATCTTGATCATGTAATCTAATCATGGCATGAATATTAAGACACGAGTGATTCAAAGCAATAGTTTATCATTTGACATAAAAACTATAATACTTCAAGCCTACTAATAAAGCAATCATGTCTTTTCAAAATAACATGGCCAAAGAAAGTTATCCCTACAAAATCATATAGTTTGGCTATGCTCCATCTTCAGCACACAAAATATTCACATCATGCACAACTCCGATGATAAGCCAAGCAATAGTTTCATACTTTTGACATTCTCAAACCTTTTCAACTTTCACGCAATACATGAGCGTGAGCCATGGACATAGCACTATAGGTGGAATAGAATGGTGGTTGTGGAGAAGACAAAAAGGAGAAGATAGTCTCACATCAACTAGGCGTATCAACGGGCTGTGGAGATGCCCATCAATAGATATCAATGTGAGTGAGTAGGGATTGCCATGCAACGGATGCACTAAGAGCTAGCTATAAGTGTATGAAAGCTCATACTGAAAACTAAGTGGGTGTGCATCCAACTTGCTTGCTCATGAAGACCTCGGGCGTTTGAAGAAGCCCATCATCGGAATATACAAGCCAAGTTCTATAATGAAAATTCCCACTAGTATATGAAAGTGATAACTCAAGAGACTCTCTATATGAAGAACATGGTGCTATTCTAAAGCACAAGTGTGGTAAAAGGATAGTAACATTATCCCTTCTCTCTTTTCTCTCATTTTTTATTTTTTTCTCTTTTTTGGTGGGTTTCTTTGCCTTTTTTGTGGGCTTCTTTGGCCTCTTTTATTTTTTTGTAAAGTCTGGAGACTCATCCCAACTTGTGAGGGAATCATAGCTTCCATCATCCTTTCCTCACATGGGACAATGCTCTAATAATGATGATCATCACACTTTTATTTACTTACAACTCAATATTACAACTCGATACTAGAACAAAATATGACTCTATATGAATGCCTCTGGCGGTGTACCGGGATGTGCAATGATCTAGCGTAGCAATGACATCAAAAATGGACAAGCCATGAAAACATCATACTAGCTATCTTATGATCATGCAAAGCAATATGACAATGAATGCTCAAGTCATGTGTATGATGATGATGGAAGTTGCATGGCAATATATCTCGGAATGGCTATGGAAATGCCATGATAGGTAGGTATGGTGGCTGTTTTGAGGAATATATAAGGAGGCTTATGTGTGATAGAGCGTATCGTATCACGGGGTTTGGATGCACCGGCGAAGTTTGCACCAACTCTCGAGGTGAGAAAGGGCAATGCACGGTACCAAAGAGGCTAGCAATGATGGAAGGGTGAGAGTGCGTATAATCCATGGACTCAACATTAGTCATAAAGAACTCACATACTTATTGCAAAAATCTATTAGTCATCGAAACAAAGTACTACGTGCATGCTCCTAGGGGGATAGATTGGTAGCAAAAGACATCGCTCGTCCCCAACCGCCACTCATAAGGAAGACAATCAATAAATAAACCATGCTCCGACTTCATCACATAACGGTTCACCATACGTGCATGCTATGGGAATCACTGTCAGTGTACAAAAATAAGGGTGCATCTTTGTACCCCTTTTCCCTGTGCACGGGCAGTCAGAGCCGCGCCCACGGCCACACCAAGCAGAACGAGCGAGGTGAGCCAAGGTAAGATCGAAGCCCAAGACTATCAAACAACGCCAAGGCCAAGACCACAATGAGCAGAGGAACGAAGCCAATTCCCCTGGCAAGACCCTTGCCGGGTGGCCTCAGCGGCCCCGGCAAGACTTTTGCCGGGATAGCTTGCCCCGCACCAACAGAGCGATCGACCCTTGAGCCCACGGCCCAGTGCCATCATCAGCATGGGGCCAGGGCTCAGGAAGGCACCCCTGTGGTGGCATGTAGATCTTTGTGAAGACATATTCAAGATCAGATTAGAAGACGACGATTCTCGGCAAGATCCTTGTCGGGGACGACAACACGCCACGGCGAGACCCTTGCCGGGCCACCCGGCAAGGCCCTCGCCAAAGATGCCGGCAAGGCCACCGCCAAGCCCATGTCAACCAAGCTTCCACCGCCGTTCACATGCAGCTGCCAGCCCAACCAGCTAGGCAGGCACCTGCATGGCAACATGCAGCTCCTAGGCCAACTCATCAAGCGCCTGCATGGCGGCATGCAGATCGTCGTGAAGGCTCCACCCCCGCACCAACTCAGCTGCCTGCCTGCCTACATGGCACCCCATGCATCCCTGGCCGAGGCGCGTGTCGAAGCGAGGAGGAGCGGCGACGGATGGGACGGGCCTCGCCCCCGGCCCCAATAAAGCAAGAGGACACCTAAGTGATGCATTAAATGCACCTTGTCCTGTAATACGAGGGATAACCTCGTGCCACTGTAGAACTTTCCACCTCCTGTGTGCCACTGTGGCAACCCCTTTTTCCTATAAAAGGAGGCACGAGGCAACGAGGATGGGGATTCGGCTCTTGGGAACCAGATGCTGACCACGGCTAGTTCGAGAGCTCAAGAACTCTCAAAAATACACCCACCAAAGCAGGACTAGGGTTTTACGCATCCTCGCGGCCCGAACCTGGGTAAACGATCCTTATGCTGTCTACTAGCCCTGCTCTCCTTGCAACCCCGCGCCCCGGCAACCATAGTAGGGATTCTTGTGATCCCATAGGTGTCATTCCACAACGACATCCTTGGCTCGCCAGGTAGGGGTGCACAATTGTGAGAATCTGGTCTAGTAGTTAGCCTAGCAGTTCTTCGTCGCCATGGCCCCTAAGAAGAGGACGGCCACGGCGGCCGATTCGTTGAGAGCCGAACGACCCGTGCCGGTGCGGACGAGCAGCGGACCAGTCACAGACAGGACTTGGGCCGCGGCCCGCGAGCACTAGCATCGCCCAGGCAGTCGGAGCCTCGCGAGCGGTGTCGTTCGCGCGCCAGACGACCGGCTACACGTTGCCGGATCCAAGGACGGAGCTAGGCCCCCCGCAGGCGGCGCGGGGCCCTCCTGGGGCGTCACGGTGCCGACTTCGGGCAGCGCGGTGACCTCCAGGACGCCTACACCGGTGACCACCGCGTGTTCTTCCCATGGTGTGCGCGCCGAGCAGCGTCACCATGATGGTGACCCCGGGCACCGCCGTGGGAAGAGCCCTGTGCGTCAGCGACAAAATGAGGGGGTTCAGCACGCTCGCCGAAGTGCTGGCGAAAATGGCACACAGCCGTTGGGTCATGACGGAGCTCCTTCTAACGTAGTTAGAGGTCGAAGCACGCCGCGATCCACGCAACTGTCGCCACCGCCTACGCCATCGGAAGCTTTGGCATGCGCACAGCTGCTCCTTGACTTCCCTCCTGCTGCGGAGAAGCTCGACGAGTGGAGGGCCACCATCCGGAGCCTCGTCGCCGTCGCAAACAAAGACGATCCGCGACCGGTGGGGCCCTCGGGCCGGCGCTCCACCGAGCCACCACATGCTGGTGCTGGGAGGACAGGGGGAGTTGCGGCCATGGTGCACTCTCCTCCTCCTCGCCAGCCGCCACGGGCGTCGGCCCATCGCGATGACGCTTGTGATAACATCTCCATAGCATCATCCGCCCTGCGGACCCTCCGCGACCAGCGCCAGGTCCTTCGGGAGCTAGCTCATGAAGACGCTCGAACCACCATCGAGCGCCGGCGCGGAACGCACCGCCAGTCGGACAAGTGGGCGGGACCCGCTATGGACCACCCGGCACTGGGGGCCCCGGCGGCCTACCTTACAAGGTGGGCTGCCCGGCTTTTACCCATGAGCTGAAGCAGTTCCAGTGGCCATCCCACCGCACGTTCAAGCCCGACGTCAGCGAGAAGTACACCGGCAAGACCCATCCATCCGAGTTCCTCAGCATCTACACCATCGCGATGCAGGCCGCTGGGGCTCGCAATGACAAGGTGCTTGCCAACTATTTCCTGCTGGCGCTCTAGCCCAATGTGATGTCTTCGTTGATGCACTTGCCGGTGGATTCCAGTTCTTCCTGGTCAGATCTGTGCCATGAGTTCGTTGGCGCCTTCACAGGAGGCCACCAAGCTCATGGCCAGGCTAGTGATCTGCATATCATTCCCCAGAAGGAAGGGGATACCCTGCGCAAGTACATCCAGAGATTCGGCCGGGTGCAGTACAACATCCCCGACGTTCATCTCGCCACTGTGATTAGCGCCTTCCACCAGAACGTACGCAATGCAAAGTGCGTGAGGAGCTGGTGATGACCAAGATTAAGGATGTGGCCGAGCTCTACGTTCTGGCCAATAGGTGCGCCCGGGCTGAAGAGGGAAGGAAGTACCCTGGCGAAGACGCCGGCGCGGAAACCGACTCTACTGATGAAGACGCCGCCACTCCGACGAAGAAGAGCCGGTGTCGCAATAGGAAACGCAAAGGCAAGGCTGTGCTTGCCGTTGAGGGATCTGATGATACCGGTGCCGGCAAGAAGGTCAAGGCAGACGCCCCCGACAAGGAGATTGCCGGGTGCGCCGCCTGCCGGGCCCTGGCGGCTACCGATAAGCTAGGAAGCTCTGGCAAGCAATACTGCAAGATCCACCGCATCAAGGGCCATGACCTCCAGAACTGCCGACAAGTCGAGCTGCTTGCTGAGAAGCAAAAGGCTGAGTACGAAAGGAGGGACAAGGAGAAGGACCAGGACGGTGCTGAGGGATCCGGCAAGAAGCGTGTCGGCCAAGGAGGCCGCCCCGGCAAGGACAACCAGCAAGAGAGGCCCGCCCGGGGCCGCAACAAGAAACAAGAAGACGACGATCACGACGAGGACGACGAGTCTAGTGAGCAAGGGTTCCAGAAGGCTATGGAGGCCATGTGTGTCGATGGCGGCGCCTCGCTGCATACCTCTCACCGCCAGCTCAAGCAGTGGGCGCGTGAGATTACAGCAGCAGAGCCATCGTTCGACGCTTAGAAGCCGCTGAAGTGCTCCAGCACGCCCCTCATCTTTGACGCCGAGGACCACCCTGACCGCACTACCGCGGTCGGGTGTTTGCCATTGTTGGTCTCGCCAACAATACGCAACCTCAGGGTGAACAAGATGTTGGTTGACGGCGGGGCCGGCCTGAACCTCATCTCGCCTGTCGTGATCAAAAGGTTGCAAATCCCTGATGGAGACCTCGAGGAAACGGGCACATTTCAAGGGGTCAATCCGGTTAGGAGCCAGCCGAAGGGAAAGGTCACACTGCCCATGACATTAGGAGGAGAGTTGAACTACAGGACGGAGAGGATCGTCTTCGACGTGGCCGAGATCCCCTTGCCCTACAACGGGATTCTCGGCCGCCCGGCATTGGCCAAGTACATGGCGGCGTCACACTACGCCTACAACATGCTAAAGATGCCTGGGCCGTTGACCATCATCTCCGTCCCCTCCGACAATAAGGACGCGCTGATCTGCACCGACCAACTCTACCGGGAAGCAGTTGCAGGAGCTGCCATCAAGGCACCTGCTCCTACCGCTGACGGGCCGGGAGGGAAAAAGGAGCCCGGCAAGACCTCTCGCACCCACTCCGGCAAGCACACCTCCTCGGAGTGTTGTGCTATCGTTGAGGACGTGCCAGAGAGCTCTACTGACAAGAGCAAGAGATCCAGAGCCGAGCCGCCGTAGACCAAGAAGGTGCCCATCGGGGAGGATGGCACGGGAGGGGCCTTCATCATAGGCGCCATCCTCAACAGCAAATAGGAAGGCGCGCTCATCACCTTCCTGCGGGCAAATGTCGACGTGTTTGCATGGCAAGCGTCTGACATCCCCGGTGTTCCCAGGGAGGTGATTGAGCACCACCTAGCTGTCGGTCCCCACGCGCGGCCCATCAAGCAGAAGGTCAGAAAGCAGGCTCTAGAAAGGCAGGAGTTCATCACAGAGGAGATCAGGAAGTTGGAAGCCGCCGGTTTGGTGAGAGGGGTGCTCCACCCGACGTGGTTGGCCAATCCAGTAGTGGTGCACAAGGTGAATGGGAAGTGGAGGCTGTGTATTGATTACACAGATATTAATAAGGCTTGCCCTAAGGACCCCTTCCCGTTGCTGCGCATCGACCAGATTGTTGACTCCATGGCCGGGTGTGATCTGTTATCATTCCTCGATGCCTACTCAGGCTACCACCAAATCTTCATGACAAGAGAGGATGAAGAGAAGACGGCATTGATCACCCCATGTGGTACATATTGCTTTTTACGGATGCCTTTCGGGTTGAAGAGTGCCGGCTCAACGTTTGCAAGAGCAGTCCAAATTGGTTTTGAACCTCAGCTCCATAGAAATATGGAGGCCTACATGGATGACATAGTGTTCAAAACCAAGGACGGGCCAACTCTTGTGCAAGATCTGGAAGAGACATTTTCTAACCTGCGCAAGATCAACCTCAAGCTGAATCCTGGGAAGTGCATCTTCGGCGTTCCGTCTGGCAAGCTTCTCGGATTCTTTGTGTCGCAGCGTGGGATCGAGGCAAACCTAGACAAGATGAGGGCTATTGAGCAGATCGAGGCACCCAAGCGGATCAAGGATGTGCGTCGGCTCACCGACTGCGTTGCCGCCATGAGCCGGTTCATCTCCAAGTCTGTCGAGCGCGCCCTTCCCTTCTTCAAAATCTTGAAGAAGGCAGGCCCAATAGAGTGGACACCGGAAGCCGAGGCAGCACTGTAGGATCTGAAGAAATACCTTTCCTCCATGCCGATACTGGTTGCGCCTAAACCGCAAGAGTCGTTGCTGCTGTATCTGGCGACGACGAATCAAGTGGTCAGCGCCGCACTGGTGGCACAGAGGGAGGTCGACGAGGAGGCGGCAATGGCGGCAGAACCAGCGGATGGCAAGCCGAAGATTCCCCCAGCAGGGCCTCGTGCTGACAAGGCGCGGCCCCCGGCGGAGTCTGGTGCCACCAAGGCAATGCCCGCGCAGTCGAGTGAAGTGGTGCCAAAGAAGAAGATGATGCAGCATCCGGTTTACTTTATCAGCTCCCTCTTGCAGGTGGGTAGGTCAAGGTATTCTGGCATACAAAAATTGCTCTTCGGCCTCCTTATGGCCTCGAGGAAGCTGTGTCACTACTTCCAGGCCCACGAGATCACTGTCGTCACCCGCCTCCTGTTGCAACGGATACTGCACAACCTGGACACAACCGGAAGGATTGTGGAATGGGCCTTGGAGCTGTCAAGTTTCGGTTTAAAGTTTAAAAGTACCTCAAAAATTCAGAGCAGAGTCTTGGAAGAATTCATCGCAGAATGGACCTAGACGCCTGACGAAGAAATCCAGGAGACCACTCTCCCCGGCAAGGAAGCAGACCACGACTGGATCATGTACTTTGATGGGGCTTTCTCGCTGCAAGGCGCCGGTGCCGGTGTGCTACTCGTCGCACCCACCGGAGAACACCTCAAGTACGTGATCTAGATGCACTTCCCCAGGGAGATGTCCACCTACAACACCGCCGAGTACGAGGGATTGCTTGTCTGTCTCAGGATCGTGGCAGACCTCGGGGTTAAGAAGCTCATCGTCAGGGGCGACTCGCAGCTCGTTGTCAGGAAGGTCAATAAGGATTATCAGAGCCCATTGATGGAAGCCTACGTAGATGAGGTGAGGAAGCTGGAGGAACGCTTTGATGGTATCCAGGCGGAGCACATCCCCCGAGCGGAGAACGACATCCCCGATTACCTGTCAAAGCGTGCCGCATTCAAGATACCTATGGAACCATGTACCTTTTTGCTCCGGTTAACTCAACCATCTGTCGAACCATCAGCGGGGCAGAACAAGCGGAGAAAATCAGGTCCCGAGAAGTACTTTCCTACCGAGCCTCCTGGGGCTGCCGGCAAGGGCGCTGCCGCGGATGCTAAGCCTGCCCAAGAGCGACTGGCTCCGACAGGGCGTCAAGCCCTGGCCGTAGAGACAGCTGCTCTCATGGCGGAAGAAATGCCTTTGGTCCTTTTCGTTGATCCCCAGGCTCCGGCATGGGCGCAGCATACTGTCCACTTCCTCCAAACAGGGGAGCTTCCTGAGGAGCAGGAAGAAGCAGAGAAAGTAGCCCGTCAGTCCGCCCTGTACCAGTTCATCGATGACGTCCTGTACCGGAGGAGGCCAAACGGTGTGAAACTCAAGTGCATCCCCCGGGAGGAAGGACTGGAGCTGTTGGTGGAGATACATGGAGGCATATGTGGCTCCCACATAGGGTCAAGGGCCCTTGCCGAGAAGGCATTCCGGCAAGGTTTCTTCTGGCCCACCGCCCTCCAGGATGCGACGGCACTAGTAACCAAGTGTGAAGCATGCCACTTCCATTCAAGGAAGCTTCATCAGACGGCTCAAGCCCTTCAAACAGTCCCTCTCTCCTAGCCATTCTCGGTCTGGGGGCTCGATATACTGGGCTCTTTCCCCCGCGCTGTTGGGGGCTTTCAGTACTTGTACGTTGCAATCGACAAGTTCACAAAGTGGCCGGAAGTGGAAGCAGTGAGGAAGGTGACTGCTCAGTCAGCCGTCAAGTTCTTCAAAGGACTGGTCTGCTGTTTTGGTGTGCCAAATAGAGTCATCACCGACAACGGCACACAGTTCACAAGCCACACCTTCATGCAGTACATCCAAGACCCCGGTAGCAAGGTCTGTTTTGCTTCCGTGGCACATCCACGGAGCAACGGCCAAGCGGAGAGGGCAAATGCTGAAGTGTTGCGAGGCCTAAGAACGAAGACCTTGGAAAAGCTGCACAAGAGTGGAAGGCGCTGGATTGATGAGTTGTTGGCGGTTCTTTGGTCGATCAGGACGACGCCAAATCGAGCCACCGGCCAGACACCTTTTGCTATGGTATAAGGGGCGGAAGCAGTTCTCCCCATGGAACTCATTTACGGGTCACCTCGAGTGCTCGCTTATGATGAGCTTGAGCAAGAGCCGTTGCGCCAAGATGACGCGACGCTCCTTAAGGAAGATCATCTTCGGGCGGCTGTGAGAGCGGCACGCTACCAGCAAGCCTTGCGCCACTATCATAGCCGCAAGGTTCATGCCCGAAGCCTTGAGGAAGGCGACCTTGTTCTTCGGCGCGTTCAGTCGGCCAAGAATTTCAACAAGTTGACGCCAAAGTGGGAAGGCCCTTATCGGGCAATGTGAGTCACCAGGCCTGGCGTAGTCCTCCTGGAGACCGAAGATGCCGTCCCAGTGAGCAACTCCTGGAACATCGAGCATCTTCGCAAGTTTTACCCATAAGGTGCAGCTTGCCGGGCCTCCCGACAAGCCACCTTTTGTACAAGCTTTGCCGACAAGGCATGTGACCCTTTGTACGAAGCCAGGTGCAGACCCTGAGTATAAATAAATGAAGCACTGGCGCCCTAAGTTATAGCATGCATGCTAGGTCGAGTCTCTTCCTTGGTTAGGGTTGATAGTGATTACCCGCGACTAACCCCTAGCCTAGAGGTCAAGTGCGCATCTGTCTGTTCTTTTTCTGTCCTCCTTTGGTTAGCAGGGCACATGAGCACTTCTGCTGAGCTACTCGGAAAGAAGGAAACAGACCGGCGCCCCGACCCCGGCAAGCCAGAGTTGCCGAGGGCTGCAAGCATAAGGATCCAACTGCGGCAAGATGAGATTGCCAAGGGCTGCGGATCCAGATAAGTCTTCTATCCTCTATCATGCATTTCGGAACCAAACTGGGGCATGTGAAACCTCGTTCTTATCTCTAGGCTGTCGTGCTCCCCTTTTTCCTATACCTAGGATTATTTCCTGGGTCCGGATTTGGTCGTAGCCGCGGCAGCAAGGAGGTGGGACGAGGAGCCTAAATCCCACCTCATCCCTGCCTCCGCCAACAGCGCGAGAACGTTCAAGTGGAGTGGGGGGACGGCAAGGCCTGTTGCCAGGCGAAAAACATTTATCTTAAAACAATAACGAGGATTCACTCCTTGTCGCGGGATTTACCCGCGAACGGAAAACCCGGCAAGCATCCCTTTTTATTAAAAACATCCCATACAGGTATAGTTCGTGCGAGATGAAAAACATGAGCAAGGGGATTACAAGTTTTCAATTTAACAGAGGCCCGCAGGCTTACAAACTAGAAAAGAGATAAGATGCCTGTAATCCCTTTCTTTTCCCTCTCCTCAGGAGGCAGGTCAAGGAGGCGAAAGGGCAAAAGGGGCGCCTAGGCGAGCTACGAGCAGCAGAAAGCACCAAGAGAACATCTCGGTGGCCACCCACGGGCGGGCCGGTGATGACGATGCCGGGAAAGGAGCCGGAAGACGAGGCGGCAGGACCGGCAATACGCGATGAAGGCGTTGGTGCCCGCGTACTCCGAGTTGACGGCCTTGTCGCCCGCCCTCTTCCTCTTCCGCAGCCTCCCGACGCCAGCCGCCCAAGGAGACAGCCCCGCAAGGTTCAAGGAGCTGGCCCTGCCCCCGGCCAGCTTCTACCAAAGGAGCGGCCAGGTGCAGATGCTGTTGATGCCGCACCCGCCCAGGCACAGGGTGTCCGACGCCTAGTCGGACTCGTCCCCGCTGTCTGCCCCGCTGTCCTCCTCGTCGCTCTCGCTCGAGGACGAGCTTCCATTGTCAGAATCTCCATTAGAGGAGCTCTCCACGCAGCATTTCAGACGAGTTCCAAAATCTCCGAAGACCTTGATGGATAGCAGGCTGTCCTCCATTAATTTGAAGTAGAGGATGAGCCCCGCCGACAGGCTGTGGATGCGGGCGAACGTCTTCCATCCACGGCAGAGATACATAACTCGAGGAGTTGGGAAGTCGACGTCGACCCGCGTTCCCCCGTTCCTGCAGCCCCTCATGTGCAACCTAAGGGTCTGGGGCGAGGCACGCTCCATCACCCGAGCGAACGGAGTGGGGAGACGAAGACGACGACGCAGGGGCCGGCGGAGCCTCATGAAGAACTCGCAAGGCTAGTCTTCAACGTGGCCCTCCATCGAGAAGGGCATCATTGGCAGGGGCGAGGCCGGCGCGTCGCCCCGTCCTCCTCTTCGCCGAGAGCTACGGCCCCTACCCCTGCCTCGCCCACGGCCTCGCCCCCTCCCCCTTCCCCTCGCGGTCGGTTCCACCACCACGGGTTCAGAAGGGGGAGGGACGCGCTGTCGAGCGGCGACCCTCGCCGCCACCGACGAAGGACCAGGATTCCCTTTCTCCAATAGCGGGTGAGAGGAAGGAGCAGAGGCAGAGAGACATAGAAGATGGAAGAATGCGGGGTGCCATTTCCCCCTTTCTCCTATTTATAAAGGAATGGGATTGAGGCTCGGCCACCCCGCTCGGCCAATCCAGACACCGGAGGCGCGGGGAATCAGGACCGACCCGCTGCCCAACCAGCGGCGGACCGGTTTCTCGCCTCCACCGTTTGCCACCACAAGGACGCATGGCAGACATGCAGAACTGAGGGGACGAGTGAGGCGACCTCTCCCCACCCCTTGATCATGGGGAGTGGACGCCTTGAAGACCGCACCCCGACCCCACTGAGTAAATGAGCCGCGCCTCCACGCCTCCCTCTTTTTACGGGGAAGACGCGAGCCGCCTCTTTACTGTGATGTGACGCATGCGTGTGGAAAGCGTCCCACACATGCCGCCCACGTCACGCACACCCCTCCACGCCGCACCATGCGCATGAGTCATGGGAGGCGGAGCGCGCGAAGAATCTTACCATGGTAAAAACCGCCCCACCTGCCCGCGCACCGTTTTGGGCCTGGCCCAACAACGTGTTGCACTTATGTGTGGCCCAGGCCCGGGGGCTCCTGTCGATGTACAAAAATAGGGGTGCATCTTTGTACCCCTTTTAATTTCCCTGTGCACGGAGATTCAGAGCCACGCCCACGTCCACACCAAGCAGAACGAGGGAGGTGAGCCAAGGTATGATCGAAGCCCAAGACAATCAAAGCAACGCCAAGGCCAAGACCATAAAGAGCAGAGGGACGAAGCCAGTTCCCCCGGCAAGACCCTTGCCGGGTGGCCTCAGCGGCCCCGGCAAGACTCTTGCCGGGACAGCTCGCCCGCACCAACAGAGCGAGCCACCCTTGAGCCCACGGCCCCCGATGCCATCATCAGCGTGGGGCTAGGGCTCGGGAAGGCACCCCTGTGGTGGCATGTAGATCTTTGTGAAGACATATTCAAGATCAGATTAGAAGACGACGATTCTCGGCAAGATCCTTGCCGGGGATGACAACACGCCACGACGAGACCCTTGCCGGGCCACCCGGCAAGGCCCTCGCCAAAGACGCCGGCAAGGCCATCACCAAGCCCACGTCAACCAAGCTTCCACCGTCGTTCACATGCAGCTACCAGCCCAGCCAGCTGGGCAGGCACCTGCGTGGCAACATGCAGCTCCCAGGCCAACTCATCAAGCGCCTACGTGGCGGCATGCAGATCTTCGTGAAGGCTCCACCACTGCACTAACTCAGCTGCCTGCCTGCCTGCCTACATGGCACCGCACGCATCCCTGGCCAAGGCGCGTGTCGAAGTGAGGAGGAGCGGCGACGGACGGGACGGGCCTCGCCCCCGTCCCCGATAAAGCAAGAGGACACCTAAGCGATGCATTAAATGCACCTTGTCCTATAATATGAGGGATAACCTCGTGCCACTGTAGACCTTTCCACCTCTTGTGTGCCACCGTGGCAACCCCTTTTTCCTATAAAAGGAGGCCCGAGGCAACGAGGATGGGGATTCGGCTCTTGGGAACCAGACGCTGACCACAGCTAGTTCGAGAGCTTAAGAACTCTCAGAAATACACCCACCAAAGCAGGACTAGGGTTTTACACATCCTCGCGGCCCGAACCTGGGTAAACAATCCTTGTGTTGTCTACTAGCCCTGCTCTCCTCGCAACCCCACGCCCCGGCAACCGTAGTAGGGATTCTTGTGATCCCATAGGTGTCGTTCCACACCGATAATCACAAACTTCAACACAAGTATTTCTAAAATCCACAACTAACCACTAGCATGACTCTAATATCACCATCTTTATATCGCAAAACTATTGCAAGGAATCAAACATATCATAGTCAGTGATCTACAAGTTTTATGTAGGATTTTATGACTAACCATGTGAATGACCAGTTCTTGTCATCTCTCTAAACAGATATAAGTGAAGCAAGGGAGTTTAATTCTTTCTACAAAAGATATGCCCACGCTCTAACAAATATAAGTGAAGAAAAAGAGCATTCTACAAATGGTGGTTTTCTATGTAAAGAGAAATAGGCAATCCAAACTTCAATTGATATAAGTGAAGCACATGAAGCATTCTATAAAGCCTTACTCAAAAGATATAAGTGAAGTGCATAGAGCATTCCATAAATCAACCAAGGACTATCTCATACCAACATGGTGCATAAAAGAAAAGTGAAAACTAAATGCAAAAGACGCTCCAAGATTGCACATATTGCATGAACGAAATGAATCCAAAAACATACCGATACTTGTTGAATAAAGATGGGATGCCTTACGGGGCATCCCCAAGCTTAGATGCTTGAGTCTCCTTGAATATTTACTTGGGGTGCCTTAGGCATCCCCCAGGCTTGATCTCTTGCCTCTCTTCCTTCTTCTCACATCGAGACCTCCTCGATCTTCGAACACTTCATCCACACAAAACTCAACAGAAAGCTTGGTAAGATCCGTTAGTATAATAAAGCAAATCACTACTCTAAGTACTGTTGCAAACCAATTCATATTTTGTTTTTGCATTTTAGATACTGTAATATAACTTTTCCATGGCTTAATCCACTGATATAAATCGATAGTTTCATCAAAACAAGCAAACTATGCATCAAAAACAGAATCTGTCTAAAACAGAACAGTCTGTAATAATATGAACATTCACCATTCCTATGGTACTCCAAAAATTCTACCAAAATAAGGAAAAATATATAATTTGTATATAAAGACACTAAAAAATGTTTCAGAACCATTTGACGCTCCAGTCAAAAATGTAAAATCGCGCACTACAGCCAAAGTTTCTGTCCTGCACCGCACAAACCAACAAGCATCTAAAACATCCTAAAGGCAAACCTTGGCACATTATTTTTATAATACAATGGAATTGTACAAGCGGATAATTATTTTTGTTGAAAAGTTTCTGTAATTAAGATTCGCAAAGTTTCCATGGGCATGAACAAAGTTCAAGGACATCCCCCACTTTCACAATGCTTGTCTATCTCACTTTCACTTTTCTTTTTGAAAAGTTTTGGGTTCCCCTCTTTATTTTTTTGTTTCTAAACTATATAAAATCACACATCAGAAATAAATGACTCTCTAAAACTTCCAGGTTGTCTCCCTGGCAGCACTGTCTTTAAAGCCATTAAGCTAGGCATATAGTGCTCAAGTAAGGGATCCACCCGGATCCCAAGGTATATCAAAGCCAATTTTAATTAACAATAATTTGTAATTTAGTAGTGAGCAAAAAGTAACATATATCATGTAATGACGAAGTCTAACTCTCTTCCTATGCATCGGCATGTCATAAAAGAACAATTCATGCACACACAGTAAAGGCCAATGCATAGTATAAAAAGTTTCTTGCAATTTTACCATGTTGGAAACATAGAGAGGTGGAGATATAGTTCCTCTGTCATAATAATTGCAAGTAGGAGCAGAAAGCACATGCATATTATATCTATCAAAATCATCATGTGTAACAGTAAAAGGCAACCCATCAATATAATCCTTAATAAGTGCAAACTTCTCCGATATAGTGTAGTTGGGAGAATTCAAAAAGATAATAGGACTATCATGTGTGGGTGCAATAGCAACAATTTCATGTTTAATATAAGTAACTATAGCAAGTTCATCTCCATAAGCATAATTCATATTGGCATCTTGGCCACAGGCATAGCAAGCATCATCAAAAAGGGATATTTCAAGAGAATCAACGGGATCATAACAATCATCATAGCAATCATCCTTCGGTAGGCACGAAGGGAAATTAAACAATGTACGAGTTGAAGAGTTACTATCATTAGAAGGTGGGCACGAGTAGCTAATCCGCTCTTCCTCCTTTTGTTCTTCGCTCTCCTCATCATCTTTTTCATCCAATGAGCTCACAGTTTCATCAATTTCTTCTTCCATAGGCTCCTGCAAAATATTAGTCTCTTCTTGGACAGTGGAGGAGTCCTCAATATATGGTTTAACATAGGCATTAGAAGCATAATTCTCATAATAGTATTCAAGTATGGCAATATTTTCAGACTTGTAAAGAGTAGCACCATACTTTTCACTCAAAGAAGCAATTTCATAAGCACCGTTAAAAGCAACAAATTCTTCAATTTGTTGAACATCATAGTAATTATAAACACCCTTAGCATAAGAATATATGATTCCATTATCATTAAACAAACATTGGTAGGGAAGGTGTTTCTTAGGGTCTTCAGAACAACAAGTATAATCATATATTTCGCATAAATTCCAAGCATAGCATTGCAAACGATGAATTTGATCCAGTAAAAGTTTCCCCTTTTCAGATATACGGTGTCGCACATAACAAGCATGCTCATCTACAGATTTTCCCACAACTAAGCTAGTTGGGGTTTCGGCACGAGCACATAGGGGATCGAAGATGATCCAAGTAATAAGCTTCAGGAGTGTGATAGATTTTGAGTGGTTCTTAAACCATTGGTTCAGTAGGTACAACTAATTTGTTTTGGTATTTTGCGTTTCCTACACATAACTAAAGATAGAAAACAACTAAGAACATCAAATAAAAATTACTTTGATACAGCAAACAAGCACACGCAAGAATATTCATCCCACGCTATTGCTCCCCGGCAACGGCGCTAGAAAAAGGTCTTGATAACCCACAAGTATAGGGGAACGCAACAGTTTTCGATAAGTAAGAGTGTCGAACCCAACGAGGAGCTAAAGTTAGAGAAAATATTCCCTCAAGTTCTATCGACCACCGATACAACTCTACGCACGCTTGACGTTCGCTTTACCTAGAACAAGTATGAAACTAGAAGTACTTTGTAGGTGTTTTTCGATAGGTTTGCAAGATAATAAAGAACAAGTAAATAAAAGGTAGGGGCTGTTTAGATAAAGATACAGCTAAGTTAGTTTTACTAAAGAGCTTTTTGTTACGAGAAAGTTATTTGTCCCTAGGCAATCGATAACTAGACCGGTAATCACTATTGCAATCTTATTTGAGGGAGAGGCATAAGCTAACATACTTTCTCTACTTGGGTCATATGCACTTATGATTGGAACTCTAGAAAACATCCGCAACTACTAAAGATCATTAAGATAAAACCCAACCATAGCATTAAAGTATCAAGTCCTCTTTATTCCATACACAAACAACTTACTTACTCGGGTATGTGTTTCTATCACTCACGCCACCCACCATAAGCAAATCATGAACATATTGCAAACCCTACATCGGGAATCCCTCACGCTTGTGCAACACGTAGAGCACCATAGAACAGCACCAATAATAAAACATGCAACTCAAACCAATCACGATCATCAAATAACCCATAGGACAAAACAGATCTACTCAAACATCATAGGATAGCCATACATCATTGGGAAATAATATATAGCGTTGAGCACCATGTTTAAGTAGAGATTATAGTGGATAAGAGAGAGGTTACACCGCTGCATAGAGGGGGGAAGAGTTGGTGATGATGGTGGTGAAGTTGTTGGTGAAGATTGCGGTGATGATGATGGCCCCCGGTGGCACTCCGGTGCCACCAGAAGCGAGGGAGAGAGATCCCCCCTCCTTATTCATCTTGCTTGACCTCCTCCCTAGATGGGAGAAGGGTTTCCCCTCTGGTCCTTGGTCTCCATGGCATGGGAGGGGCGAGAGCCCCTCCGAGATTGGATCTGTCCCTCTGTCTCTCTATGTTTCTGCGTTCTCAGATTCTACCCTTTCACTGTTTCTTATATTCCAGGAGATCTGTAACTCCGATTGGGCTGAAATTTTAAGACGATATATATCCGGATATTAGCTTTCTTGCAGCGAAAGAAGGGCATAAACCACCTTACGGGGTGGCCACAAGGGTCAGGGGCGCGCCCCCTGCCTCGTTCCCCCCTCGGGAACCATCTCGCGTGGATTTTTCTTCCCATATTTTCCATATATTCCAAAAATAATCTCCGTCCGTTTTTATGCCGTTTGGACTCTGTTTGATATGGATTTTCTATGAAACAAAAAACATGCAACAAACAGGAACTGGCGCTGGGCACTGGATCAATATGTTAGTCCACAAAAATAGTATAAAAAGTTGCCAAAACTATATGAAAGTTGTAGAATATTGGCAAGGAACAATCAAAAATTATAGAACTGCTAACCGCTTTTGGTCCCAAATCTTTGGTGTTGCTTTTTCCAATAAACGTTGGTTACATTTCTTTATGCTATTTGTACCCGTCACCGGTTTGTGCGCTCAAAGGATACAAACAGGGATTCGCAAACAAAAAGGGGAATTCGTAGTCACTTTTTCCTGTCGCGTAAAAAAAAGTCTTTACGCGAGAGCAATAGAGGTTGGCGTCTTATTCAAAACCTCAATCATCACATCCCCTCTCTCCCACTTCACACCTCGGAACGCACTGTTCTTATAGTACGACAGAGACGTATCACTGGCCCTTTGAGCTTTAGTGGGAGGTATTTGATAGCGTGGGGGTCATCTCCACGGGCCATGTGGATGTGGAGAATAAAATCTTCGATCCATACCGCGGGATCGGTTGTTCCGTCGTATGATTCAATATTGGCGGGTTTGAACCCTTCGGGGAATTCGTGATCCATTAGTTCATCGGTGAAGCAAAGAGGGTGTGCGGCACCTCTATATCGGGCCGGGAGTGACTAGGTTTGTCACGTCCAAATAGGTAGCCATCATCACGTGTCGAAGAACGTCCCCGTGATCCATAAATCGATCGGGATTATCCGGCTCTGCTATCCAGGGTCTGCCGGAGGTCGTATGTATGACCCCGAACTATTTTGTCTCTATTTTTACATGGCGGTGGGGCTGGCTGCTGTTCGGCCTGAGTTGCCGCTCTATCCCAACCACGTGGTGGACGGTCCACCGCACTGTCCCGACCACGTAGCGGTCGATCGGCCGCATTGTGCAAGGGAGGCATGGGCTCTGGCGCCTCTTCATTGAACTGAGGTAGCAACCTTCACTTCAGGTAGCTCTTGGCTGGGCATCTGAGGTCTTCTTCAGCTGCCAGGACATCAGTCCATCTGTCGACGAGCAGATCTTAGTCAGCTTGAAGCTAATGCTGCTTCTTTTTCAGGCTCCTTGTGGTGGCTATTAGCTGGCGCTTGAAGCGCTCCTGCTCGGGAGGTTCCTCAGGCACGATGAAATCTTCGCTGCCAAGGCTTTCCTCATCCTCGGAGAGCGGACGGTAACTACAATCCCTCGAGTCATTGGGCCTGGCCTATTTGTCAGGGCTAGCGTGCTCGTTTTCTTGCTCCTCCTGCTCGGATGTTACCTCCTCAAGGTCTTCATTGTTTTCGGCATCATCCGGAGTATTATTTTCTCCGGTGCCAGCATTGTTGTCTTTGGAACGACGTGACTTAAAGCGGCACCAAGGACGTCGGCGTTTTTGCTGTGTCTCAGGAGGTTTATTCTCGACTGGATTTTGTTTGTCATCGTCGTTGGTTGCTTTGGGTGTGTCCATCATGTACACATCGTAGGAATAAGTGACCGTCCAGCGTCCAGTGAATGGAGGATTTTGATTTTGCTCCTCATCAGCATCGTCGTCCATACCGTCGATGTCTTCGGAGTCGTAATCTAGCATGTCGGTTAAATCCTCGACTGTAGCTATGAAGTGGGTGGCGGGTGGGAAGCAAGATTCTCCATCATCAGCCCCTAGTTCATACCGAACATAGTTCGGCTGTGAGTCCCCCGCCAAGGACAGGCTCTTTAATGAGTTTAGCACATCGCCCAAAGGCGAGTGCTGGAAGATGTTTGCGGCACTGAATTCAAAGATCGATAAACGATCGAGTTCGGCATCCGCGGGCTCACATAGCTTGGAATTTATGACCGGAGACGAGTCCGGAGTTCCGGTGGCACAAATACTGTGTGAGGTTAAGTCCATGTGCGGCTCCAACACCGGGGAATCTGTGGCCTCCGTGGTGGGGTTGAGCCTCCCATCCTTGGATGGCACAATATGCTCCGGATCTAAGGCCAGAGTAGTTACAGGAACTATCTCCTGGATGCGGTCCGATGACAGATTTAGGTCATGTTCATCGAGGTGATCAGGAGCAATTGCCGCGGTCTCGAGTCCGGCGAAGATCAAATCTCCGCGGACGTCCGCAACGTAGTTCAAGCTCCCAAATCTGACCTGATGGCCAGGGGCGTAGCTATCGATCTGCTCCAGGTGGCCAAACGTGTTGGCCCACAGCGGGAAGCCGCCGAACACGAAGATATGTCCGGGGAGGAAGGTTTCTCCTTGAATAGCGTCATGGTTGACGATTGAAGGGGCCATCGAACCTTTTGAGGACGGCACAGTGGAACTCTCAATGAAAGCACCAATGTCGGTGCCAAAACCGGCGGATCTCGGGTAGGGGGTCCCGAACTATGCGTCTAAGGTCGATGGTAACAAGAGACAGGGGACACACTGTTTAACCAGGTTCGGGCCCTCTCTTTGGAGGTAATACCCTACTTCCTGCTTGATAGATCTTGATGAATATGAGTATTACAAGAGTTGATCTACCACGAGATCGTAATGGCTAAACCCTATAAGTCTATCTTGTATGACTATGATAATGAGTATCTCCCCTTCGGACTAAGTCCTCCGGTTTATATAGGCACCGGGAGAATCTAGCGTTACAAAGGGTCGGTTACAAGGAAGGGAATCCACATATTTTGTCGCCAAGCTTTCCTTCCACACCAAGGAGAGTCCCATCCGGACACGGGTGCAGTCTTCGGAATTCATGTTCTTCACGGCCCATCAGTCCGGCCCATGTCTAACAGGTCGGACGCCCGAGGACCCCTTAGTCCAGGACTCCCTCACCCAACGAACAGCTTCTACCTCAAGCGGATGGACCCTTCAAGGTGCTTGCACGCTACAACAACAACGCTTACAAGATCGACCTCCCATGTGACAAGTACAACGTGAGCAACATCTTCAATGTCAAGGACCTCTCGCCCTACCAAGGTGATGAAGAATTTGATCCAAGGTCAGATCTTCCCCAAGGGAGGGGAGATGATGCGGAGCATGCCAAGGTCATCCCCATGCACCTACCATTGTCTCATAAAGTGCCTAGCGGACCCATGACACGAGCACGTGCAAGACCTCTCAAAACAGAGGTGACATCTCTCCTCTCACAAGTTCACTTCGATGCACATGAGACATGCCTACTACCTCAAATGGAGAAATTATGCATACTCATGTATCAAGGAGTTAGCCATGAAGAAGCTAAGGAGCAAGGAGAATCAGAAGAGGAAGATGGAGCTGAAGAAGAAGAGACATGCATCAACTCTCTGGACATCCTAGAGCTTCTGGCCAGAGCCCGGAACTTCTGGCCCCCGGACCCTCCGGCTGACCGGGAGCTTCCAGCCTCTGACGTCTTCGACCAGCCCAGGCGTGCCAACTCTCTGGTTAGCCCAAAACCAGCCCGGATCCCGTCCCGGACCTTCCGGCCCCCGGAACCTCCGGCCAGCCCGGACCTTCCAGCCCCTGGACGCCTACCCAACTCTACCCATGCCAACTCTCTGGTTAGGACGGACCCTCCCCGGAACCTGGCCCAGAACCTCCAGCACCTGGTACTTCCGGCCCTGCCTGCGCGCGGCGACTTGGGCCGAGGCCCGTTGTCGGTGTCAAAACCGGCGGATCTCGGGTAGGGGGTCCCGAACTATGCGTCTAGGCGGATGGTAACAGGAGACAAGGGACACAATGTTTTTACCCAGGTTCGGGCCCTCCCGATGGAGGTAAAACCCTACTCCTGCTTGATTAATATTGATGATATGGGTAGTACAATAGTAGATCTACCAGGAGATCAAAGAGGCTAAACCCTAGAAGCTAGCCTATGGTATGATTGTTCTTCGTCCTATGGACTAAAACCCTCCGGTTTATATAGACACGGAGAGGGCTAGGGTTACACAGAGTCGGTTACAATGGGAGGAGATCTACATATCCGTATTGCCGAGCTTGCCTTCCACGCCAAGGAAAGTCCCATGCGGACACGGGACGAAGTCTTCAATGTTGTATCTTCATAGTCCAGCAGTTCGGCCAAAGGTTATAGTCCGGCTATCCGGACACCCCCTAATCTAGGACTCCCTCAGTAGCCCCTGAACCAGGCTTCAATGACGACGAGTCCGGCGCGCAGATTGTCTTCGGGATTGTAAGGCGGGTTCCTCCTCCGAATACTTCATAGAAGATTTTGAACACAAGGATAGTGTCCGACTCTGCAAAATAAGCTCCACATACTGCCATAGAGAGAATAATACTTACACAAGTCTAATCTGCTGACGTATTCCGTAGCGTGTCATCATGCCACAGCCAAGCCTTTATTTGAACCATTTTTACTGTCCCACCTTAGCGCGTTTTGCGAGGTGGTTTCCTTGGCACGTCTTGTCGAACCAGAGATCGTGTCCCCTTTATTTACGGGATTCTCATCAATACGGACGTGGGTAACCCAATCGTTCCCGTTGGTGTGTCTCCTTGATCAAAGGCGAGTCCCAAACGGTCACGGGGAGGGCTCTTGGTATTCAACCTCTTATAAAGAGACCAAGGCCTTACTCCTTTCTTTTGATCTCAATGGAATTCGCCCTTCGCCTCAAGTTCCAACACCCAAGGCCCTAGATTTCAGGCGCTTCGGACCTTCGACGATGTCCGGCACCGACCTTCGAGGCCGATGGACGCCTTCCTCCGTCACAGAGGAAGACGTGCTAAAGCTGAGAGAGGCCAGGTTTTTGACCTGCGAAATCTCGCATAGGCTGCCTGCTCATGGGCAGGTTATTCCTACTCCCAAGCCTGGTGAGAGCGTGGTGTTCATGTCTCACTTCCTCTGAGGGCTAGGCTTCACGACGGATCCCTTCGTGAGGGGGCTCATGTTTTATTATGGGCTAGAATTTCACGACTTAGCCCCAGAGTCCATCCTCCACATCTCATCGTTCATTGTTGTGTGCGAAGCCTTCCTCCGTATTACTCCTCACTTCGGACTGTGGCTTAAGACCTTTAAAGTAGAGCCGAAGATGATTGAGGGACAGCATGCGGAGTGCGGAGGCGCTGTTATAAGCAAGAATGCTAACGGTCCATGGCTCGAGGGCTCTTTTCAAGAAGAGTTTAGCTTATGGCAACAAGAGTGGTTTTATATCACAGCTCCCAGGAGCACCAAGTGGGTGGCGCTGCTTGCTTTCCGCTCGGGTCCCCTGCCACGACTGGCATCATGGGTCAATAAGGGGCTGGACTGGGGGTCGGCAAAGGACGTGCCCCTGTTGCAGGGCCGCATCCGAGATCTCCTAGAAAGAGACATCAGTCTGGTCGTGGTGACGCAGGTTATGTTAATTCGCCGAGTTCTGCCCTGCAAACGTCGCCCCCTCCGCCTGTGGGAGTTCAACCCGGAGGGACCACGAGTTCTCCAACATTTTCTTGGCATGACGCCCGTGGAAATGTACAAATTGTTCTTCGGACCACAAGTAGTGTATCCGGATTCTACAGAGGACGCAGGTCTGAGCTGCAATCGTCCGGATACTCAAGTAAGTAGCCTTGTGCCCAGACACACCATCCGTTCATTTATCACAACATCACCCTTAAAAGAGTTGTCTTTGAAACAGGAGTGGGTAGCGAAGGCGAAGTTAATCAGGTGTCCGGCCCCCCTTCCCGAGACCTCGCTGGATCCCGTGTTAACCAGGATGCTGGAGATCGTGCCTTCGGAAGAAAGCAAAGGGGGGGCAAAGAAGTGTTGGAAATGTGCCCTAGAGGCAATGATAAAATGGTTATTATTATATTCCTTGTTCATAATAATTGTCTACTGTTCATGCTATAATTGTGTTATCCGGAAATCGTAATACATGTGTGAATACATAGACCAGAACACGTCCCTAGTGAGCCTCTAGTTGACTAGCTCGTTGATCAAAAGATAGTCATGGTTTCCTAACTATGGATATTAGATGTCATTGATAACGGGATCACATCATTAGGAGAATGATGTGATGGACAAGATCCAATCCTAAGCATAGCACAAGATCGTGTAGTTTGTTTGCTAGAGCTTTTCCGAATGTCAAGTATCATTTCCTTAGACCATGAGATTGTGAAACTCCCGGATACCGTAGGAGTGCTTTGGGTGTGCCAAACATCACAACATAACTGGGTGACTATAAAGGTGCACTACGGGTATCTCCGAAATTGTCTGTTGGGTTGGCACGAATCGAGACTGGGATTTGTCACTCCGTATGACGGAGAGGTATCTCTGGGCCCACTCGGTAATGCATCATCATAATGAGCTCAATGTGACCAAGTGGTTGATCACGGGATCATGCACTACGGTACGAGTAAAGTGACTTGCCGGTAACGAGATTGAACGAGGTATTGGGATACCGACGATCGAGTCTCGGGCGAGTAACGTACTGATTGACAAAGGGAATTGTATACGGGATTGATTGAATCCTCGACATCATGGTTCATCCGATGAGATCATCGAGGATCATGTGGGAGCCAACATGGGTATCCAGATCCCGCTGTTGGTTATTGACTGGAGAGCTGTCTCCCGAACCCGTAGGGTCTACACACTTAAGGTTCGGTGACGCTAGGGTTGTAGAGATATTAGTATGCGGTAACCCAAAAGTTGTTCGGAGTCCCGGATGAGATCCCGGACGTCACGAGGAGTTCCGAAATGGTCCTGAGGTGAAGAATTATATATAGGAAGTCCAGTTTCGGCCATCGGGAAAGTTTCAGGGTCACCGGTATTGTACCGGGATCACCGGAAGGGTCCCGGGGGTCCACCGGGTGGGCCACCTATCCCGGAGGGCCCCATGGGCTGAAATGGGGAAGGGAACCAGCCCCTGGTAGGCTGGTGCGCCCCACTTGGGCCTCCCCCTGCGCCTAGGGTTGGAAACCCTAGGGGTGGGGGCGCCCCACTTGGCTTGGGGGGCAAGCCACCCCCCCTTGGCCGCCCCCCCCCTTGAGATCCAATCTCTAGGGCCGGTGCCCCCCCTCTAGGGGCCCTATATATAGTGGGGGGAGGGAGGGCAGCCGCACCAAGTTCCTGGCCCCTCCCTCTCCCCTCGTAACACCTCTCTCTCTCTCTCATTGGAGCTTGGCGAAGCCCTGCCGAGATCACCGCTGCTTCCACCACGACGCCGTCGTGCTACTGGATCTCCTTCAACCTCTCCTTCCCCTTGCTGGATAAAGAAGGAGGAGACGTCTTCCCAACCGTACGTGTGTTGAACGTGGAGGTGCCATCCGTTCGGCACTAGGTCATCGGTGATTTGGATCACGACGAGTATGACTCCATCAACCCCGTTCTCTTGAACGCTTCCGCTCACGATCTACAAGGGTATGTAGATGCACTCCCCTCTCCCTCGTTGCTAGATGACTCCATAGATTGATCTTGGTGATGCGTAGAAAATTTTAAAATTTTGCTATGTTCCCCAAAAGTGGTATCAGAGCTAGGTCTATGCGTAGTTTCTATTAACGAGTAGAACACAAAGTAGTTGTGGGCATCGATATTGTCAATTTACTTGCCGTTACTAGTCTTATCTTGATTTGGAGGCATCATGGGATGAAGCGGCCCGGACCGACCTTACACATACGCTTACGTGAGACTGGTTCCACCGACTGACATGCACTAGTTGCATAAGGTGGCTAGCGGGTGTCTGTCTCTCCCACTTTAGTCGGATCGGATTCGATGAAAAGGGTCCTTATGAAGGGTAAATAGAAATTGGCATATCACATTGTGGTTTTGGCATAGGTAAGAAACGTTCTTGCTAGAAACCTATAGCAGCCACGTAAAAAACTTGCAACAACAATTAGAGGACGTCTAACTTGTTTTTGCAGCATGTGCCATGTGATGTGATATAGCCAAAAGGATGTGATGAATGATATATGTGATGTATGAGATTGATCATGTTCTTGTAATAGGAATCACGACTTTCATGTCGATGAGTATGACAACCGGCAGGAGCCATAGGAGTTGTCTTAATTTATTTATGACCTGCGTGTCAACATAAACGTCATGTAATTACTTTACTTTATTGCTAAACCATTAGCCATAGTAGTAGAAGTAATAGATGACGAGAGAACTTCATGAAGACACGACGATGGAGATCATGATGATGGAGATCATGGTGTCATGCCAGTGACGATGATCATGGCGCCCCGAAAATGGAGATCAAAAGGAGCAAATGATATTGGCCATATCATGTCACTATTTGATTGCATGTGATGTTTGTCATGTTTTTACATCTTATTTGCTTAGAACGATGCTAGCTTAAATAAGATGATCCCTCACATAATTTCAAGAAAGTGTTCCCCCTAACTATGCACCGTTGTGAAGGTTCGTTGTTTCGAAGCACCACGTGATGATCAGGTGTGATAGATTCTAACGTTCGAATACAACGGGTGTAAGCCAGATTTACACATGCAATACACTTAGGTTGACTTGATGAGCCTAGCATGTAGAGACATGGCCTCGGAACACGGAAGACCGAAAGGTCGAACATGAGTCATATAGAAGATACGATCAACATGAAAATGTTCACCGATGTTGACTAATCCGTCTTACGTGATGATCAGACACGGCCTGGTTGACTTGGATCATGTTTCACTTAGATGACTAGAGGGATGTCTATCTGAGTGGGAGTTCATTGAATAATTTGATTAGATGAACTTAATTATCATGAACTTAGTCTAAAATCTTTACAATATGTCTTGTAGATCAAATGGCCCACGCTAATGTTGCCCTTAACTTCAACGCGTTCCTAGAGAAAACCAAGCTGAAAGATGATGGCAGCAACTATACAGACTGGATCCGAAACCTGAGGATCATCCTCATAGCTGCCAAGAAAGATTATGTCCTAGAAGCACCGCTAGGTGACGCACCCATCCCAGAGAACCAAGACGTTATGAATGCTTGGCAGTAGCGTGCTGATGATTACTCCCTCGTTCAGTGCGGCATGCTTTACAGCTTAGAATCGGGGCTCCAAAAGCGTTTTGAGCAACACGGAGCATATGAGATGTTCGAAGAGCTGAAAATGGTTTCCCGAGCTCATGCCCGGGTCGAGAGATATGATGTCTCCGACAAGTTCTTCAGTTGTAAGATGGAGGAAAATAGTTCTGTCAGTGAGCACATACTCAAAATGTCTGGGTTGCACAACCGCTTGACTCAGCTGGGAGTTAATCTCCTGGATGACGCGGTCATTGAAAGAATCCTTCAGTCGCTTCCACCGAGCTACAAGTGCTTTGTGATGAACTTCAATATGCAGGGGATGGAAAAGACCATTCCCGAGGTATATTCAATTCTGAAATCAGCGGAGGTGGAGATCAAAAAGGAACATCAAGTGTTGATGGTGAATAAAACCACTAAGTTTAAGAAAGGCAAGCGTAAGAAGAACTTCAAGAAGGACGGCAAGGGGGTTGCCGCGCCCGGTAAGCAAGCTGCCGGGAAGAAGCCAAAGAATGGACCCAAGCCCGAGACTGAGTGTTTTTACTGCAAGGGAAGTGGTCACTGGAAGCGGAACTGCCCCAAATACTTAGCGGACAAGAAGGCCGGCAACACTAAAGGTATACGTGATATACATGTAATTGATGTGTACCTTACTAGTACTCGTAGTAGCTCCTGGGTATTTGATACCGGTGCGGTTTCTCACATTTGTAACTCAAACAGGAGCTGCGGAATAAGCGGAGACTGGCGAAGGACGAGGTGACGATGCGCGTCGGGAATGGTTCCAAGGTCGATGTGATTGCCGTCGGCACGCTACCTCTACATTTACCTACAGGATTAGTTTTAAACCTCAATAATTGTTATTTAGTGCCAGCTTTGAGCATGAACATTGTATCAGGATCTCGTTTAATTTGAGAGGGCTACTCATTTAAATCCGAGAATAATGGTTGTTCTATTTATATGAGAGATATGTTTTATGGTCATGCCCCGCTGGTGAATGGTTTATTCTTAATGAATCTCGAGCATAATGTTACACATATTCATAGTGTGAATACCAAAAGATGTAAGGTTGATAATGATAGTCCCACATACTTGTGGCACTGCCGCCTTGGTCACATTGGTATCAAACTGTAGGATCTAGAAGTAGATGTGTCTAGAGGGGGGTGATTAGACACATAATGCTCAAGTTGCAATTTTTAAGCTTTTTCGGTTTCAGTGGAGTTTTAGGCACAATTTCAACACACACGATACATATCAAGCAAGCATGCAAAGAGTATATGAGCAGCGGAATGTAAAGCATGCAACTTGCAAGAATGTAACGAGAAGGGTTTGGTGAGATCAAACGCAATTGGAGACACGGATGTTTTTCCCGTGGTTCGGATAGGTGGTGCTATCCTACATCCACGTTGATGGAGACTTCAACCCACGAAGGGTAACGGTTGCGCGAGTCCACACAGGGCTCCACCCAAGGCTAACGGTTGCGCGAGTCCACACAGGGCTCCACCCACGAAGGGTCCACGAAGAAGCAACCACCCACAAAGGGTCCATGAAGAAGCAACCTTGTCTATCCCACCATGGCCATCGCCCACACAGGACTTGCCTCACTAGCGGTAGATCTTCACGAAGTAGGCGATCTCCTTGCCCCTTACAAACTCCTTGGTTCAACTCCACAATCTTGTCGGAGGCTCCCAAGTGACACCTAGCCAATCTAGGAGACACCACTCTCCAAGAAGTAACAAATGGTGTGTAGGTAATGAACTCCTTGCTCTTGTGCTTCAAATGATAGTCTCCCCAACAGTCAACTCTCTCTCATAGGATTTGGATTTGGTGGAAAGAAGATTTGAGTGGAAAGCAACTTGGGAAGGCTAGAGATCAAGATTCATATGGTAGGAATGGAATATCTTGGTCTCAACACATGAGTAGGTGGTTCTCTCTCAGAACATATGAGTTGGAATGGTGTGTGTGTTCTGATGGCTCTCTCATCAAATGAGAAGAAGGTGGAGGGGTATATATAGCCTCCACACAAAATCCAACCGTTACACACAGTTTTCCAATCTCGGTGGGACCGAATCAATCAACTCGGTCGGACCGAAAATGTAAACCTAGTGACCGTTAGAGATTTCGGTGGGACCGACTGGATCAACTCGATGAGACCGATGTGCTAGGGTTAGGGTAAATCCAAAACTCGGTTTGACCGATTACTCAAACTCGGTGGGACCGATTTGGGTAACAAGTGAAACTGAGATTTGGCCAAGCAAACTCGGTGGAACCGATTGCATATCTCGGTGGGACCGAGAATATTGCAATGGGTAACAGAGAGTTTGCAAGCCCATCTCGGTGAGACCGAGATCCCATCGGTGGGACCGAACTGATTAGGGTTTGGCAGTGGCTTATGACAAGTGAAACTCGATGGCGCCGGATAGGAAGAATCGGTAGGACCGAGTTTGGCTTAGGGTTTAGGTCATATGTGGATGTGGGAAAGTAGCTGAGGGTTTTGGAGCATATCACTAAGCACATGAAGCAAGAGGCTCATTAAGCAACACCTCATCCCTCCTTAATAGTATTGGCTTTTCCTAAAGACTCAATGTGATCTTGGATCACTAAAATGTAAAATGAGGAGTCTTGAGCTTGAAGCTTTAGCCAATCCTTTGTCCCTAGCATCTTGAAGGAGTTCCCACAACCTTTAGTCTCACTCCATTGTTGAACTTATCTGAAACATGCTAGATTGAGATGTTAGTCCAACAAGAGATAGGTTGTCATCAATTATCAAAACCACCTAGGGAGCACTTGTGCTTTCAATCTCCCCCTTTTTGGTAATTGCTGGCAACGTACATCAAAGCTTTAGATAGAGATATAAAGAACAGCAACTAAAGCTTTGGAAGGACATGTAACAAGCATAGGCTCCCCCTACATGTATGCACTCATGTAAATATGAAATAGAGAGGCATGTGAGAGCATAACCATGACAGAGTAGGCAAGGTTTTACATGTATCTTGGCCATATGCATCAGAGCAAAAGATTATCAAGGAAAATACCTTCATGCTCATGAGTCCTTCTTGCAAACAGTATGTACATAAGCAAGAACTCCTCATACCCATGATTTTAATGCATATACTTACCTTGTGGTCTTGAGTTGGCTTTGGATGGAATGAACCTGCACAAACAAGGTTAGATAACACAGGTATGTCCACTAGCCAGAGCAAACAGAAGAAACCACAAGAATACCAAGATTGGGATGACATGTAGAGGGTGAGTACAAGGTACCATATTGAATTCACCATGTCCCCAAGAATAAAGATATGCAATGAATTTGACTAATTTCTTTCCCTTAGGTGTCTTGCTCCCCCTGAATCTTACATGGGATATTGGGAGAAGATAGGAAACAGAAAATCAGAGCTGAAGGTTATGAATAGAACTAAATTCAAATGAGTTCATATGAACATGTCTTTCCCCCAAAAAGACATGTGGCATCTCTCCTCTTGAACATCAAGCATCTGGGATCCTTGAGTATTCTCTCCCCCCTTGAGGTCTCTCTCTCCCCCTTAATATTTTCTCTCTTGTAGGTTTGGTCCTTGAGACTGTTTCTCTCCCTTGATGTGATCTCTCTCTCCTACAAGCTTTGATGTGATCTCTCTCTCCCCCTTTGACATCAATTTCCAAGAAGGTTTCTCCTGGAATCCGTCGAATAGGTTTGGTCCTTGAGATTCAGGACAAAGCAGGGAATAAAACTGTGATGCTTGTAGAGGACAAGATTCATTGAGTGGAGCTGGATCAGAAGAAATATAGAATATGTGGCAAACTGTTTTTCCTGTTGCGAAATCGGTGGCACCGAGTGGCATGTTTCGGTAGTACCGAAAATGGCAATTCGGTGAAACCGAGTTCATCACAGAGAAAAACACTTGTCACCTCAGCTCACTAGTCAGGTAAGATCTCTCAAAGATTTGTAATGAATTAGCTGAAAGATTTGCAAGGAATTTGATGCAGAAATATGTAGAAAAAAATCAAAAAGAAAAGGGTAAAAGGTTTCTAGATGAAGTTTTTTTTTGATTGAAAAAGAAAGAAACAAATATGCAAGGGACAAATGCAATAACTCAGAAAGGAACACAAGAGAACTTCATCTAGAATTGGGCGGTGACATAGTCACCTATGTTAGAGTATATTGACTTAGGAGTCAAGTTAGAACACTTGATCATAGGTCATACTCATCGTTTAAGATCAAAATGGGGTTACCATTTTTCGTTTAAGCATCTTGATGTATTCACATCTTGTTGAGTTGCTTTGACTCATGTCTTGGAGTAAAGCTTCTCTAAGATGGAATAACATACCTTGGGTGGTGATGTGGTTCTTGCTCATGTAGTTGAACTTGTGTGGGTGCTCAAGGTTGGTGTAGCTCATCGAGAGTTGGGAGCACCATTTGGAGTTTGGGTTCATCTACCTACATGGGTTAGTTTTTGCAAGGAAGAGCACTTGTGTATCCAAGAATGACAATCATGAAGCTCAATCATAGAGTTTGTCAAAGGATATGTTTGTATGGTTTTGTGCTTCATTGTCTTCAACCACTATTGTGTAGAGTCTTGGTGATGTAGAGATCGCTCAGGATATGAGTGAGTCGCAATCCATGGAATTAGATTCAACCAAGCACCTACATGGGTTAGACAATATGCAAGGTACAAATGTATCCAAGACATAAGATAGTTATCATGAGAGATATATCATGGATTAGTCATAAGCTCATGCATTGCATGTATCCAATTGAGTTTCTACTCCAAGTTCGAAGCATCAATGATGTTCAATTCTCCTCTCAACCTGGAAAACGCTTTCTCATCAAGTGGTTTAGTAAATATATCCGCTAATTGCTTGTCGGTGCGAACATGCTTAAGATTGATGTCACCCTTAGCAACATGATCTCGAATGAAATGATGACGAACTTCAATATGCTTAGTTCGAGAATGTTGTACAGGATTATGACCAATTTTGATAGCACTTTCATTGTCACAAAGAAGTGGAACATGTTTCACATAAATCCCATAATCTTTAAGAGTTTGAGTCATCCAAAGTAATTGAGCGCAACATGAACCAGCGGCAATGTATTCAGCTTCGGCGGTGGATAAGGATACCGAGTTTTGTTTCTTGGAAGACCAAGACACAAGAGATCTACCAAGAAATTGACAAGTACCCAAAGTGGACTTTCTATCAACCTTGTCTCCGGCATAATTCGAGTCGGAATAGCCAACAAGATCAAAAGAAGACCTCTTAGGATAACAAATGCCAAAATTTGGTGTATGGATTAAATATCTCACTATCCTTTTCACAGCCTTAAGATGACAATCTTTAGGAGCAGCTTGATATCGTGCACACATGCATACACTTAGCATAATATCGGGACGTGAAGCACATAGGTATAACAATGAACCAATCATAGAGCGATAAACCTTTTGATCAACCGGTTCACCATCTTTGGTTAAATCATTATGTCCACTAGTAGGCATGGGTGTAGACATACCTTTGCATTCTTGCATATTGAACTTCTTGAATAAGTCCTTGGTGTACTTTGTTTGAGAGACAAATGTACCTTCCTTAGTTTGCTTGATTTGCAACCCGAGAAAGAATTTGAGTTCACTCATCATAGACATCTCAAACTTCTCTGACATTAGCTTTCCAAACTTTTCACTAAAGAGAGGGTTAGTTGAACCAAATATGATATCATCAACATAGATTTGGCATACAAATAGTTCTCCATTAACCCTTTTAGTAAAAAGAGTAGAATCAATTTTACCAATTTCAAAACCACTTGTAGTAAGGAACTTGGTCAAGCATTTATACCATGCTCTAGGAGCTTGTTTAAGACCATAAAGAGCTTTGTGATGTTTGTAAACATGATTTGGTTTCTTGGGATTGATAAAGCCGGGAGGTTGTTTGACATCAACTTCCTCCTCTATTTCACCATTTAGAAAAGCACTTTTAATGTCCAGGTACAAGGTGATATTATGGTGATTAGCATAGGCAAGTAAGATGCGAATGGACTCAAGTCTAGCAACGGGAGCATACGTCTCACCATAGTCCATACCTTCGACTTGTGTGTACCCTTGGGTGACGAGACGTGCTTTGTTGCGAACCACTTGTCCATCTTCATCTTGCTTGTTGCGAAACACCCATTTGGTACCAATGATGTTGTGGTTGTTGTCGGGCTTCTCAACCAATGTCCAAACTTTGTTTCTCTCAAAATTATGTAGCTCTTCATGCATAGCGTTTATCCAATCCGGATCTTCCAATGCTTCTTCAACCTTCATTGATTCAATGCTAGAGATGAACAAATAGTTTTCACAAAAGTTAGCTAAACGAGTTTTCGAGCGAGTGATTCTCCCGGTTTGTATATCATTGAGGATTTACTCGACGGGATGATCTTTGGCAATTCTTGCTCGAACTCGTGAGAGCTTTTGCTTGGGTCTTCGTTGAAAATCTTCTTCATCTTGTTCTTCTTCTTGGCCTTCTTCATTGTTGACGTCATCGTTCTCTTGTCGTGGTGGAGAAGGAGGTTGTTGATGTTCGTCTTGACGTATTTCCTCGTTTTCTTCATCTTGATGTGTCCCACTTGTGGAGGCTTCCGTGTCGATTCTTGGTTCACCTTGTCGTGAAGTAGAAGCTTCCACTTGGACGGATGAAGTACTCTCCTTCACCTCCGTTGGACGAATTTTGCCAATGGACAAGTCTTGAATTGCTTCTGAAGGGTCTTTGTCTCCTACATCAATTGGCAATTGCTCTACTTGCGAGCCATTAGATTCATCAAACTTCACATCTACCATCTCTTCAACCTTTCGGGTGAAACTGTTGTAGACACGGTAAGTGTGAGAGTTTGAGCCATAACCAAGTAGAAAACCTTCATGAGATTTAGGAGCAAACTTTGAACGACGATGCTTATCAAGAATGTAGCACTTTGAGCCAAATACTCGAAAGTATCCAACTTGAGGCTTGTTACCGGTGAGGAGCTCATATGCCGTCTTGCCGAGTAGCTTGTGAAGATATAAGCGATTTGTTGCGTGACAAGCTGTCTCAACCGCTTCTGCCCAAAAGTGCTTTGGCGTCTTGTATTCATCAAGCATCGTTCTTGCCATTTTGATGAGCGTCCGGTTCTTCCTCTCAACAACTCCATTTTTTTGAGGTGTGTACGTAGCCGAGAACTCGTGTGAAATCCCTTCTTCGTCAAGAAAGGTGTCCACATTTGCGTTCTTGAATTCCGTTCCGTTGTCACTCCGAACCTTCTTGATCTTCACATCAAACTGATTTTGGGCTTTCCTAGCGAAGTTTCTGAAGATCTTCTGGACCTGCGACTTGTCATTAAGAAAGAACACCCACGTAAATCTTGAAAAGTCATCAACTATAACTAGACCAAAAGAATTTCCACCGAGACTCTTGTAGGCGTTGGGACCAAAAAGATCCATGTGAAGTAGCTCGAGTGGCCTCCTTGTGGTCATGATGTTCTTCACGGGATGTCTTCCTCCAACCTGTTTACCTGCTTGACAAGCACTACAAAGTCTATCCTTATCAAATATGACATCGTTAACTCCGAGGATATGATTTCCTTTAATAAGCTTGTCAAGGTTTCTCATGCCAACGTGACCTAGTCGTCTATGCCACAACCAACCTTTTGAGGATTTAGCAACAAAGCAAGTTTTAGGTTGTGCCTTTTTAGAGAAATCGACAATGTAAAGATCACCTCTACGCATACCCGTAAAGACCATTTTATGATTGTCTCGACGAAATACTTGGCAATCTACCTTAGTAAATAGGACATTCAAACCGAAATCAGCAAGTCTAGATACTGAAAGTAAGTTGTAGCCAAGAGATTCAACGAGCATGACATTTTGAATGGAACTATCATGTGAGATGGCCACCTTACCAAGGCCAATCACTTTACCCTTTGAATTATCACCAAAGGTGACATATTTTCGAGGGCCGTCATTTTCAGCAAGCTCACGAAACATCTCTTCATCTCCGGTCATATGATCAGTACATCCACTATCAAGAACCCATTCCTTTCCTCCTGATTCATATCCCCGAAGATTTGCCATAAGACCAAAATGCCTCATCGCATCATCAAGATCGAAGTCACTATCATCCTCATTGTAACCTTCATGTTCATCATGATCTTGTGATTCATCATTTCATAGAGAGGGTAATTCATCAGATAAATGATCATCAAAGTGGTCACTTTTATGAATTCTTATAGCTTTGAGTATGATATCATTAATGATTCCAACATCTCCTTTAGCATGCTTAAGATTGGCAAGTTTAAGAAGACATTTACCAAAACTAGGATCACTAGAGTTCATCTTACACAAGGCAATAGATTTATGGAGAATTTCATCCAAAGTTTTCAAGGAATGATTGGGAAACCGTTCCTCAAGAAATTTCCATATAGTATAGGCGCAATTTTGAGTAGGCAAACTAGCAATCAAATTTTTGGGCAATCCTCTAATGATGAGCTCAATAGTTCGAAGATTGCGAATCATGTCAATATCTTCATCTAGGGTAGGATGCAAGGGATCAATATGGGGTGCACAAGGGCTAGCAATATACTTGTTCAAATGATATTGATTGAAGATTACAAGCATCTCATTTCTCCACTCATGAAAGTACTTTCCATCAAGAATAGGCACTCTATGTCTAAGACTCCCTAGAGTAGACACATCCATCTTCCTCCAATGGTGACTAAACCAAAGCGATGGAGACCAAGGCTCTGATACCACTTGTAGGATCTAGAAGTAGATGTGTCTAGAGGGGGTGATTAGACACATAATGCTCAAGTTGCAAATTTTAAGCTTTTTCGGTTTAAGTGGAGTTTTAGGCACAATTTCAACACACACGATACATATCAAGCAAGCATGCAAAGAGTATATGAGCAGCGGAATGTAAAGTATGCAACTTGCAAGAATGTAACGGGAAGGGTTTGGAGAGATCAAACGCAATTGGAGACACGGATGTTTTTCCCGTGGTTCGGATAGGTGGTGCTATCCTACATCCACGTTGATGGAGACTTCAACCCACGAAGGGTAACGGTTGCGCTAGTCCACACAGGGCTCCACCCAGGGGTAACGGTTGCGCGAGTCCACACGGGGCTCCACCCACGAAGGGTCCACGAAGAAGCAACCACCCACAAAGGGTCCACGAAGAAGCAACCTTGTCTATCCCACCATGGCCATCGCCCACACAGGACTTGCCTCACTAGCGGTAGATCTTCACGAAGTAGGCGATCTCCTTGCCCTTACAAACTCCTTGGTTCAACTCCACAATCTTGTTGGAGGCTCCCAAGTGACACCTAGCCAATCTAGGAGACACCACTCTCCAAGAAGTAACAAATGGTGTGTAGGTAATGAACTCCTTGCTCTTGTGCTTTAAATGATAGTCTCCCCAATACTCAACTCTCTCTCATAGGATTTGGATTTGGTGGAAAGAAGATTTGAGTGGAAAGCAACTTGGGAAGGCTAGAGATCAAGATTCATATGGTAGGAATGGAATATCTTGGTCTCAACACATGAGTAGGTGGTTCTCTCTCAGAACATATGAGTTGGAATGGTGTGTGTGTTCTGATGGCTCTCTCATCAAATGAGAAGAAGGTGGAGGGGTATATATAGCCTCCACACAAAATCCAACCGTTACACTCAGTTTTCCAATATCGGTGGGACCGAATCAATCAACTCGGTCGGACCGAAAATGTAAACCTAGTGACTGTTAGAGATTTCGGTGGGACCGACTGGATCAACTCGGTGAGACCGATGTGCTAGGATTAGGGTAAATCCAAAACTCGGTTTTACCGATTACTCAAACTCGATGGGACCGATTTGGGTAACAAGTGAAACTGAGATTTGGCCAAGCAAACTCGGTGGAACCGATTGCATATCTCGGTGGGACCGAGAATATTGCAATGGGTAACAGAGAGTTTGCAAGCCCATCTCGGTGAGACCGAGATCCCATCAGTGGGACCAAACTGATTAGGGTTTGGCAGTGGCTTATGACAAGTGAAACTCGGTGGCGCCGGATAGGAAGAATCGGTAGGACCGAGTTTGGCTTAGGGTTTAGGTCATATGTGGATGTGGGAAAGTAGCTGAGGGTTTTGGAGCATATCACTAAGCACATGAAGCAAGAGGCTCATTAAGCAACACCTCATCCCTCCTTAATAGTATTGGCTTTTCCTAAAGACTCAATGTGATCTTGGATCACTAAAATGTAAAATGAGGAGTCTTGAGCTTGAAGCTTTATCCAATCCTTTGTCCCTAGCATCTTGAAGGAGTTCCCACAACCTTTAGTCTCACTCCATTGTTGAACTTATCTGAAACATGCTAGATTGAGATGTTAGTCCAACAAGAGATATGTTGTCATCAATTATCAAAACCACCTAGGGAGCACTTGTGCTTTCACAAACGCATGAAGAAACTCCATGCAGATGGACTTTTGGAGTCTCTTGATTATGAATCATTTGACACGTGCGAACCATGCCTCATGGGTAAAATGACCAAGACTCCGTTCTTAGGAACAATGGAGCGAGCAACCAACTTATTGGAAATCATACATACTGATGTGTGCAGTCCAATGAGTGTTGAGGCTCGCGGTGGCTATCGTTATGTTCTCACCCTCACTAGTGACTTGAGTAGATATGGGTATGTCTACTTAATGAAACACAAGTCTGAGACCTTTGAAAAGTTCAAGGAATTTGAGAGTGAGGTTGAGAATCAATGTGACAGGAAAATCAAGTTCTTGCGCTCAGATCGTGGGGGAGAATACTTGAGTCATGAATTTGGCACGCAGTTTAGGAAATGTGGAATAGTTTCACAATTCACACCGCCTGGAACACCTCAGCGTAATGGTGTGTCCAAACGTCGTAATCGCACTCTATTGGATATGGTGCGATCTATGATGTCACTCACTGATTTACCGCTATCATCTTGGGGATACGCTCTAGAGACAGCTACATTCACTTTAAATAGGGCACCGTCTAAATCCGTTGAGACGACACCATATGAATTATGGTTTGGGAAGAAACCTAAGCCGTCGTTTCTAAAAGTTTGGGGATGTGATGCTTATGTCAAGAAACTTCAACCTGAAAAGCTCGAACCCAAATCAGAAAAATGCGACTTCATAGGATACCCTAAAGAAACTATTGGGTATACCTTCTACCTCAGATTCGAAGGCAAGATCTTTGTTGCCAAGAATGGATCCTTTCTAGAGAAAGAGTTTCTCTCGAAAGAAGTAAGTGGGAGGAAAGTAGAACTTGATGAAGTATTGCCTCTTGAACCGGAGAGTGGCGCAGCTCAAGAAAATGTTCCTGAGGTGCCTGCACCGACTAGAGAGGAAGTTAATGATGATGATCATGAAACTTCAGATCAAGTTGCTACTGAACTTCGTAGGTCCACAAGGACACGTTCCGCACCAGAGTGGTACGGCAACCCTGTCATGGAAATCATGTTGTTAGACAACAGTGAACCTTTGAACTATGAGGAAGCGATGGCGGGCCCAGATTCTGACAAATGGCTAGAAGCCATGAAATCCGAGATAGGATCTGTCGGTGTCAAAATCGGCGGATCTCGGGTAGGGGGTCCCGAACTGTGCGTCTAGGCTGGATGGTAACAAGAGGCAGGGGACACAATGTTTTACCCAGGTTCGGGCCCTCTTGATGGAGGTAAAACCCTACGTCCTGCTTGATTGATATTGATGATATGGGTAGTACAAGAGTAGATCTACCACGAGATCAAAGAGGCTAAACCCTAGAAGCTAGCCTATGGTTTGATTGTTGTGTCTACGGACTAAAGCCCTCCGGTTTATATAGACATCGGAGAGGGATAGGGTTACACAGAGTCGGTTAAAATGGTGGGAGATCTACATATCCGTATCGCCAAGATTGCCTTCCACGCCAAGGAAAGTCCCTTCCGGACACGGGACGAAGTCTTCAATCTTGTATCTTCATAGTCCAGGAGTCCGACCGAAGGTATAGTCCGGCTATCCGGACACCCCCTAATCCAGGACTCCCTCGGTAGCCCCCGAACCGGGCTTCAATGACGACGAGTCCGGCGCGCAGATTGTCTTCGGCATTGCAAGGCGGGTTCTCCTCCAAATTTCGTGTACCTGTTGAATAATGTCCGGTTTCTTGTAAATGTAGCGCTCCTTGGCTTCTATGCCCAATAATGGCCGTCTTCCACGTGTCAAAAAATACGAAAAGTCAGGGTGTTTTTACATTTACACCCCTAGCCGCGTGAATGAGCCGCCTATTTAAGGGGACGAGGATTTAGATCCAAACCACACCTTCTCCCCTCCGTGAGTATTCATCAGAGCGTATCCGAAAGAGGTCCATTCTATCATGGCCGGCTGCCGCTCCTCCTCTCGCCCTTCCAGCCCTCAGCCTGGAGATTGGGAGAGATGCTCCATCCCGCACAGCGAGCTAGTGACGCTCCAGACCAAGGGATTTCTCCCCCCGGCCTATATGGTCCCGATTCGAGCCAGACTTGCCACCTATATTGGCAGAGAGCAAGCGGGGAGCACCCCCAATCCCTCCAAAGGAGAGCGGGTATGCCTTGTCCCTTACTTAATAAGAGGGCTCGGATTTCCTATTCATCAGTTTCTCCGGGGGCTCCTAGAGTCCTATGGCCTCCAGCTGCACAACCTCACGCCTGCCTCCGTATTGCATATCGCAGGCTTCATAGCCCCTTGCGAGCTGTTTTTGGGCTGCGAGGCTCATTTCACGCTGTGGAAAAGGCTATTATGCCTTGTGCCCCATTCTCAGAAGGGGTAAATATATCAAATGGGCGGAGCAGAAGTGCGGCGCGTCGCCGGGACCAGATATCTATCCGGAACCCCAAAGAAGGCGTCCGAGTACTGGCCTTCGGAATGGTTTTATATAGAGGACGTCCCGCTGCCGGATCCTGTCCGGATCGGGCTCCCTGAGTTCAACAGTGCTCCCCTAAAGAAGCGCCTAAGCTAGCGTCCACGGAGCCCTCGGAGGGAAAGTGACAAGGACGTTCTTTACCTGATGGGCCGGATAAGATTTTTAGCTCATTCCGGACTGACCATGATCGGGGTCATGGCCGCATGCATCATGCGAGGGGTGCAGCCGCTTCAGTATAGAGGCCACCCCATGTGGGACTTCAACGGGGAGGACGACGCCACCCGCCACGGCCATAAGGGGCCGGATTCGGCTGCCGCTCTAATAAAGATCTTGTCCGCTTTGTACAAGGGAGAAGAGGAGGAATTTCTCCGCGTCAACCCACAGGGTGGATTTTCTATGTACAATCCCCCAAGTTGGGTTAGTGGACACTTTTACTTGCCCATCCGTTTTATATTCCCATCGTTAAATATTCAGTCTAATGACTTCAACACAGGAACTGCGACAGGCTGTTAAAGAAATAAACGGCCCTCCTCCACAACCCGAGGATCCGGGACGGTCCCTCGACCCGGCCTCTCAAGAGGATCCGGACTTATCTGTGGAGCTGATTGTCGGGGTGTTTCATCAATGGAGCAAGGACAACGCCTTGGTGGCCATTACGGCCGATTACCCAGGACTACTCCTAGCCTCACAAGTAACTGAGACCGAAGTCCCAGCACTTTGAAAAGGGATCTATCCTCGCGTGTTTTCGATTGCCGTATTAAAACCGTGTTTTGCAGGGGAGGTCCTTGAGACGGGAGGCCGAGCCTGCGGCGACTAGCCAACGAGGGGCGGCAAGGCCCCGTGGGCTGAAAAGAAGTGCGGTCCGGGCTGAGACGCCGGCGCAAAGGTATAGCGCGCCATCTTATTCCCAGGTGTTATTCCTTCAAGGCATATTAACGCTCGTGCTCTCTTCAGGACGAAGAGACCTCACCGGACTATATCCAGAGAGGTTGCCAATCGCACCTCCACCAACCAGGCTCCAAAGCCTGGTCCGGAAGCGGAGGCGAACACAAGGCGCGCACCGGATGCTCCTCCGACAAAGGATGCGGACAGGCTGTCTGCCACCAATTCCGAGGTGGAGAGTGCCATGAACCACAGGCGTTGCCGGACAGTTCTTCGCGACACTTGTTTCTCCCAAGAGGCATTGGATGCCTTCAATTCGGGAGATGCATACCTCCGTGCCGCTCAAAATGGTCTACCAGAGCCATAGAGCAATATGTAAAAGACATACGGGTAAGAAAATTTTGGTAATTATATATATACCAGTAGCCACCGAGACTTGAAACAGTTGGAATAACTGATTTAAGGATCATTTTTTATGCAAGTTCTTACAGAAAAGAATACCCTACTGTCCCAGGAGCTGGAAGAGTGCAAAGCCCAACTTGAGGCCGCACTAGCCGCGGCAGGGGAGCCCAAGGAGACCCCCTCTGGTAATATACGCTTCAAAAGATAAGTATTTTGCAAAGTGCGGCGTGGGTGCAAATCTGACAAATGAAATTGCAGATGGCGCCAGATTAAATCCAAAAAAGCAACAACTCCTAGGCCAGCTGAAGGCTGGTGAGAGTGTGCTGACAAAGGTGAGGCGGGAGAAGAACGATCTCCAGGATGCCAACACCAAGCTGGGCGTTGAACTGAAGGATGTTCGTGCCCAGCTGTTGGACTCCGTTAAGGAGGATCAGCGGCTTCGACGCGGCATATTTAGTAAGTGCTTAAACAAACTTTGAAAAAAGAGTTCGGCGAGGAAGTAGACTAACAGAGTAATGTCTGTAGGTATGCTAACAGGTCGTCCTGCAGAGTAAATGCCCGGTTCTACGGGTGACCTTCTTCCCGAGCTCTCACAACTGCACGAGCGAGTTCGGCAGGTGATGCAAGGCATCGCCCAGGCCTTGTGGCCATCCGTCTCCATGCCCGAAGGCCTTGGAGAGCTTGTAGAAAAGCTGAAGGGAGCGCGGCAGCGCTTCTGATTGTGGAAGATGTCGGCCTGCCGTCAAGGCGCTAGGGAGGCCTGGGCCATGGTGAAGACGCGGTACACGAAGGCTGACCCAAACCACATGGCCGAGGTCGGACCCGTGGGGCCCGATGGGAAGGAGATCCCTGTGAGCTTAGTATACAGCCAAGTAGAATTGGCCGCAAAGTATTCCCAATAGGAATGTAAGCTTGACAGCCTATTAGATGGTATTGAAGAGGAATACAATCAGTCAGATTGACTATGTAATTTTAATTGACATGTGTAATGCCTTCTAGCCGGATTGTAGATCGTTTGTCATGGCCGACCTTTTCGCTTCAACCTCGGGACCTGACGGTCCGAAGTGTGTCAGAATACCCTCGCGGTTATATAAGAACCGGGGTATGCATGGAGACCAGGCGTAGGGGTCATTAGTGCTTGAACAGACAAGTGCCCAACTAGTTATGTTATATTACATGGTTAGTAAGAAACATCTTCCAGGGAGAATAGTTCCGTTAGGGGTTCCTTTCCCTGGGAGGCATGCCCTAAAGTGCATGTCCATTCTGCGAAAAGAGACACAGGAAAAACATCTGGGGGCGTATAGATAAATAAGTGAAAAAAGAGATCATCTTTAGTTCACCAACTAAATATTCCCTTAAGAACGCTAGCTTTCGGCTTCACCTAGTCTGAGGTACACATCCGGCTGACCCGGCAGTAACAATCGCAGAGGTGCTCCCTTTACAACCTAGCCGAACAATCAGGAACGTAGGGGTAAGCACAGGAGCCAGGCAACCCAGCTTGGCCAAAACTTAAGTCATATCGATGCATATAATGGTGAATAAAAGGTACATGTGGAAGTGTGACACATGTGTTGGGCATGAAGCCCGTATAAATAAGCTTCTGTTTAAAGATGCCCCCAGGTTTAATGAGCGCGGATAGCGCGTCACTTTATGAGGCTTTAAAGGCTATATGAGAGAGAGAGGAGAAGGAAAGAAATGTAAGACAGAAAGTATATCAAAAATGGACAAAGGAAGGAGACGAACACAGAGTCCGGCGCTAGGCATAGAATCTTCGGAGACGGGCTGCGTTCCATGGGTTCGGCTCGAGTCGGTTATTCGATGCCTCTCGCGGGCGGTACGCTCCACCAGTCAGGACTTGGTCAATTATGAAGGGACCTTCCCACTTGGACTTGAGTTTGTCCTTTTTCTTGTCTGGCAGGCGTAGAACTAATTCGCCAACGTTGTAATTTTTGGCCCGTACTTCTCTGCTTTGGTATCTTCGAGCCTGCTGTTGATAGAATGTGGAACGGGCTTTTGCCAGGTCACGCTCTTCCTCCAAGGCGTCCAAACTGTCCTGTCGATCGAGCTCGGCTTCTCTTTCTTCGTACATGTGCACTCGAGGTGAGTCATGAATTATGTCGCAGGGCAAAACTGCCTCTGCGCCGTACACCATGAAGAATGGTGTGTATCCGGTGGTGCGATTCGGCGTGGTCCGCAGCCCCCGGAGTACGGAGTCGAGCTCCTCTACCCAGTGCGTATTAGATTCCTTAAGGGACCGCACTAATCTGGGTTTGATGCCGCTCATGATAAGACCATTTGCACGTTCGACCTGGCTGTTAGTTTGTGGGTGATAGACGGAAGCATAATCGAGCTTGATGCCCATGTTTTTGCACCAGAGTTTTACCTCGTCGGCCGTAAAGTTCGTGTCGTTATCAGTGATGATGCTGTGGGGAACGCCGTAACGGTGTACAACCCCGGATATAAAGTCTATCACCGGTCCGGATTCGGCCGTCTTAACAGGCTTGGCTTTTATCCATTTGGTGAACTTATCCACCATGACCAGTAAGTATTTTTTCTTGTGGGTTCCGCCTTTAAGGGGTCCAACCATGTCAAGCCCCCAGACCACGAAGGCCAAGTGATGGGGATAGTTTGGAGGGCGGTGGGTGGCATATGGCTTTGGTTTGCAAAAAGCTGGCAACTGACGCATCGTTGGACTAAGTCTTGGGCGTCTACCCGGGCCGTCGGCCAATAAAAGCCTGTACGGAAGGCCTTGCTTACAAGGGACCGAGATGCAGCATGATGACCGCCGAGTCCGGCATGAATTTCAGCCAGGAGGTTTCGCCCTTCCTCTTTGGAGATGCACCTTTGAAGGACTCCGGTAGTGCTTTTCTTATAAAGCTCTCGCTCATGGACTTTATAAGCTTTAGATCGCCGCACTATGCAGCGTGCCTCATTTTGGTCCTCGGGGAGTTCCTGCCTAGTAAGGTAGGCGAGGAATGGTTCTGTCCACGGGGAGATGACGGCCATTATTACGTGGGCTGAAGGTGTTATTTCATTGGCAGAGCCTCCAATTATGTCAGAGTGTTCGGTGTCGGGCAGTGCGGTTGGGTCTGGGCTGTTATTGCCGAGTTCCCCTTCCCATACTATGGATGGCTTGAATAGCCTTTCCAAGAAGATGTTGGGGGGACTACATCGCGTTTTGCGCCGATGCGTGCCGGGACATCTGCCGCCTGATTATTTTCCCGGGCTATATGGTGAAATTCGAACCCTTCGAACCAAGCTGACATTTTTAGGACGACGTTGCGATAAGCTGCCATTTTTGGATCCTTGGCATCAAAGTATCCATTTATTCGGGATATTGCGAGGTTCGAGTCCCCGCGCACCTCTAGGCGTTGAATGCCCATGGATACTGCCATCCGGAGACCATGTAAAAGGGCCTCATATTCGGCTGCATTGTTGGAGTCTGTGTACATTATCTGGAGTACGTATTGAACTGTGTCTCCTGTGGGGGACGTCAAAACGACGCCAGCCCCTAGACCGGCCAACATTTTGGAGCCGTCGAAATGCATGACCCAGTTTGAATATGTGCCGTACTCTTTAGGGAGTTCGGCCTCCGTCCATTCTGCGACGAAGTCGGCCAAAACTTGCGACTTGATAGCTCGCCGTGGCTTGTAAGTTATGTCGAATGGGAGGAGCTCAATGGCCCATTTTGCAATCCAGCCCATCGTGTCGTGGTTGTTTATAATATCGTTAAGTGGCACTTCCGAGGCTACTATTGTTGAACACTCTTGAAAGTAGTGTCGCAGCTTCCGGGATGCCATAAATACCGCGTACGCAATCTTTTGATAATGCGGGTACCGTGACTTGCACGGAGTAAGGACAGTGGACACATAGTAGACCGGCTTTTGAAAGGGGAATTTGTGTCCGTCCGTTTCTCGTTCGACGACAAGCACTGCGCTTACGACCTGATGGGTTGCTGCAATTGGTTCGCCAATGTTTGGCGCGGCCAAGACTGGGTTAGTTGCCAAGATGGCTTTTATTTCGTCGAGTCCGGCCATGGCTGCATCCGTCCACTCGAAGTGTTTGGTGCGCCGAAGGAGGCGGTAAAGGGGTAGGGCCTTTTCTCCCAAGCGGGAGATAAAGCGGCTTAGAGCCGCCACGCATCCGGTTAATTTTTGTATTTGTTTGAGGTCCTTCGGGATATCCAATTGTGACAGAGCTCGGATATTGGCTGGATTTGCTTCAATTCCTCTACCGGATACAATGAAGCCCAAGAGCTTTCAGGCTAGAATGCCGAAAACGCATTTTTCCGGGTTGAGCTTGATGTCGTATGTTCGGAGGTTATCGAATGTTAGCCTCAAGTCGTCTACTAGAGATTCGACATGTCTTGTTTTAACGACCACATCATCTACGTATGCCTCCACTGTTTTGCCGATCTGGTTTGCCAGACATGTCTGAATCATGTGCTGATATGTTGCGCCGGCGTTTTTGAGCCCGAAGGGCATTGTGTTGAAGCAGAATGGGCCGTATGGTGTGATGAATGCCGTTGCGGCTTGGTCTGACTCTGCCATCTTTATTTGATGGTAGCCGGAGTATGCGTCGAGGAAACACAATGAACCGTGTCCTGCGGTAGCGTCGATAATTTGATTGATGCGGGGGAGGGGGAAGGGATCCTTTGGGCAAGCCTTGTTAAGGTCTTTAAAATCAACGCACAGGCGCCAGGATTTGTCCTTCTTTGGTACCATCACCAGGTTTGCTAGCTAGTCCGGGTGTTTTATATCTTTGATGAATCCGGCCTCCAATAGCATGGCTAGTTCCTCTCCCATGGCCTGTCTCTTAGGTTCGGAAAAACGCCGAAGAGCCTGTTTGACTGGCTTGAATCCTTTTAGGATATTTAAGCTGTGTTCGGCCAGCCTGCGTGGGATTCCTGGCATGTCTGAAGGGTGCTAGGCAAAAATGTCCCAGTTCTCTCGTAGGAACTCTCGCAGTGCGGCGTCTACATCAGGGATTAACTGTGCCCCGATGGAAGCTATTTTATTGGGGTCCGTTGGATGGACCTGGAATTTGACTATTTCATCCGCCGGTTTAAAGGAGGTGGACTTGGATCTTTTGTCGAGTATCACATCGTCCCTATTCACCGTGGAGCACAGCGGACTCAGTTCCTCAGCCGCTAGGGCTTCGGATAGCGCCTCGAGGGCCAGTGCGGCTGTCTTGTTTTCAGCGCGGAGTGCTATGTTCGGATCACTAACGAGAGTGATGATTCCGTTAGGCCCGGGCATCTTGAGCTTCATGTACCTGTAATGGGGTATTGCTTGGAAGATTGTAAACGCTTCCCGCCCTAGCAGAGCGTGATATCCGCTACTGAACGGGGCCACTTGGAACATGGCCTCTTCGGACCTGTAATTATCCGGCGTGCCGAACACCACATCTAGTGTGATTTTTCCTGTACAACACGCTTCCCAACTAGGAATTATTCCTCTAAAGGTTGTGCTGCTTCGCTCAATGCGGTTCCAGTCTATTTCCATTTTTTGAAGGGTTTCCTCATAAATAAGGTTCAATCCGCTACCGCCATCCATGAGTACCTTGGTAAGATGAAAGCCGTCCACTATTGGACTAAGGACCAATGCGGCTGGTGCTCGGGCTGTTCGGAATTTAGGTTCATCATTGGCGTTAAAAGTAATAGCCATGTCACTCCATGGGTTTATTGTTGCTACTTGGTAGACTTCGGCAAGGCTGCGGAGTGTTCTTTTTCGCATATTATTTGATGTGAAAGTCTCGAAGACTGTTAATACCGTACTGGTGTCTCTGGGGTGGCTTTCTGTGGCTTCTGGAATTAGAAGGTCTTCGCCAATTTTTGCCACCTGCCGGAGTATCCAACATGCTCTAAGGCTATGAGTTGGTGTGGCGCCCTCTGCACTGTGAATTTTACAGGGTCCATTAAGCCATCCTTCTAGTACAGTTCTGTGCCCTGTAGAGGGCTTTTGCTTTTTGGTATTGAACTCGGGTGTCTCGCGATGATGCACCCTTTTATTTCGGACAGGGTTTGTATCCAGGGCCGGGTTGTCCCAAAATTTTATTTCGGTTTTCCAGGCGCTTTCCATCGCACAGTACTTTCGTACTATGGACGCCAAGTCAGCGAAGCGTGTAATATCACGGCGACTTATGGCGTTGAGGATTCCCTTGTCCGTGCAATTATTGCAGAAGAATGAAATTGTGTCTTCCTCGCGGCAGTCCTTTATCCTATTCATAACCAGGAGGAATCTGGCCCAGTAATGATGTACTGTTTCTTCGGGCTCTTGCCTAATTTGGGATAGATCTCTTATGTACGGGTGGGTGGGTGGAATCAAATCCGAAACCTCACCCAATCTGAGACCCAGAGGCCAAGGAGTTTCCAAACTCGGAATTTTGGATTCTTGGATGCTGTCCAATGAATCTAGCCCGTCGCCTGACTTTAAGTTCAGGTCTTGAGTGATGTCCTCCCCTCCGCGGGTATCCGGCTTGGAGGGATCGGGAATCCGAACATAGCTAGTTGTCTGTGCCAAAACCGGTGGATCTCGGGTAGGGGGTCCCGAACTGTGCGTCTAGGCCGGATGGTAACAGGAGGCAAGGGACACGAAGTTTTACCCAAGTTCGGGCCCTCTTGATGGAGGTAAAACCCTACGTCCTGCTTGATTAATATTGATGATATGGGTAGTAGAAGAGTAGATCTACCACGAGATCGAGGATGCTAAACCCTAGAAGCTAGCCTATGGTATGATTGTTGATGTGTACGTTGTCCTACGGACTAAAACCCTCCGGTTTATATAGACACCGGATAGGGTTAGGGTTACACAAAGTCGGTTACAATGGTAGGAGATCTTCATATCTGTATCGCCAAGCTTGCCTTCCACACCAAGGAAAGTCCCTTCCGGAAATGGGACGGAGTCTTCAATCTTATATCTTCATAGTCCAGGAGTCCGGCTGAAGGTATAGTCCGGCTATCCGAACAGCCCCTAATCCAGGACTCCCTCAGTAGCCCCTGAACCAGGCTTCAATGACGACAAGTCCGGCGTGCAGATTGTCTTCGGCATTGCAAGGCGGGTTCTCCTTCAAGTACTTCATAGAAGATTTTGAACATGAAGATAGTGTCCGGCTCTGCAAAATAAGTTTCCACATATTGCCATAGAGAGAATAATATTTACACAAATCTAATCTGCTAACGTATTCCGTAGTGCGACATCACACCACGACCAAGCTTTTATTCGAACCGTTTTACTGTCCCATCTCAGCGCGTTATGCGAGGGGGTTTCCTTGGCACGTCTTGTTAAAGCAGAGATCGTGTACCCTTATTCCGGGATTCTCATCAATACGGGCATGGGTAACCCAACCGCGCCATTGATTATGGCGCTTGGGAGATAAGCGAGTTTTACCAGGCTGGTGGGGACGCGTAGTCGCGTCCACCCATATAAGGGGATAAGGATCCACCTTTTCACCTATGCCTTCTTCCTCCCTTGCTTATCCATTCTCGCGCACTCAAGCTCCAACGCCCAAGTCTGCATTTCCCATCTCAACCTTCTCCAGCTATGTCCAGAGCGGGAGGCAAGTGGATGGCTTCCTCCGTTACGGAGGGGCACGTCAAAAAACTAAGGAAGGCCGGATACCTGTCTAACGACATTGCGCACCGGCTTCCCGAAGAGGGGCAGCTCATCCCCACCCCTAGGCCCCACGAGAGGGTGGTGTTCCTCCCCCATTTCCTCCGCAGACTGGGTTTCCCTCTCCATCCATTTGTCCGGGGGCTCATGTTCTACTATGGCATGGATTTCCATGATCTGGCCTTGAATTTTGTCCTCAACATCTTGGCATTTATCGTCGTGTGTGAGGCTTTCCTCTGCATCCGCCCCCATTTCGGCCTATGGCTCAAGACTTTCAATGTCAAGCCGAAGGTGGTGCATGGCAACCAGGCAAAGTGCGGAGGCGCCATGGTGGGCAAGATGCCCAACGTCTTATGGCTCGAGGGCTCCTTTGTGGAGACCCTGAAGGGGTGGCAATCGGGGTGGTTTTACATCACCGAGCCGCGCGACCCTAAGTGGGTCGCAGCCCCCGAGTTCCGGTCTGGACCCCCAACGCGGCTCACGTCCTGGAAAGAGACGGGCCTGTCATGGGGTAGCAAAAAGGAGGTGACTGGACTGCAAACATGCATCCAATCCCTGGTGGATAAGCAACTCAGGCTCGTCAACGTAGTCCAGGTTATGCTCATCCGCTTGAGCCTCCCGTGTCAACAACGGGCCTTCAATCTGTGGGAGTTCAATCCGGCGCAGCACCAAACTCTGAGCAGGCTCTTCGACACGACGTACGAAGATGCCTAGAAGGTGCTTTTCAAGGGCGTCGAGGCTCCTGCATCCGCTACCGAGGATCGCGGATTCAGCGTGCAGCGTCACGCTAGCACGGTAAGTTATTTGTACCTTTTACAGGGCACTAGTTTTTCATAGTTTAACTCTGTTCAGGATTTAAGCTCCCTTACCTTTGACAGGATTGGCAGGCAAAGTCTGGACGGATCGACTGTCCGGCACCTTTGCCCGAAGACCCAGCCGATGCCCACTTGGCGAAGCTGCTGGTTCCGGCACCCTATGTGGTGCCGAAGAAGAAGGCCAAGAATAAGGCCACGGGGACTCGAAAGAGTGCCCGACACCCGGAGGTGTCGGATTCATCATCCAACGAATCCAAGACGCACTCCTCCCACGAAGACGAGGAGGAGGAAGAAGAGTCCTCTCCCCCTCCAGTGGGGGAAGGGAAGAAAAGGAAGGCCGCCCCAACTAGGGAGGCCGAAGGGTCCAAGAAGGGGAAAACCCTTCCTCCAGACTGCTCCACCGACACCGATGGCGGCGGAGAGGAGTTGGCGCCTAGGGTCAAGCCCCTGGCCAAATTGTAAGTATCCGGATACCAGAGTAATTCATAGTATTTGTTTACTGCACAACTTTCCCTTACGTCGAATATGTTTATGCAGCCCACCCAAAGACCGGCTCGACGCGTCGTCGAGCGGCTCACTGGACTCGTGGGATGTGAACTCGCTTCTGACGGCTTCCTCCCCCCGCCCTACGGACGACACCGAAGTGTTGTCCCAATAGGTTTCAAGCCGGGAGGAGGTGGTCCTGGAGGCGCCGCAAGGCGACCTCCCGGACTCTAGGAGTAAAGGGGAGGAAACCCCCCAGGGCTCCAAGTCCGGCTCTAGGCCGGACACTGCTCCGGAACCTTCAAAGGTTCCAGAGTCCGGCGGGCGACCTCCTTCCAAGAGGAGCCAGCCCACTGTGCCGGCGACCCCCGTCCAACCGGAGGCGCCGGACAATCTGTTGGAGGCGCTCCAAGGCGCCTTCATCGACGAGGGGCACCGCACTATTATGATTGCGGTGATCCAGAAGGTTCAGTCCGCCAAGAGCGGACTGACTGAAGCTTGTACTAGCCTTTTAACAGGCTTTGAGGTAAGTAAAGAATGTGTAAATAATATTACCGCATAGACTGTAGCCCCTGATGCTATGTTTGGCGTTCGGGAAGAAAATCCGACTAGAGGATCAAATAAAATTCGCAGGAGTCTAACAAAAAGGTGTCAATATGCGTACGCAGGCTTCTCTGCTTGCGTCCACCGCACTGACTGTGGAAGTGGACACGCTAAAGTAGAACCTCGAGCGGTCCGAGCAAGATCTCGGGCATGCCAAGAAGCAGCTCGAGGACAATGAAGGTAAGAAATACCTTGTTTGAATATATATATAAAAAAGGTGCAATTGCAAAAAATGACAGGATTATCGTGGCTATTGTAGGGGCCACGTCTGAGGTGGCGACCCTTAAGCGAGCGCTGGACGAGGTTGAGAAGAGGGCGGCCACGGAGCACACCGAGCGGGAGAAGTGTGAGGCCGAGGTTGGCAAGGTGTGGCAAGTGCTCCAGGCTCTCATGGAAAAACATGAGAGTTTGGAGCTTGACTCAAAGACGCGAGCATCCGAGCTCGCGGTGGCTATTGAAAATGCCAAGTCTGCCAAGGCCGAATCCCAGAAGACCCTCCAAGAGTTGGATGAGGTGAAGAAGATAGCGGCGGGTAAGGCATTCTTTATGCAAACCAAACACATAAATGTGAGTTACTTGTTACTTACCCGAATCCGGAGCTCTCCAGGAGCGTTCACAGATCTTCCCCGGAGTGTGTCCGATGCCGCCGCATTCTATCGAGCAGAGGAGGGCAGCTCGATGGAGAAGGTGTTCTGGTCTCAGTACGCTGAGGCCGGACACCCCGTGCCCCTGAGCGACCAGCTGAAGCAACTGGTCGAGCCCCACAAGGCGGCCGAACAGGCCATGAAGGGCCTCATTGTTCGGTTGTGGCCTGGAGGGGCTCTACCTGGGAGCTATTTCGGGCTGGTGCGGCGGCAGGTGGAGGCTTGTCCAAGGCTCGAAGTCATCAAGCGCTCCGTCTGCATTGAGGGTGCCCGTAGGGCCCTTGCTCGTGCTAAGGTGCACTGGGGCAAGCTGGATGCTGAGAAGCTTGTGAAGGACGGCCCACCACCGGGGAAAGAGCATCGCAAGCCCGATAATTACTATAAGGATGTTCTGAAGGGTGCCTGCCTTGTGGCGGATGAATGTTCTAGGGATGTAATTTTTGAGTGAAACTTGCTCGTTTTGTCCTGTGCGCTGAAAACTTGTTTATATGCGCTAAGCAATGCTGTTGGAATTTAAAATATTACCTTTTGTGCGGCTGTTTATCAATTGTGAGAGATGGCGAGTCGTCGGCTTCTGCCCCCGTGCCACTAGTGCTGGGGTGTTTGGGGATAAACCTGAGCGCTCTTTTTCCCATGTTTGGGTCCTTCAAGGGAGGCGCTCAGCCCAACGAACAAGGCAATCGGACTATAATGCGTGAACACTCTCACTTAGCCATAGAATTCTATAATTTTAAATTTCGGCGAAGCCCCTGGTATTCGGAAGACCGAGTTCGGGGCGCTATCCACGCCTTGGCCGGATAGAGCCGGCTCCTCGCCCTAAGCGGCATAAGTCTTTAGGGACTCGAAAAAACCTCTCGAACAGCGACCATCTCTCGCTTCATCATGACAGTCAGTTTTAGCTTTCTCCACTGAGGTGCTCGACCCAGCTCAACTAGGGCACAATTGTAGTGGTTCTCCTAGTGCTACCT